>NC_092751.1:50195722-50495722 GCF_047496795.1 Chiloscyllium punctatum
CGGAGAGAGAGAGCAACAGACAGACAGAGAGAGAGAGAGAGAGAAAGAGCAAGAGTGAGAGAGAAGAGTTGAAAGAGGGAGGGAGGGCAGAGAGAGGGAGACAGAGAGACAGACAGACAGACAGAGCACAAGCAATAGAGAGAGGGCACGAGTGAGAGAGAGCGAGCAAGAGAGAGAGTGAGATGAGACAGAGAGGGAGGCAAGAGAGAGGGAGAGAAGGAGGGAGAGAGAGACCGTGAGAGCGTAAGGGAGGGTGAGAGGGTGAGAAAGAGCGAGCGAGATGAAGAGAGCGAGAGGAAGAGTGAGAGAGAGAGAGGGGGCAAAGAGAGGGATAGAGATAGAGCGGGAGAGAGAGAGAGGAAGAACAAGAGAGAGAGGATGCGAGCGAGGGACAGAGGGATGAGAGAGAGAGAGGGCACAAGAGCGAGACAGAGGCAGTGAGAAAGGGAGGGAGAGCTGAGAGAGACAGAGAGACAGAGAGACAGACGGTGTGAGAGAGATAGAGGGGGCGAGAGAGAGATAGAGGGATGAGAGAGAGGGAGAGAGGGGCAAAAGACACAGACAGAGGCAGCAAGAGAGGGAGGGAGAGCTGAGAGAGCAAGAGAGTCCGGGAGACAAAGAGACAAAGTGAGAGAGAAAGAGGGGCGGTGGGGGGGGGGGGAGCGGGAGGCAAGAGGGGGATGGAGAGGGGGAGGGAGCGGGAAGGGGGCAAGCGAGATGGCAGAGAGAGAGGGCAGAGAGAGTGGGGGAGAGAGAGGGGGGAGAGAGGGGAGAGAGAGGGGAAAGAAAGAGGGGGAGATTGGGTAGAGAGAGTGGGGGAGAGAGAGGGGGAGAGAGAGGGGAGAGAGCGGGGAAAGAACGGGTGTAGAGCGGGAGTGAGATTTTGGGGAGAGGGTGGGGGAGAGACAAGGAGAGAGGGGGGGAGAGAGAGGGGAGGAGAAGGGGGAGAGAGAAGGGGAGAGAGGGGGTGAAAGAGAGGGGGAGAGAGAGACGGGGAGAGGGAAGGGGAGAGAGAGGGGAGAGAAAGGGTGTAGAGAGGGAGTGAGAGTTTGGGGAGAGAGTGGGGGAGCGACAGGGAGAGAGTGGGAGAGAGAGAGGGGAGGAGAGAGATAGGCGTGAGAGAGCGAGGGTGAGAAAGAGAGAGAGTGAGTGAGAAAGAGAGCGTGGGTGAGAGAGAGGAGGGTGAGAGAGGGGTTGGGGGTGAGAGGGGTGTGAGAGAGAAGGGGTGAGAGACAGAGGGGGTGGGACAGAGAGAGAGAGAGAGACAGTGTGGTGAGAGAGTGACATGGGAGACAGAGAGGGTGAGAGAGAGAGAAAGAGAAGGTAAGAGAGAGAGAGGGGTGAGAAAGAGGGAGAGTGAGTGAAACAGAGAGAGTTTAAGTGAGACAGAAAGAGCGTGAGTGAGAAAGAGAGAGCTGGTGAGAGAGAGGAGTTTGAGAGAGAGGGGGGGTGGGGTGAGATGGGGATGAGAGATAATGGGTGATGGAGAGAGTGAAAGTGGGGAGGGGGAATAGGGAGAGTGGAGTGAGAAGGAGAGGGTGTGAGAGAGAGTGGGGTGAGCGAGAGGGGGTGAGCGAGAGGGGTGAGAGGGGGAGGAGTTAGAGAGAGAGCGCGGGGTAAGAGAGAAAGGGTGTGAGAGGCGATAAGAGAGAGGGGTGAGAGTGAGGGCGTGAGAGACTGAGGGTGTGAGAGAGTGAGGGGCTGAGAGAGTGAGGGGGTTTGAGAGCAGGGGTGGTGAGAGAGAGAGAGGCAGTGAGAGAGAGGGAGTGTGAGAGAGAGGGGTGTGAGAGTGAAGGGTGAGAGAGAGGTTGAGAGAGAGAGGGGGGTGAGAGAGAGAGGTGGGTTGAGAGAGAGGGAGGGTGGGGGTGAGAGAGAGAGTGATGAGAGAGAGAGAAGGTTGAGAGAGAGGGGGTGGGAGAGAGAGCTGTGAGAGAGAAGAAGGGGTGAGAGGTGACAGGGTGGAAGAGAGGGGTGGTGGGAGAGAGGGAATGAGAGAGAGAGAGCTGGCTGAGAGGTCGGTGAGAGGGAGAGGTGGGAGTGAGTGACAGCGAGGAGGTGGGAGAGAGAGGGGGAGAGAGAGGGAGGGTGAGAGAGAGAGATGGATGTGAGAGAGAGCGAGGGGTTGAGAGAGAAGGGAAGAGACTGAGGGGGTGAGAGAGTGAGGGGATGAGAGATTGAGGGGGGTTGAGAGAGTAGGTGGTGAGAGAGAGGGGTGTGAGAGAGAGAGGGTTGACAGAGAGGGGTTGAGAGAGAAAGAGAGGGGTGAGAGAGAGTGTGTGAGAGAGAGTGATGAGAGAGAGGGGGGTTGAGAGAGAAATAGAGGGGTGAGAGAGAGAGGGGAAGAGAGAGAGAGGGATTGGTGAGGGGGTGAGAGAGTGAGGGGATGAGAGAGTGAGGGGGGTTGAGCGAGAGGGTGGGGGTGAGAGAGAGAGGGGTGAGAGAGAGCGGGGTCGAGAGGGAGGGGTTGAGAGAGAGAGAGGGGGTGAGAGAGAGTGAGGGGTTGAGAGAGTGGTGTGAGAGAGGGGGCCGAGAAAGGAGGGGAGAGAGGAGGGGAGAGAGCGGGAGAGGGGGCAGAGGGAGAGTGAGAGGGGGCAGGATTGGGGGCAGAGAGAGAGGGCGCAGAGAGAGGGGAGAGAGATTGGGAAGAGAGAGGGGGAGAGAAGGGTGAGAGAGAGGGGAGAGAGAGGGGGAGAGAGGGGGAGAGAGATGGGGAGAAGAGGAGGAGAGAATGGAGGAGATGGGGAGAGGGAGAGAGAGGGGGAGAGAGGGGGGTGAGAGAGAGTTGTTGAGAGAGAGTGTGTGAGAGAGAGGAAGTCAGAAAGAGGGGGTGAGAAACAGGGGTGTGAGAGAGAGAAGGGGTGTGAGAGAGAAGGGGTGTGAGACAGAGGGAGTGGGAGAGAGAGGGAGATGTCGGCTAAGAGAGAGAGAGAGAGTGGGGTGAGAGAGTGAGATGGGAGTGATAGAGAGAGGGTGTGAAAAAACAGGGGGAGAGAGGGTGTAGAGAGTGGGGTCAAGAGAGGGGGTAGAGAGAGGGGAGAGAGAGAAGGGAGAGAGTGTGGAGAGAGAGGGGGTGAGAGAGAGGGGGTGAGAGAGAGTGGGTGAGAAAGAGAGAGAATGTGAAAAAGAGAGGGAGAGAGAGAGAGGGTGGTTGAGAGGGGAGAAAGAGAGGGTGAGGAGAAAGAGAGAGAGAGTGAGAGAAAAGAGAGAGAGTGAGAGAAAAAGAGAGAGAGTGTTGAGAGAGAGAGTGGTGAGAGAGCAGGTGAGAGAGAGGGGGTGAGAGAGGGGTGTGGGTGAGAGGGGGTGAGAGACAGAGGGGGTTGGACAGAGAGAGAGAACTGTGGTGAGAGAGAGAGGGGTAGAGTGAGATGGGAGTTAGAGGGCGAAGTGAGAGAGGGAGTGAGAGACAGGGAGTGTGAGAGAGCGGGGTGAGAGAGCGAGGGGTGAGAGAGAGAAGGGATGAGAGAGAGAGGATTGAGTGAGAGGGAGGTGGGAGAGACTGGGGTGTGAGAGAGAGAGGGGTGAGAGGGTGAGAAGGTGGAAGGGAGGGGGTGTGAGATAGAAGGGGGTGTGAGAGAGAGAGGGGGTGAGAGACAGTGGGTGTGAGAGAGACGGGGATGTGAAAGAGAGTGAAGGAGATGGGGAGAGAGGGGGTGAGAGAGAGGGGAGAGAGGGGTAGGGAGAGGGGGAGGAGAGGGGGGTGAGAGAGAGAGAGTTGGTGAGAGAGATTTGTTGAGAGAGAGGGTTGTGAGAAAGGGGGTGAGAAACAGGGGTGTGGGAGAGAGAAGGGGTGTGAGAGATAAGGGGTGTGAGACAGAGGGGGTGGGAGAGAGAGAGAGATGACGGTTAAGTGAGAGAGAGAGTGGGGTGAGAGACACAGGGGGAGAGAGGGAGTAAAGAGTGGGGTGCAAGGGAGGGAGGGGAGGGAGAGAGTGGGAGAGAGAGGAGTTGAGAGAGAGGGGGTGAGAAAGAGGGGGTGAGAAAGAGAGAGTGAATGAAAAAGAGAGAGAGTGTAAGTGAGAAAGAGAGAGCGTGAATGAGAAAGAGAGAGTGGGTGAGAGAGAGGGGGTGAGAGAGGGGGGTGGGGTGAGCGGGGTATGAGAGAGAAGGGGTGTGAAACAGAGGGAGTGGGATGCGAGAGAGAGAGAGTGTGGTGAGAGAGAGAGGTGAGAGAGTGAGATGGGAGTGACGGGGGTGTGGAGAGGGGCTAAGAGAGAGAGGGAGTGAGAGAGATGGAGTGTGAGAGAGATAGAGGTGAGAAGAGCGAGGAATGAGAGAGAGGGGTTGAGAGAGGGGGGTGAGAGAGAGGGGGTGAGAGAGAGGGAGCGAGAAGGAGAGAGAAGGGAAGAGAGAGAGAGGATGGGGAGAGAGGGAGGGGGTGAGAGAGCGAGGATGTGTAAGAGTGAGTGTGTGTGAGAGAGAGGGTGATGTGAAAGAGATTGGGGTGGGGGAGAGAGGGGTGATGGAGAGAGAGAGAGGAAGAGGAGGGAGAGAGAGATGGAGTGAGAGAGAGGGAGGTGAGAGAGAGAGGGAGGTGAGAGAGTGGTTGAGAGAGAGGGGTTGAGAGAGAGAGGGGTGTGAGAGAGAGAAGGAAGGTGAGAGAGAGGAGGTGAGAGAGAGAGGACGGGGGTGAGAGAGAGAGGGGTGAGAGAGAGTTGACGAGAGAGAGGGTTTGAATTAGAGGGGGGAGAGAGGATGAGAGAGAGAGGGGTTGAGAAAGATGGGTTGAAACAGAGAGGAGGTGAGGGGGAGGACTAAGAGAGAGGACGGAGATAGAGCGACAGACAGAGAGAGATATAGAGCAAGAGTGAGAGAGAAGTGTGAGAGGTATGGTGGACTGAGAGAGATGGAGGGAAAGAGACAGACAGAAAGAGCATGAGCAACAGAGAAGAGAGAGCGAGCACGAGCGAGAGAGAGTGAGCGAGAGAGCGTGAGATAAGAGAGGGAGGAAGGCAAGAGGAAGGGAGAGAGGCAGAGAGAGAGAGAGCGTGAGAAGAGGGTGAGAGAGTGAGAGAGAGAGAGCACGAGGAAGAGAGCGAGTGGTAGAGTGAGAGAGAGAGGATGCGCGAGAGAGAGAGGGGGTGAGAGAGTGGTGCGAGAGAGGCAGGCGAGAGAGGAGGGGAGAGAGGGGGCGAGGGAGCGGGAGGGAGAGGGGCAGGATTGGGGCAGAGAGACGGCACAGAGAGGGGGGAGACAGATAGGGAAGGGAGAGGGGGAAAGGAGGGGGAGAGTGGGGGAGTGAGATGGGGAGGAGAGGGGGAGAGAGTGAAGGAGATGGGGGAGAGAGGGAGTATGAGAGAGCCGAAGAGCGAGAGGGTGAGAGAGGGGGGTGAGAAACAGGGGTGTGAGTGAGAGAAGGGGTGTAAGAGAGAATGCGTGAGAGACAGAGGGGGTGGGAGAGAGAGAGAGACGATGGCTGAGAGAGAGAGAGTGGGGTGAGAGAGTGAGAGTGGGTTGTGAGAGAGGGGGTGTGAGAGACAGGGGGAGAGAGGGGGTAAAGAGTGGTGGGCAAGAGAGAGGGTAGAGAGAGGGGAGAGAGAGGGGAGGGAAAGAGTGGGAGAGTAAAAGGAGTTGAGAGAGCGGGGGTGAGAGAGAGAGGGGGTGAGAAAGAGAGAGCGGGTGAGAGGGGGTGAGAGGGGGGGTGGGGTGAGAGAGGGGTGAGAGAGAAGGGGTGAGAGACAGAGGGGTTGGGACAGAGAGAGAGACTGTGGTGAGAGAGAGAGAGAGATGGGAGTGAGAGGGGGTGTAAGAGAGGGCTACGAGAGAGAGAGTAAGAGAGAGGGAGTGTAAGAGAGAGGGGTGAGAGATGGAGGGGTGATAGAGAGTGGTTGAGAGAGAAGGTTGAAAGAGAGAAGGGATGAGAGAGAGAAGGAGGGTGAGAGAGAGGGGAGTGAGAGAGAGGGGGGTGAGAGAGAAAGACGGTGGAAGAGAGGGGGTGTGGGAGAGAGAGGGGGGGAGAGAGCTGGGTGAGAGGGTAGTGAGAGGGAGAGGTGGGAGTGAGTGACAGAGAAGGGGTGCGAGAGAGAGGGGTGATAGAGAGAGGGGATGAGAGAGGGAGCGAGAAGGAGAGAAAGGGGATGAGAAAGAGGCAGAGAGTTGGTGGGAGAGAGGGAGGGGCTGAGAGAGCGAGGGTGTGTGAGAGTGTGTGTGAGAGTGTGTGTGAGAGAGGGGATGTGAAAGAGATTAGGGTGGGAGAGAGAGGGGTGACGGAGAGAGAGGGGAGAGACAGAGGGTGTGAGAGAGGGATGGATGTGAGAGAGAGAGACAGGGGTTGAGAGGGGGTGGTGAGAGAGAGAGGGGGTGTGAGAGAGAGGGGTTAGAGAGAGAGGGGAGAGAGAAGGGTTGAGATAGATGGGCTGAAAGAGAGAGGAGGTGAGGGGGAGGACAGTGAGAGGGAGAGAGAGAGAGCGACAGACAGAGAGAGAGAGATAGAGCAAGACTGAGAGAGAAGAGGTGAGAGTGGTAGGTTGGACTGAGAGAGAGAGAGAGTGAGACAGACAGAGAGAGCATGAGCGACAGAGAGAGAGAGAGCACGAGCGAGAGTGAGCGCGAGTGAGACAGACCATGAGATGAGAGCGAGAGGGTGACAAGAGAGAGTGAAAGAGGCAGGGAGAGAGAGAGAGAGCGTGAGAAGAGGGTGAGAGAGTGAGAGAGACCGCAAGAGGAAGAGAGAGAGCGGAAGAGTGACAGAGAGAGGATGCGAGAGAGAGGGGTGTAAGAGAGAGGTGCGAGAGAGGAGGGGAGAGAGGAGGGGAGACAGGGGGCGAGGGAGGGTGAGTGGGTGGGATTGGGGGCAGAGAGACAGCACAGAGAGGGAGGAGAGAGGGGGCAGAGAGGGGGGAGAGAAAGGTGAGAGTGAACTGGAGAGAGAGGAGGAGAGAGACGAGGGAGAGAGGGGGGAGAGAGAGGGGGGGAGAGAGGGTTTGAGAGAGAGGTGTTGAGGGAGAGGGGGTGAGAGAGAGGAAGTGAGGGAGAGGGGTGAGGAAGAGAGGTGTGAGAGAGAGAGAGAAGGGGTGTGAGACAGAGGGGGTGGGAGAGAGAGAGACGTGGGGTGAGAAAGAGAGTGAGTTGAGAGAGTGAGAGTGGGGTGAGAGAGTGAGATGGGAGTCAGAGAGGGGGGTTTGAGAGACAGGGAAGAGAGGGGGTAGAGATTGGGGACAAGAGAGGGGGTAGAGAGAGGGGAGAGAGAGAGGGCAGGAGAGAGGGGAGAGAGAAGGGAGAGAGGGGAGAGAGAGAGGGGGTTTGAGAGAGAGGGGGTGAGAGAGAGGGCGTGAGAAAGAGAGAGAGTGAGTGAAAAAGAGAGAGAGTGTAAGTGAGAAATAGCGAGCATGAGTGAGAAAGAGAGCGGGTGAGAGAGAGGGGGTGAGACAGAGGGGGGGATGAGAGGGGGTTGAGAGAGGAGGGGTGCGAGACAAGGGGGGGACAAAGAGAGAGAGACTGTGGTGAGAAAGAGGGGATGTGAGAGAAGGCTAAGAGAGAGAGAGAGGGAGTGAGAGAGGGGTTGAGAGAGTGGGGTGAGAGAGCGAGGGGGATTGAGAGAGAGGGTTGGTGGTGGGAGCTAGAGGGGTGAGGGAGAGAAAGGGTTTAGAGAGAGGGAGGTGGGAGAGAGGGGGGTGAGAGAGAGAGCTGGCTGAGAGGGCAGTGTGATGGAGAGGTGGGAGTGAGTGACAGAGAGGGGGTGGGAGAGAGAGAGGGGTGAGTGAGGGAGGGGGTAAGAGAGGGAGCGAGAAGGAGAGAGAGGGGATGAGAAAGAGACAGAGAGATGGTGGGAGAGAGGGAGGGGGTGAGAGAGCGAGGGTGTGTGAGAGAGTGGGTGATGTGAAAGAGATTGGGGTGGGAGAGAGAGGGGTGATGGAAAGAGAGGGGAGAGAGAGGCGGGTGAGAGAGAGATGGACGTGAGAGAGAGAGGGATTGAGAGAGAGGGGGTGAGAGACTGAGGGGGAGACAGAGTGAGGGGATGAGAGATTGAGGGGTGTTGAGAGAGGGGGTGGTGAGGGGAGTGAGAGAGAGAGGGAGTGGGAGAAAGAGGGGTGAAAGAGAGGGGTTGATAGAGAAAGAGAGGGGTGAGAGAGAGACGGGTGAGAGAGAGGGTGTGAGAGAGAGTGGTGAGAGAGAGGGGTTGAGAGAGAAAGAGAGGGGTGAGAGAGAGAGGGAAAGAGAGAGCGGGGTGAGCCATGGGGGTGAGGGGGGAGGAGTTAGAGAGAGAGCGTGGGTTAAGAGAGAAAGAGTGTGAGAGAGAGAGGAGTGGTGAAAGACGGTGAGAGAGTGAGGGTTTGAGAGCAAGAAGGGGGTCAGAGAGAGAGAAGGGGGTGAGAAGGAGGGTTAAGTGAGAGGGGTGAGAGAGAACGGTTGAGAGAGAGAGGGGTTGAGAGAGAGACGGGGGAAAGAGGAGGTGTGTGTGAGAGAGAGAAGGTTTGAGAGAGGGGGAGAGAGAGGGGTTGAGAAAGATGAGTTGAGAGAGAGGAGGTGAGGGGGAGGACTGAGAGAGAGAAAGACGGAGAGAGAGAGTGACAGACAGAGAGAGAGATAGAGCAAGAGTGAGAGAGAAGAGGTGAGAGAGGTAGTGTGGACTGAGAGAGAGAGAGAGAGAGACAGACAGAGAGAGCATGAGCGACAGAGAGAGAGAGAGCACGAGGGACAGAGAGCGAGCGAGAGAGCCCGTGGGATAAGAGAGAGGGAGGCAAGAGAGAGGGAGAGAGGCAGGGAGAGAGAGAGCGTGAGAAGAGGGTGAGAGAGTGAGAGAGAAAGAGCAAGAGGAAGAGAGCGAGCAGAAGAGTGAGAGAGGGAGAGGACGCGAGAGAGAGAGAGAGAGGGGGGTGAGAGAGTGGTGCAAGAGAGGGGGCGAGAGAGGAGGGGAGAGCGGAGCGGAGAGAGGGGGCGAGGGAGGGGGAAAAGGGCAGGATTGGGGGCAGAGAGATGGTGCAGAGAGAGGGGGCAGAAGGGTGAGAGAGAAGGGGAGAGAGAGGGGGTAGAGAGAGGAGGGAGAGAGAGGGGGAGAGCGGGGAGAGAGAGGGGTAGAGAGAGGAGGGAGAGAGAGGGGATGAGAGAGAGGTGTTGAGAGAGAGGGGGTGAGATAGATGAAGTGCGAGAGAGGCGATGAGAAAGCGGGATGTGAGAGAGAGAAGGGGTTTGAAACAGAGGGGCAGGGGGAGAGAGAGAGAGGGGTGAGAGTGACAGTGGGGTGAGAGAGTGAGATGGGAGTAGAGAGAGGGGGTGTGAGAGACAGGGGAGAGAGGGGGTAGAGAGTGGGGGCAAGAGAGGGGGTAGAGAGAGGGGAGAGAGAGAGGGGGAGAGAGAGAGGTGTTGAGAGAGAGGGGGTGAGATAGAGGAAGTGCGAGACAGGCGGTCAGAAAGCGGGGTGTGTGAGAGAGAAGGGGTTTGAGACAGAGGGGAAGGGGGAGAGAGAGAGAGGGGTGAGAGTGACAGTGGGGTGAGAGAGTGAGATGGGAGTGAGAGAGAGTGGGTGTGAGAGACAGGGAAGAGAGGGGGTAGAGAGTGGGGGCAAGAGAGGGGGTAGAGAGAGGGGAGAGAGAGAGGGGGAGAGAGAGAGTGGTTTTGAGAGAAAGGGGGTGAGAGAGAGAGGGAGTGAGAAAGACAGAGAGTGAATACAGAGAGAGAGTGTAAGTGAGAAAGAGAGAGTGAGTGAGAAAGAGAGAATGGGTGAGAGGGGGAAGAGACAGGGTGTGATTGAGAGAAAGAAAGTGGGGTGGGGGTAAGAGAGAGAGTGGAGTGAGAAGGAGATGGTGTGAGAGAGAGAATAGGCGAGAGAGAGAGAGGGGGTGAGCGAGAGGGGTGGGGGGAGGGGTTAGAGAGAGAGAGTGAGGGGTAAGAGAGAACGTGTGTGAGAGAGGGAGAGGGGGTGAGAGAGAGAGGGATTGAGAGAGAGGGGTTGAGAGAGAGGGGTGAGAGAGAGAGGGTTGAGAGACAGAGGGGGTGTGTGTGAGGGTGTGAGAGAGTGAGCGGATGAGAGAGTGAGGGTGGTTGAGAGAGATGGTGGTGAGAGAGAGGGAATGAGAGAGAGGGAGTGAGAGAGAGGGAGTGAGAGAGAGGGGTGAGAGACAGAGTGGGTGAGAGATAGTGGGGTTGAGAGAGAGACAATGGGATGAGAGGGAGGGGTCTGGGGGTGAGAGAGGGGGTGAGTGAGAGGGTTGAGAGAGAGAGAGTGTGGAAGAGAGAGGGGGTAGGAGAGAGAGGGGGTGAGAGAGAGAGAGCTGGGTGAGAGGGGGTGAGACAGAGGGGGGTGAGAGAGAGAGGGGGAGTGCGAGAGAGAGGGGTGTGAGAGAGAAAGGGGTTGAGAGAGAAAGAGGGGTCTGAGAGAGAGAGGGGGGTGAGAGAGAGGGGAGTGAGGGACAGAGAGGGGTGGGAGAGACTGAGGGGGATGAGAAAGCGAGGGCGTGTGAGAGTGCGTTTGAGAGAGGGGGATGCGAAAGAGATTGGGGTGGGAGAGAGAGGGGGTGACAGAGAGAGAGAGAGGGAGAGAGAGAGGGGTGAGAGACAGAGAGAGTGCGAGAAAGAGGGGTGATAGAGAGAGGGGTTGAGAGAGAAAGAGGGGGGTGAAAGAGGGGGAAGAGAAAGAGGGGGAGAGAGAGAGGAAGAGAACAAGACGAAAAGTGAGAGAGGATGCGAGAGATTGAGGGGGGCAAGCGAGGGGAGCGAGGGGGGTGAGGGAGGGGGAGGGAGAGGGGGTGGGAGTGGGGGCAGTGAGAAGGGGAGAGAGAGGGGAGAGAGGGGGGAGAGAGGGGAGAGAGGGGGGAGAGAGGGGAGAGAGGGGGGAAGGGGGAGAGAGATGGCGAGTGAGAGGAGAGAGTGGGGAGAGAAGGGGAGAGAGAGAAGGGGCAGAGGGGGGAGAGAGAGGGGGAAGGGGGAGAGAGAGGGGAAGAGAGGGGGGGAGAGATGAGAGAGATGGGGAGAGGGGGGAGTGATGGGGAGAGAGTGGAGGAGAGGTCGTGACAGAGATGTGTTGAGACAGAGGGGGCGAGAGAGAGGGAGTGAGAGAGTGGAAGTGAGAGAGAGGGTGTGTGAGAGAGGTGGGGTGAGAGAGGGGGTGAGAGAGAGGGGCTGAGAGACAGCGTTTGTGATAGAGGGGGTGGGAGGGATGGGAGAGAGGGTTTGGGAGAGAGAGCTGAGTGAGAGGGGGTGAGAGAGAGAGGTGAGAGGGGGAGTGGGGAGAGCGAGTGAGGAGAGAGGGGGGAGGGGTAAGTGGAGGGTGACAGAGAGAGGGGGTCTGAGAGAGATCACGTTGTTAGAGAGTGGGGGAGTGAGAGAGAAGGGGAGTGAGACAGAGGGGGTTGGAGAGAGACAGACGGGTGAGAGAGAGGGGTAAGAGAGAGGGGGTATGAGAGAGAGTGCGAGTGAGAGGGTAAGAGAGAGGAGGTTTGAGAGAGAGAGGGAGAGAGAGAGCGAGTGAGGGGGTGAGAGACAGAGGGGTGGGAAAGAGAGGGGGAATGGAAGAGAGTGGGGGGTGGGAGAGAGAGGTGGGTGGGAGAGAGAGTGGGGGGTGAGAGAAAGGGGAGAGATAGAGAAGGGATTGAGAGAGAAAGGGGGACAACAAGAGAAAGAGGGATGAGAGAGATGGGACGCGAGAGAGAGAGCAAAAGTAGTGAGAGAGGTGGTGAGATAGACAGTGAATGATGGGTTGAGAGAGAGAGAGAGACAGCGAGAGAGAGAGAGAACGAGTGAACGGATGAAAGAGTTAGAGGGGTGTGAGGGAGATGGGGTGAGAGAGTGGGCGGTAGAGAGAGAGACAGAACGAGAGCAAGGAGGAGGGAGGAAGAAAGGGGTCAAAAGAGAGAGAGAGAAATGGGGCAAACGAGAGAAAAAGGGAGCGAGAGAGGGAGTATACAGAGAGAGAGAGAGAGCAGGGTGTGAGACAGAGTGCGAGAGGGAAAGGGAATGAGAGAGAGAAAAAGGGAGCGAGAGACAGAAGGCAATAGAGCGAGAGAGAGGGCGGGATAAGAGAGAGGGCAGGGGAGAGAGGGGTGAGAGAGAGAGAGGGGAGAGAGAGAGAGAGACAGAGAGGTGGATAAGAGAGAGAGGGTGTGAGCTGGGGAGAGAGGGTGAAGGGGTGTGTGAGAGAGAGAGAGGGGGGTGAGGGAGAGGGTGTAATGGGCAGAGAGGGTGAGCGGTGACAGAGAGAAAGGGGTGAGAGAGAGAGGGTGAGAGACAGCGAGGGGGAGAGATATAACAAGGTGAGAAAGAAAGGGGGTGTGTGAGAGAGAGAGGGCTGAGAGAGAGAGAGGGGCTTAGAGAGAGAGAGCGTGAGAGAGAGAGGAGGTGAGAGACAGGGGGTGAGAGAGATAGTGAGTGGGGAGAGAGAGGGAGTGAGTGGTGAGAGAGATGGAGTGAGAAAGAGAGTGGGTGAGAGAGGGGGTGAGAGAGGGGTGAGAGAGGGGGAGAGGTGGTGGAGAGAGAGGGGTGTGAAGAGGTGAGAGAGTTAGAAGGGCGTGAGAGAGGGTGTAATAGAGAGGGGGAGAGAGAGTGGGATGAGAGAGAGTGAGGGGGTGAGAGAGAGCGAGGGGAAGAGATATAACAAGGTGAGAAAGAAAGGGGGAGTGTGAGAGAGAGGGGCTGAGAAAGAGGGGCATAGAGAGAGAGAGGGGGTGAGAGAGAGGGGGTGAGATAGGGAGAGTGAGAGAGAGGAGGGATGAGAGTGGGAGGGGAGAAAGAGGGACGGGACGAGAGAGGGAGGGTGAGAGAGAGAGGGGTGTGAGAGGGGAGGGAGGGGGAGAGACGGGGAGCGAGAGAGGGGGGAGAGAGGGGGAGAGAGGGAGGGTGTGAGAGAGAAGGGTGTGAGAGAGAGGTGAGAGAGAGGGTGAGAGAGAGGGGTGGGGGGAGAGAGAGAGGGGAAGAGAGAGGGGGAGAGAAGGTTAGAGAGTTAGAGTGGTGAGAGAGGGGTGACAGAGAGAGGAGGTTGAGGGGGTGTAAGAGGAGGGTGGGGGGATGAGAGGGGGCGGTGCGTGAGGGAGTGTGTGGGGGATGGGGTGGAAGAGGGGGTGAGAGAGGGAGGTGAGGGAGGTGAGGGGGAGATAGCGGGGTTTTGAGAGGGAGATGGGAGAAAGAGAGGTGTGTGAGAGAGCTGGGTGAGAGGGCGGTGAGGGGGGCTGAGAGAGAGAGAGGTGGATGAGAAAGAGAGTGGGGGTGAGAGAGAGAACTTGGTGAGAGAGGGGGGATGAGAGAGAGCAGAGGGTGTGAGAGAGGGAGATGGGAGTGAGAAAGAGGGTGGTAGAGAGAGGGGAAGAGAGAGAGAGGTTGAGAACAAGGGGGGTGAGAGAGAGAGGGGGTGAGAGAGAGGGAGTCAGAAAGAGAGAGGGGATGAGAAAGAGATAGAGAGAGGGTTGGAGAGAGGGAGGGGGTGAGGGAGAGAGGCTGTGTGCGAGTGTGTGTGTGAGAGAGAGAGTGATAGAGAGAGGTCAGACAGAGGGGATGTGAGAGACATTGGGGTGGGAGAGAGAGGGGGTGACAGAGAGAGAGGGTAAGGGTGTGAGAGAGGGTGTGAGCGAGGGAGAGAGTGAGGGGTGTTGAGAGGTGAGGGTTGAGAGAAGGGGGTGAGAGGGAGGGGTTGAGAGAGGGGGTGAGAGAGAGCGGGTGAGACAGAGGGTGTGAGAAAGAGAAGGGGTGAGAGAGAGGGGTGAGAGAGAGAGGGGTTGAGAGGGGTGGGTGAGGGGGGTGAGAGAGAGAGGGTTCGAGAGAGAGGTGGAGAGAGAGGGTGGTTGAGAGAGAGAGGGAGAGAGAGAGGGAGAGAGAGAGGGGGTTGAGAGAGAGGGGTGAGAGAGAGAGAGAGTTCGAGAGTGAGGGGGTAAGAGAGAAAGCGGCTGAGAGAAAGGGGGTGAGAGAGAAGGGGTGAGAGAGCAAGGGGCTGACAAAGAGAGAGAAGGGTGAGAGAGCGAGGGGTGAGAGAGGGGGGTTTAGAGAGAGAGGGGGTTTGAGAGAGCGAGAGACAGCGGGTGAGAGAGAGAGGAGGAGGAGGGGTGTGAGAGAGAGAGGGTGAGAGGAAGGGTGAGAGAGAGAGAGTTTGAGAGAGAGGGGGTGAGAGAAAGAAGGGTGAGAGAGAGAGGGGTTAGAGAGAGAGAGGTGAGAGAGGTGTGAGTGAGAGAGGTGTTGAGAGTGAGGTGGGTTGTGAGAGAGAGAGGGAGTAAGAAGGAGAGTGGGGGATGAGAAAGAGACAGAGAGAGGGTGGGAGAGAGGGAGGGGGTGAGAGAGAGAGGGGTAAGAGAGAGGGGCAGTTTGAGAGAGTGCGAGTGAGAGGGTAAGAGAGAGGAGGTTTGAGAGAGAGAGGGTGAGAGAGAGCTAGTGAGGGGGTGAGAGACAGAAGGGTGGGAAAGAGAGGGGGAATGGAAGAGAGTGAGGGTGGGAGAGAGTGGTGGGTGGGAGAGAGAGTGGGAGAGAGGGGGGGTGAGAGAGAGGTATTGAGAGAAAGGGAGACAGCGAGAGAAAGAGGGATGAGAGAGATGGGACCCGAGAGAGAGAGAGAGCGAAAGGGGTGAGAGAGGGGGAGAGATAGACAGTGAATGAGGGGTTGAGAGTGAGAGACAGAGACAGAGAGAGAGAACGAGTGAACGGATGAGAGAGTTAGAGGCGTGTGAGGGAGAGTGTGTGAGAGAGTAGGGCGCTAGAGAGAGACAGAACGAGAGCAAGGAGGAGGGAGGAAGAAAGGGGGCAAAAGAGAGAGAGAGAAATGGGGCGAACGAGAGAAAGAGGGTGCGAGAGAGGGGGTATAACAGAGAGAGAGAGAGAGAGTGGGGTGTGAGACAGAGCACAAGAGAGAAGGGGAATGAGAGAGAGAAAAAGGGAGCGAGAGACAGAATGTAATAGAGCGAGAGAGAGGTGGGGATGAGAGAGAGGGCGGGGGAAAAAGGGGTGAGAGAGAGAGACAGAGAGGCGGGTAAGAGAGAGGGTGTAAGATAGAGTGAAGGGGTGAGAGAGAGAGAGGTGAGAGAGAGGGTGAGGGGTGACAGAGAGAGAGAGGTGTGAGTGAGAGAGCAGGGTGGAGAGAGAGAGGATGTGAGAGAGAGAGAGGGTGAGAGAGGAGTGAGAGAGAGGGGGTCAGAGAGAGCAAGGGGGAGAGATATAACTAGTTGGGTGAGAAAAGGGGTATGAGAGAGAGGTGCATGAGAAAGAGGGCCTGAGAGACGCGGTGAAAGAGAGGCGGTGAGAGAGAGGGGGTGAGAGAGATAGTGAGTGGTGAGAGCGAGAGGGAGCGAGAAAGAGTGGGTGAGAGAGAGGGGTGAGAGAGAGGGGTGAGAGAGGGGGAGAGAGGGGGGAGAGGTGGTGGAGAGAGGGAGGTGTGAAGGGTATGAGAGAGAGGGTGTAATAGAGAGGGGGAGAGAGAGTGGGATGAGAGAGTGGGGTGAGAGAGAGGGGGGCTGTGAGAGCGGGAGGGGCTGAGAGAGAGGGGGTGAGATAGGGAGAGTGTGAGAGAGGAGGGAAGAGAGTGGGAGGGGGAAGAGGGACGAGATGAGAGAGGTAGGGTGAGAGAGAGGGGTGTGAGAGGGGTAGAGAGGGGGAGAGAGAGAAGGGGAGAGAGAGGGTGGAGAGAGAGGGGAGAGAGAGGGGGAGAGAGTTAGAGTGGTGAGAGAGAGAGGGATGAAAGAGAGAGTGGGTTGAGTGAGGGGGTGAAAGAGGAGGGTGAGGGAGGGGGAAGAGGGAGGGGAGTGAGAGGGGGCGGTGTGTGAGGGAATGTGTGGGGGATGGGGGTGGGAGAGGGGGTGGGAGAGGGGGATGAGGGAGGTGAGGGGGAAGATAGAGGGGCTGTGAAAGGGGGATGGGAGAGAGAGAGAGGTGTGTGAGAAAGAGCTGGGTGAGAGGGTGGTGAGGGGGTGCTGAAAGAAAGGTGGGTGAGAGAGAGAGTGGGGTTGAGAGAGAGACGTTGGTGAGAGGGGGGATGAGAGAGAGGGGAGGGTGAGAGCGAGGGGTATTGAGAGAGAGAGAGAGATGGGAGTGAGAGAGAGAGGGTGTGAGAGAGGGGAAGAGAGAGAGAGAGGGTGAGAATGAGGGGGGGTGAGAGAGAGGGGGTTAGAGAGATGGAGTCAGAAGGAGAGAGAGGGAATGAGAAAGGGATAGAGAGAAGGTGGGAGAGAGGGTGGGGGTGAGGGAGCGAGGGTGTGTGTGAGTGTGTGTGAGAGAGAGAGAGTGAGAGAGGGGGGTGAGAGAGAGGGGGAGAGAGGGAGGGTTTGAGAGTGGGAGGGTGTGAGAGAGGGACGGGATGAGAGAGGGAGTGTGTGAGAGAGAAGGGTGTGAGAGAGAGGTGGGGGAGAGAGAGGGGAAGAGAAAGTGGGAGAGAAGGTTAGAGAGTTAGTGTGGTGAGAGGGAGAGGGATGACAGAGAGAGGAGGTTGAGGGGGTGTAAGAGGAGGGTGAGGGGGGTGAGTGGGGGAGGTGCGTGAGGGAGTGTGTGGAGGATGGGGTGGAAGTGGGGGGTGAGAGAGGGGGGTGAGGGAGGTGGGGGCGGAGATATCGGGGTTTTGAGAAGGAGATGGGAGAAAGAGAGGTGTGTGAGAGAGCTGGGTGAGAGGGCGGTGAGGGGGGGGCTGAGAGAGAGAGAGGTGGATGAGAAAGAGAGTGGGGGTGAGAGAGAGAAGTTGGTGAGAGAGGGGGGATGAGAGAGAGCGGAGGGTGTGAGAGAGGGAGATGGGAGTGAGAAAGAGGGTGGTAGAGAGAGGGGAAGAGAGAGAGAGGTTGAGAACGAGGGGGGTGAGAGAGAGAGGGGGTGAGAGAGAGGGAGTCAGAAAGAGAGAGGGGATGAGAAAGAGAGTGGGGGTGAGAGAGAGAAGTTGGTGAGAGAGGGGGGATGAGAGAGCGCGGAGGGTGTGAGAGAGGGAGATGGGAGTGAGAAAGAGGGTGGTAGAGAGAGGGGAAGAGAGAGAGGTTGAGAACGAGGGGGGTGAGAGAGGGGGTGAGAGAGAGGGAGTCAGAAAGAGAGAGGGGATGAGAAAGAGATAGAGAGAGGGTTGGAGAGAGGGAGGGAATGAGAGAGAGAAGGGTAGGAGAGAGAGATGGTGTGAGAGAGCGGGTGAGGGGGTAAGAGAGCGCGGAGGTTTGAGAGAGAGAGGTTGAGAGAGGGTTTGAGAGAGAGAAGAGGGGTGTGAGAGAGAGAGTGAGAGAGGGAGGTGTGAGAGAGGGGATGTGAGAGACATTGGGGTGGGAGAGAGAGCTGGTGACAGAGAGATAGAGAGAGAGAGTGTGAAGGGTTGAGAGGGGGAGTGAACGAGGGGTGTTGAGAGATGAGGGTTGAGAGAAGGTGGTGAGAGAGAGGGGTTGAGCGAGGGGGTGAGAGAGAGGGTGAGACAGAGGGTGTGAGAAAGAGAAGGGGTGAGAGAGAGGGGTGAGGGAGAGAGGGGTTGTGAGGGGGGGTGAGAGCGAGGGATGTGAGGGGGGGTTGAGAGAGAGGTGTGAGAGAGAGAGGGTTCGTGAGAGAGGGAGAGAGAGGGGGTGGGACAGATGGGGAATGGAGAAAAATGGGGTGGGAGAGAGAGGGAGAGAGAGAGAAGGGTGAGAGGGAGAGTGAGTGAGAAAGAGGGGAAGTGGAAGAGAGAGAGGGGTGGGAGAGAGAGAGTGGGGAGAGAGAGAGTGGGGTGAGGGAGAGAGCGGGTGAGTGAGAGAGTGGGGTGTGAGAAAAAGGGGGAGAGACAAAGTGGGAGTGAGAGTGGGTCAGAGAAAGAGTGGAGGTAAGACAGAGAAGGGGTGGGAGAGAGGGCGTGGGAGAGAGAGGGGTGGGAGAGAGACGGTGAGAGGGAGATGGGGTAAGAGAGAGAGGAATGAGAAACAGACAGAGAGAGGGTGGGAGAGAGGGAGGGAATGAGTGAGAGAAGGATAGGAGAGAGAGAGATGGTGTGAGAGAGCGGGTGAGGGGGTAAGAGAGCGCGGAGGTTTGAGAGAGAGAGGGGTTGAGAGAGGGTTTGAGAGAGAGAAGACGGGTGAGAAAGAGAAGGGGTGAGAGAGGGGGGTGGGAGAGAGAGTGGTTGAGAGAGAGGGGTGGAGAGAGGAGGCGTGAGAGCGAGGGGTGTGAAGGGGGTGAGAGCGAGGGGTGAGAGGGAGAGGGTTCGAGAGAGAGGGAGAGAGAGAGAGATGGGGATGGGAGAGAGAGGGGTGAGAGAGAGAGAGAAGGGTGAGAGAGAGAGACGGTGAGAGTGAGATGGGGTAAGAGAGGGAGTGAGAAGGAGAGAGGGGGTGAGAAAGAGACTGGGAGAGAGGGTGGGAGTGAGAGAAAGAGAAAGGTAAGAGAGAGGGGGTGTGAGAGAGAGTGGGTGAGGGGTCAAGAGAGAGAGGAGGTTTGAGAGAGAGAGAGACGGGTGAGAGACAGTGCGGGTGAGGGGGCGAGAGGGGGTGAGATATGGGGTTGATAGAGAGAAGGGGGGTGAGAGAGCGGGGGGCTGAGAAAGATAGAGAGGGAGGGTGAGAGAGAGAGGGGGTTTGAGAGAGTGAAAGAGAGCGGGCGAGAGAGAGAGAGGGGATGAGGGGGTGAGAGAGAGTGTGAGAGAGAGAGGGTGAGAGAGAGGGAAGGGGGTGAGAGAGTGGGTGAGAGAAGGGTGAGAAAGAGAGAAGGGGAGAGAGAGAGAGGGCTGAGAAAGAGAGAGAAGGGGAGAAAGAGAGGGGGTCAGAGAAAGAGTGGATGTGAGGGGTGTGGGAGTAGTGGTGAGAGAGAGGTGGTGAGAGAGCGGGGATGAAAGAGGGCAGGGTGAGGGAGAGGGGGGCTGAGAGAGAGAGAGGGTGAGAGAGAGAAAGGGTGAGAGAGAGAGGGGTTGAGAGAGAGGGGTTGAGAAGAGGGGTTGAGAGAGAGGGGATGAGAGAGAGAGGGGGTTTGAGAGTGAGAGGGATTGAGAGAGAGGGGAGTAAGAGAGGGGGTTGAGAGAGAGGGTGTGAGAGAGAAAGGGGTTCGAGAGAGACGGGATGGGGGAGAGATGGGGATGGGAGAGAGACGGGTGAGAGAGAGAGAGGGGTTGAGAGAGAGGGGTTGAGGGAGGGGTTGAGAGAGGGGTGAGAGCGAGGAGTGAGAGAGAGAGGGTTCGAGAGAGAGGTTTTGAGAAAGAGTGGTTGAGATGAAGAGGGGGTGGGAGAGAAATGGGGATGGGAGAGGGGGTGAGAGAGAGAGAGAAGGGTGAGAGAGAGAGTGGGGTGAGAGAGAGAGGGGGTGAGAGGGAGAGGGAGTGAGAAAGAGAGGGAGTGGAAGAGAAAGAGAGAGGGTGAGAAACAGGTGGTGGAAGAGAGAGAGGTGCCGGAGAGAGAGTGGGGTGAGAGAGAGAGTGGGGTGAGAGAGAGAGAGGGGGTGAGTGAGGTGAGGGAGAAAGGGGGACAGACAAAGTGGGATCGAGAGTGGGTCAGAGAAAGAGTGGAGGTGAGACAGAGAGGGGGTGGGAGAGAGGGGGTGGGAGAGAGGGGGTGGGAGAGAGGGGGTGGGAGAGAGAGAGGGGGGTGGGAGAGAGGGGGTGGGAGAGAGAGGGGGTGGGAGAGAGGGGGTGGGAGAGAGGGGGTGGGAGAGAGAGGGTGGGAGAGAGGGGGTGGGAGAGAGGGGGTGGGAGAGAGAGAGGGGGAGAGAGAGGGGTGGGAGAGAGAGAGGGGGAGAGAGAGAAATGGGAGAGAGAGAGAGGGGGAGAGAGAGAGAAATGGGAATGAGATGGAGTAAGAGAGAGAGGGATGAAAACTAGACAGAGAGAGGGTAGGAGAGAGGGAGTGAGTGAGAGAGAGAAGGGTATGAGGGAGAGGCAGTGTGAGAGAGCGCGGGTGAGGGGGTGAGAGAGAGCATGTTTGAGAGTGAGAGGGGTTGAGAGAGGTGTTGAGAGAGAGAAGAGGGGTGAGAAAGAGAAGGGGTGAGAGAGAGGGGTGAGAGAGAGGGGGATTGAGAGTAGGGGTTGAGAGCGAGGGGTGTGAGGGGGGGTGAGAGCGAGGGGTGAGAGGGAGAGGATTCGAGCGAGAAGGGGAGAGAGAGAGATGGGGATGGGAGACAGAGGGGTGAGAGAGAGAGAAGGGTGAGAGTGAGAGACGGTGAGAGTGAGATGGGGTAAGAGAGGGAGTGAGAAGGAGAGAGAGGGGATGAGAAAGAGACTGGGAGAGGGTGGGAAAGAAGGAGTGACTGAGAGAAAGAGAAGGCTAAGAGAGAGAGGGGGCGCGAGAGAGAGCGGGTGAGGGCTTAAGAGAGAGAGGAGGTTTGAGAGAGAGAGGGGGGTGAGAGACAGAGCGGGTGAAGGGGCAAAAGGGGGGTGAGATATGGAGTTGAGAGAAATAGAGAAGGGGGATGAGAGAGAGAGCCTGAGAAAGAGAGAGAGGAATGAGAGTGAGAGGGTGAGAGAGAGAGAGGGATAAGGGGGGTGAGAGACAGGGTAAGAGAGAGAGAGTGAGAGAGAGAATGGGGTGAGAGAGAGAGCGGGTGAGTGAGAGAGAGGGGATGAGGGAATGAGAAAAGGGTGAGAGAGAGAGACGGGGTGAGAGAGAGGGTGAGAGAGAGAGTGGGGTGAGAGAGAGTGGGTGAGTGAGAGAGAGGGTTGTGAGAGAGAGAGGGCGATGTGAGGGGGTGTGTGAGAGAAAGGGGGAGAGAGAAAGGGGAGGAGAGACAAAGGGGGAGACAGAGTGGGTCAGAGAAAGAGTGGAAGTGAGACAGAGAAGGGGTGGGAGAGAAGATGTGGGGGAGAGAGAGAGATTGAGAGAGAGGGTGAGAGTGAGTTGGGGTGAGAGCGAGACGGAGTGAGAAAGAGAGAGGGGAGGAGAAAGAGAGAGAGTGGGAAAGAGGGAGGGAGTGAGAGAGAGAGGGTAAGAGAGAGAGATGGGCTGAGAAAGAGAGAGGGAGTGAGAGAGAGGGGGTGAGAGAGAGGGGGATTTGATGGAGTGAGAGAGCGGGTGAGAGAGAGGGGATGAGGAGGTGTGAGAGAGAGAGGGTGAGATGAGAGGGTATGAGGGAGAAGAGGGTGAGAGAGAGAGGAGGTGAGAGAGTGGGTGAGAGAGAGAGAGGGGTGAGAAAGGGAGAGAAGGGTGAGAAAGAGAGAGGAGGAGAGAGAGAGGGCTGAGAAAGAGAGAGGTGGTAGAAAGAGAGGGGGTCAGAGAAAGAGTGGATGTGTGGGGGGGTGAGAGAGGGGGTGTGGGAGAGGGAGTGGGAGAGAGAGAGAGTGGGGGTGAGAGAGAGGTTGGTAAGAGAGCAGGGATGAGACAGAGGAGGGTGAGACATAGTGGGGATGAGAGAGAGAGATGGGAGTGAGAGAGAGGTGGGTGAGAGAGAGGGGAGTGAGAGAGAGGGTGGTGAGAGAGAGGGGAGTTGAGAGAGAGGGGAGTTGAGAGAGAGGGGAGTGAGAGAGAGGGGGGTGAGAGAGAGGGGAGTGAGAGAGAGGGTGTGAGAGAGAAAAGGGTTCGAGAGAGACAGGGTGGGAGAGAGATGGGGATGGGAGAGAGAGGTGTGTGAGAGAGAGAGAAGGGTGAGAGAGAGAGAGTGGTGAGAGAGAGGGGGGTGAGATAGAGAGGGAGGGGTGGGAGAGAGAGTGGAGTGAGAAAGAGAGTGGGCTGAGAGTGACAGCGGGTGAGTGAGAAAGAGGGATGAGAGATGGGGCGATGTGAGGGAGTGAGAGAGAAAAGGGGAGAGACAAAGGGGGAGAGAAAAAGGGGGAGTGAGAGTGGGTCAGAGAAAGAGTAGAGGTGAGACAGAGAGCAGCTGGGAGAGAGAGAACGTGGGTAAGAGAGGGGTTGAGTGAGATACGGTGTGAGTGAGATGGGGTGAGAGAGAGACATTGAGTGGGAGAGAGGGAGGGAGTGAGAGAGAGAAGGGTAAGAGAAAGAGGAGGTTTGAGAGCAAGGGAGAGGGGTGAGAGAGAGTGCGGGTGAGGGGTTGAGGGGGGTGAGAGAGGGGTTGAGAGAAGGTGAGAGAGAGAGGTGCTGGGAAAGAGAGAGGGGTGAAAGAGAAAGAGAGTGGGGAGAGAGAGATATGGTTTGGAAGAGCGAGAGAGAGCAGGTGAGAGATAGAGGGGATGAGGGAGGTGAGAAAGAGGGTGAGATGAGAGGGTGAGAGAGAGAAGGGGTGAGAGGGAGAGCGGGTGATGTGAGGGGAGTGAGAGAAAGGGGAGAGACAAAGGGGAGAGAAAGAGTGGAGTTAGAGAGGGGGGAGAGAGGGTGTGGGATTGAGAGAGAGGGGGTAAGAGAGAGAGGTGGTTTGAGAGAGCGAGAGAGAGCAGGTGAGAGAGAGAGGGGTGAGGGGGGATGAAAGAGTGAGAGTGAGAGAGAG
The DNA here is from genome assembly GCF_047496795.1 of Chiloscyllium punctatum. Taxonomy (NCBI): domain Eukaryota; kingdom Metazoa; phylum Chordata; class Chondrichthyes; order Orectolobiformes; family Hemiscylliidae; genus Chiloscyllium; species Chiloscyllium punctatum. The sequence goes on from NC_092751.1 coordinate 50,217,914, forward strand.
GGGTGTGAGAGAGAGGGGAATAAGAATAAGAGAGATTGGGGTGGGAGAGAGAGGGGGTGACAGAGAGAGGAGTGAGGTGGGAGAAAGTGAGGGGTTGAGAGATGGGGGTTGAGAGAGGGGGATGAGAGAGAGGGGGGTTGAGAGAGGAGGGTGAGGGAGAGAGGTGGTGAGGCAGAGGGTGTGAGAGAGAGAGGGGTGTGAGAGAGAGAGAGAGAGGGGTGAGAGAAGGGGAGTGAGAGAGATGGGGTTTGGGAGAGAGGGGGTGAGAGAGAGAGGGGGTAAGAGAGAGAGGGGGTGAGAGAGAGAGGGGGTGAGAGAGAGGGGTGTGAGAAAGGGTAGTAAGAGAGAGGGGATGAGAGAGAGAGGGAGTGAGAGAGAGGGGTGTGAGAAAGGGGTAGTGAGAGAGTGGGGGGTGAGAGAGGGGGTGGTGAGAGAGAGCGGGGTGAGAGAGAGGGGGAGAGAGAGAGGGTGAGAGAGAGTAGGGGTGAGAGAGAGAGTGGGTATGAGAGAGGGGGGAGTGAGAGAGAGGGGGTTGAGAGAGAGGGGCAGTGTGAGAGAGGGGTGAGAGAGAGAGGGAATGAGAAAGAGAGAGGGTGGGAAGAGGGGGAGAGAGGGGGTGAGAGATGGGGTGAGAGAGAGAGGGGAGAGAGTGACGGGTTGAGAGAGTGATGGGTTGAGAGAGAGAAGAGGGTGAGAGAGAGAAGGAGTGAAAGCGAGGGTTGAGATGGAGAGGGGTTGAGAGGGAGGGGGGTGAGAGAGAGGGGGTTTGAGAGAGAGGGTGTGAGAGACAAAGTGGTTCGAGAGAGACAGGGTGGGAGAGAGATGGGGATGGGAGAGAGAGGAGTGAGAGAGAGAAGGGTGAGAGAGAAGTGGTGTGAGAGAGAGAGTGGTGAGAGAGAGGGGGTGGGAGAAGGAGAGGGGTGAGAGAGTGGAGTGAGAGAGAGTGGGGTGAGAGAGACAGCGGGTGAGTGAGAAAGAGGGGTGAGAGAGAGGGGTGTGAGAGAGAGGGGTGAGAGAGAGATCGGGTGAGAGAGAGACAGGCTGAGAGAGAGAGAGAGGGTGAAAGAGAGTGGGTGAGAGAGAAGGGGTGAGAGAAAAGGGGTGAGAGAGAGGTGAGAGATAGTGAGGGGTGAAAGAGAGAGAGGGGTGAGAGAGAGAAGGCCTGAGAGAGAGGAGGTGAGAGAGACTGGGTTACAGAGAACTGGTGAGAGAGAGGGAGAGAGAGAGATTTGTGTTAGAGCGAGGGATAAGAGAGAGAGGGGTGAGAGAGAGAGAGAGGGATGAGAGAGAGGGGTGCGGTAGAGAGAGTGGTGGAAGTGAGAGCGGGTGAGAAAGAGACAGGGGGTGACAGAGATACAGGCTGAGAGAGGGGGGAGGGAGAGAGTGGGTGAGAGAGAGGGGGTGAGAGAGAGAGGAGTGAGGGAGAAAGAGGGGTGGAAGAGAGAGCGGGTGAGAAAGAGACAGTGGGTGACAGAGAGACAGGCTGAGAAAGAGAGGAGGTGAGAGAGAGAGAGGGCCTGAGGGAGAGGGGGTGAGTGAGAGGGGGTGACAGAGAAGGGGTGAGAGAGAGGTGTGTGTGAGAGAGAGGGGTGAGAGAGGGTGTGTGTGAGAGAGATCAGGGTGGGAGAGACTGGGGAGAGAGAGGGGGCTGAGAGAGAGAGGGCTGAGAGAGAGGGGGTGAGAGAGAGAGGGGTGTGAGAGAGATCGGAGTGGAAGAGAGAGCGGGTGAGAAAGGGGGGGTGAGAGAGACAGACTGAGAGAGGGTGAGAGAGAAGGTGAGAGAGAGGCGTGAGAGAGAGGGAATGAGAGAGGGGGTAAGAGAGAGTGAGTGGAAAGAGAGTGAGGGGTGAGAGGGTGAGGGCGAGAGGGGCGATGAGAGAGATCGGGGTGGAAGAGAGAGCGGGTGAGAAAGAGAGAGGGGGTGAGAGAGAGTGGAGGAGTGAGAGTGAGTGAGAGAGGGGTGTAGAGAGTGGGAGAGTGGGGGAGTGATGGAGAGAGGGGGGAGGGGTGAGAAAGGGGTGAGAGAGAGGGGTGTGAGAGAGAGGTGAGAGAGAGGGGGAGAGAGAGGGGGGAGAGAGAGGGGTGGGGAGGGGAATGAGAGAGGGGGAGAGAGGGGTGTGAGAGAGGGGTGAGAGAGAGTGGAAGAGAGAGAGGGGGAGAAGGGGGGGATAGAGGGAGGTGAGAGAAAGTGGGTGAGAGAGAGGCGGAAGAGAGAGGGGGGAGAGAGACAGGGGACGGGAAGGGGGAGGGAGAGGGGTGAAAGAGAGGGTGAGAGAGAGGGGGAGAGAGAAAGGGGGTGAGAGAGGGGGGAAGAGAGGGGGAGAGAGAGGAGGGAGAGAAAGGGGAGAGGGTGAAAGGGGGAATGAGAGCGATAGGGTGATAGAAAGGGGGTGAGAGGGGGGAGCGAGCACGAGAGGGGCAGAGAGAGAGGTTAAGAGAGTGAGAGGCGGGAGAGAAACAGGGTGAGAGAGATGGGTTGAGAGTGCGAGGGGGTGTGAGCGAGAGAGAGAGGGGGCAAGAGAGAGAGAAAGGTGCAAATGAGCAGGAGGGAGGGGATGGAAATGAGACAGAGAGTTTGAGAGCGAGAGAGCGCACGGGAAGGGGACAAAGAGAGAGAGAGCGAGCGAGAGAGAGAGAAAGAGAGATAGCGAGGAGGCAGAGCGTGATAGGGAGAGATAGAGGGCGATCCAGTGACAGAGGGATGAGAGAGAGAGGGATGGGAGGGGAGAGAGAAGTCGGGTGAGAGAGAGAGTTTGGGTGGAGAGTGAGTGAGGGGGTGAGAGAGAAAGAGAGGGTGAGAAAGAGAGAATGAGAGTGAGGGGGTGAGAGAGAGAGTCAGAGAGAGAAGTCTCAGGGAGGACCAGTACAGCAGAGGTGAAAGCAGGTCCCTCACAAGATGATGTGAATGAAGCCTAGAATGTAGCTGTTCCTTCCCCAGCTCTGTGTCTATGTCCTGTCTTCCAGGTCTGAATACAGAAGGTCACTAACCCCTCACTGTGCTGTTTACTGTGAGTGATCTTACCGGCTGCAGGATTTACTGAAGGCTCCAGACCTCCCTCTTCATGTCTCTCTGACTGACCAACCGTCTTTGATGTGGTTATGGACGAGACAGGAGTTCGGAATTCGGCTGAGACAGGAACATCCAGATGACCTACAGGAGACAGAGAAACAGACAGAATGGGAAATTAGACTGATGCAGTGAGGGTTACACATGGAGAATGGCCCTGAGTCCCACAGAGATCTGGAAAATCCCAGTCTCCATCCCTGGCCTGTGCTGCTGTGTCTCTCTGGAATGGGGTATTCCATTGGCTCAGGATCTGGAGTAGCTGCAAGAGTGAGAGACGCTGACAGAGGCAGCATTTAGACCAACACAGTGAGGGATACCACATGGAGAGAGACTGAGTGATATCAGCAGAGTGCAGGATGGTATCAGGATCACACAATGGTCATGATAAAAGGGTTGTGATTCATGGTGCACGGGGATCAGTACTCAGTGACAGGTGAGCTACGAGTGGGACAGGTGATGGCCTCGTACTATTCTCACCCGACTGTTCATCCAGATGTTAATGCCGGTGTCCAGTATAACCCATCTAACTGCCTAATATCCTTTTAGGAAGGAAATCTATTATAGACAGCGGGTCTGGCCTACACATGATCCAGACCCAGAGCGATGGGGTTGACTCTAAACTGATCTCTGTAATGATCCAGCAAGGCACTCAGCTCAAGGGCAGCTCGGGGTCGGCATGCGATGCTGGCCAGCCAGAGACAGCAACATCCCATGAGTGAATTAAACACAACACTGCTGGGAGCAGTGTCCTGGTCAATCATGTCGGTAAGCTTACAGGCAGGACTTTAAACTGACAGAGAGGATGCAGGGCCAGGGTTCAGGTGAAAGGAACTTTCCAAATCCAAAGAGAAAATGGTGATGTAGCTGAAGACAAGCAGAAAGGAACAGGAAGAGACAGAGTTTAACTGAAACTGTACATCAGTGAATTGGACTGTGACAAGAAATTGTGGAAAGAGTCAATTGTAATGTTCTTTTTTGGACTGGATAAAGTCTCTGCAATAAGGTGGATGGACTGGGGCACAGAGATAAATGAGATTTAGTGGTGACAGGGTGAACAAAAGGTGGAACATGAATATTCTATTGTTCACCTCCTTGAGGGGTGTCAGGGAGTGCAGGATGGGTAACCCTGACAGTAATGGGTAACAAAGGCATTACAGAGAAAGCATTTGGCCTGAGATGATGAAGCTGAATCAGCGTGAATGCAGATTCTGGGTAACGTGTCAACAACACAAGCAGGAGAACAGTTTAGAGGCTGCCTAACAGCATTTCATTGCTCAACCCTGTTACACATTCCAATGTATTCCTGTGTAATGCAAAGGCACTGTGATAATTCTGGGAGACTTCAGTCTTTGTATAATCTGGGACAGTCACATCGGCAAAAGGGATGTTCTCCGAACTCCTCTTTGGATGTTTGTGTCAGTGTTTCTTTGAATAACACGTTGTGGAAACGGCCAGGGAGGTGACTATCTCAGATCGACCGTTGGGTGATGACGCTGAGGGAAGGAGTAATGTCCCACTGAGATATCCTCTGGGAAATTGTAGTGTAGTGGAATTCAGTGAGATGATGGATTTTTAAAGTGACCATAAAGCACACCCAACAATCACAACCAAAGCCATTGACATGTGTTTGAGAGGAGAACTGACCAAGGTAAACAGGGGAAACAGTGAAGTGTATGGCTGGAAATGGACAGTGCAAAACATTTACAGTCAGAGAGATGGACAGCACAGAAACAGGGCCTTCGGTCCAACTCATCCACACCACCCACATATCCTAACATAATCTCATCACATTTGCCAGCACTTGGCACAAATCCCTCTCAACCCTTCCTGTTCGTATACCCATCCAGATGCCTTTTAAATGCAGTAATTGTAGCAGTCTCCATCACTTCACCAGGCAGGTCATTCCATACACGCAACACCCTCCACATCAAAACGTTGTTCCTTACGTTCCTTTTATATCTTTCTCCTCTCATCCTGAACCTAGGCCCTCCAGTTCTGGACTACCCCACCCCAGGGAAAAGACCTTGTCAGTTAATCCTAACCATGCCTCTCATAGCTTTATAAACCTCCATATGGGTTACCCCTCAGCCTCAGACATTCCAGGGAAAACATCCCCAGCCCATTTAACCTCTCTCTTTAGCTCAAATCCTCCAATCCTGTCAGCGTCTTTGCTGTTAGTGTGGATGGGCCAATTTGGGACAAAGAGCCTGTCTCCATGCTGTAGAACTCTATGACTCTATGAACATACCCAGGTGTCCCATAATACAGAAGCAGCCAAAACCATAGGAACACAAGTCGGTACAAATGTGAAACAGTCCTGCAGAATTTCACAGGAAGCCAGCCTGGCCTTGCAGTGAAGGATTCCTGGTACAGGAGCTGTGGTGAGATGCCCATAGAGAACTGGGGAAGGAAGCTGGAAAGATCACTCCACTGCCTGGAGGACCCCAGCTGGGATAAGGCCGCTGGGATCCGGTCACCCCAGGGAAAACTACAGGCTGTGACAGAGCTCGGTCTCCTACGCAATGAGCAGGACAGATGGTTGCAGGAAAATCTCACCCACATGGAACTACTCCAGTTCCAATTGGGAAGAGCCCAATCCAGTGAAAGGAGGGTCTCTGGGGATGGGGAGGCAGCCTCAGGTTACATTGACAATCTGGAAGGACAGTGTATGAGCTCCAAGCAGCTGCATGGGTCCTGTACACCTACAACACGGAACAACACACATCAGGCCCTAGTAGGAGGTGCCAGGAGCAAATACAATCCCTAGGGAACCAGGACTCCTCCCAGAATGGGATAAAGTGTGCCTTCGGGGTTCTACCTCCCCAGGGAGATAATGATAGGCCCCACACTGACACATCCACACCCGCTCACAGATGGGGACTCCCACTGCCTGTCTCCCAGGTAACTGCAACTTTTGCCCCCATCCCTGAGCCACAGACGGACCCAGATTCCATGAATCCTGTGGTTACCCAGTGTAAAGCAGCTTATGGTCTTCACTCCGTACACAACAGCCATTCCAGGCACCCAGCTGGTGGGCAGCACCAAAAAGGCCACTCTGTTTGATCCTGTCTCAAACCCAGATACATTTTTGAATGAGATAGACCGACAGTCTGTCATACACGGACTGGATGCTGACAAACAAATTAAATTAATCGCCATGTGACTTTGTCCACCAGGCCATTCAGCCCTTCCTGAGGGACAACAGTGAGGGAGGGGCATCCTTGATGAAATGAAGGCAGCGGTCCTCACTGCTCGAGAGAAGTCCCATCCCGGATTAGTGACAAACAGCGGAAATATTTGTTCCAGGAGAACACCCACACTAACATGTCTCACTGTCAGTTACAGCAGCTCACCAAGGACTGGGTTAATGACAGCTGTAAGGACACTTTCAGTGGGGCACTGGGCTTGGTGCGAGGGATTCCAATTATCCCAAGTGACAATGTTAGGATGGGGATCTTTGAAGTCGAAAGTATCGGAATTACATTAAAGAAGGTATTTGGATGGGTTATCATGATTCCATCCCACATGCTGTGGAGATAGAGGGGACATTGACAAGGACCACACTTACGTAAATGTGAAGGAACAGGCCAGACCATGGCATTCCCACCGCCTGTCATTAACGAATTCGGCTCCTCTCACATCAAGCTGTGGTCCTAACCACACTCACCTTGATATATCTCGGGATACCGGTGGTTAGGATTGCAGGCTGTAACAGATGGGTCCGATCATGGTGAATAATGCCTGGACACACCCCCAGGGACTGGAAGGTAGATGGAACTCCCCGGGTGATCACCTTAGTTTCATTCATTTGCAGTGTTTGAGTGTTCCTGGCTGGGCCCAGTATTGATTGCCTGTCCGTAGCTGCTCGGGAACTGGTTTTGGTGGTGAGCTGCCTCCTTGAACTGTTGCAGGTGGTGGACCCACAATGTCCTTAGGAAGGGAATTCCTGGAGTTTGAGCCAGGAGGTCTCATTCACTCGCATTTATTCTGCTCACTGGATGTAGGCTATGCATCACAATTCTGTATGGATTCTCAGGACGGAATATGTTTTGTTGAAACAGTTTGGAGAGCCACAGTCACTCAGTGGTTAGCACTGTTACCTCACAGCGCCAGAGACCTGGGTTTGATTCCACTCCTGAGCGACTGTCTGTGTGGAGTTTGTACATTCTCCCTCCATCTGTATGGGTTTTCTTCCACTGTTCAATGGTGGGCATTTTTGACAGATTGCCCGTAGTGCCGAGGGATATTCAGGTTAGCTGGAATAGCCATGGGAAATGTAGGGTTTCAGGGATATCATCAGGGGATGGATCTGAGTTGGATTCTCTTCAGAGGGTCATTGTGGTCTCGATGGGCTGAAGGGCCTGTTTCTGCTCTGTAGGGATTCTATGATATCACTTATCAGCCATATGACAATCGGTTTGACCAATGTACAAAATGGTTTTCGCTCAAACAGCAGGCTACTCTGACAACAAACATAACCAGCTTTTAAAATTAGGTTTGTAATTCATTGTATAAGCTTCTTTCTATTCAAAAGACTGGGTGGGGGAGGGGGAATGTGTGAAATGTTCCTGCCTCCTTGCTAAAACACAGATAGACAGCTAAGAGATGCTGGGTATATTGGACAAGTTATACTCCCAAATCACAAAAGCCAGACAGCAGCCAGATGGTTATCCCATCAGCATAATGTAAAAGGCAACAGTTCCCCTGGGCAGACACGTCCCTAATAACGTCTCCACCAAACAAAGGAGGGCCCAGACAGGAAGGTACCGGGTCCTGCTACACAAAGAAACTAACAGGAACAAGCCATCCAAATGATTAGCAACGCTTCAAACTATTAACTGATTCTCTGAATTGGCCAGAAGTATAGAAAGTTCTGGGAAACCATCCAGAAATGAACAAAACCAGGGATCACCTGCAGACTGATCTCTTGAATTTTCTGGAGGCTTTCTGAGGTGACCAACATGGCAAGGGACAGAGACCAGCTCACCATCCAGAGAGAGGGAGAGAGAGAGAGGGAGAGAGATAAGCTGAAGGAAACCTCAGGAGCATGGGAGAGAGGGAGTGTGTAAAACCATTGTGAGAGAGACAGCTGGAACCAACTGGAATACTGAGTGTCACCCCTTCAGTCTGTCCATGCTTTAACGCCTGTTTGTCTCAGTCTGACTTCCCCTTCTCTCTTTGTCCTTCTCTCTCCCTGTCTGTCTCTTTCTCTCAATCTGCCTTTCTCTCACACCCTCCCTCTCACTGTCTGTCTCTGCCCCATCTTTCTCTCATCCCCCTTCTCCATCCCCACTCTCTCTACCTCTCTCTCTTCTTCTCACCCTCCCTTTCTCTTTTTCTTTATTTCAGACCTGAAAGTGCTCACCCAATTTTGATCCCCCTAAAAACATTTGCCCCTCATTTTAACTCTCCTCCCAAATTTATTCCCTTCCCCAAATACCTTCCCTCCCAAATACCTCCCTTACCAACTGTGCCCCCTCAAATATATCGCTGCCCCCAACATTGCTGTGAGCCCCACTCCCTGGGGCAGAGGGAAATGAGTGGAAAAGTATGGAGCTGGAAAAGCCCAGCAGGTCAGGCCTGAACCATCGACTCTCCTCGCTGACCTGCTGTGCTTCCCCAGCTCCACACTTTGTAACTCTGACTCTCTAGCATCTGCAGTCCTCACTTTCTGCGAGTCTGTGTTGACTGACTCACCTGAGACGATTTTAATGTACAGCAAGATCCCAGTCCAAGAGTTACAGAAGGTTTGCATCACAGATGGAGTCCTTTCTGCCCATCATCCCCCCTCCCCCATTAAATGATCCTGGTCTTGTTCAGGATCCTCAGGATTGGCCCCTGAATGGCCTCATTGACTATCCTTCCTGTGGAGACCTCTTCACAACCCAGTCTCAGATTTTGCATCACATGCTATCCCTCCCTCCATCTCTCTCTGACAACAGCTTCTCCTTTCTCCACCAACCCCAAACCTCCATCAAACCCTCCCCCTGTCTCTGGCTGTCCCACTTCCTCCATGTCTTCCACTCTCCCCCTTCCCATGCAGACTCACAGCCCCTGGGTTGGAGGACATAGTGCAGAGACTAACTCACCTTTTGACTGACTGTTGTAATGCACAGCAAGATCCCACTCTGAAACCATCACCAAGTACACACACTGTCCTTCTCCCTCCATATATGTCCTTCTCACTCTCTCTCTCTCTCCCTGTTTCTCTCTGTCCTTTTCTCACGCTACCTCCTTGACTCTCACTGCCCATCTCTCTCTCCACTTTCTCCATCTCCAATCTCTCCATGTCTCTCTCTCTTTTTGTCACTCTCCCTTGCTCTTTCTCTTTTTCTCTATTCCAGACGCACTCAGAAAAGTACTTCATATTCCTCCCCTACAGTGGGGGTAAAACCTAGGAGAGACCAGGCACTGAGGCAAGTTCTTCCCAAAGCCCCTTCCCCAGTCACTGGGACAGAGTAGAGGGGTCCAGGGAGAAAGAGGGAGAGAAACTACAGGAGAGAAGGAGAGATGGATGGACAGACAGTGAGAGGGATGGAGAGAACAAGAGAAAGACAGGCAGGCAGAGGGAGGGAGAGGAAGTGAGAAGAACTGAGAGAGAGCAGAAGAGAGACAGACAGAGAGAATGAAACTCCTGGAAGAGAAGTACAATGTCAGACAGATACAAGGTGAAAATGGGGAGAGAAAGAGAGGGAGAGAAGTTCAGGCAGACAGCAAGACAGAAATCCCAGGGAGAGATATAGGACAGAGAGAGAGAGGAGTTACAACAGCAGAGAGATAGAGCTGAGAGAGTGGGGTGGTAGTGGGGGCTATGATGTTGCTAGAGTGATGTACAGACAGGAATAGCAAGATCCCACAGAGCTGAGAGACAGATGCAGAGAGAGATGAGCAAGGTGTTAGTTTTGTGAAAGACTGAATGATTAAGCATTCCTGAAAAACCATGTGAGGTTACAAAGGAGGAAGGGAATCTATTGGGAAATGTAAACAGGACAGAGATGTGAAGGATGGTGAGAGACAGGGATTGAAGGAAAGATTTGGGAGAGAGAACTGGGAACGCAGAAATAGACATGAGAGCTGCAGAGAGAGAGGGAAGGAGTGAAATCTGTGGGATCAGATCCCTCTCTAGCATTTTGCTCGTGTGTGTGTGTGTGTGTGTGTGGTTCCTCATGGCAGAATAATTTGATTCTCTGTCTCTGTATTGTCCCAGTTTCAGCTCCCAAACCAAATGCTAAATCATCCACGATCCTATTGAATAGTAGAGCAGGCTCAAGGGGCTGAATGGTCTCCTCCTGTTCCTATTTCAGATGGTCTTATGTCCTTAACACTACCGCCCAACTCTTGGCCCCCACACTGGCGGTTATGACTCCACAAGGCCCTGATCTGTAGAGTGCTGCACTCTTCCGTGAGTCTCGGAGGGAACCAGCCTGATTTGGATTGGAGTTGGAGCCTCTCAGTGAGAAGTGAAATCTCCTCGAGATTCCCCTCAGTCTCTCACTGTAAGGTGGAACAGGCCAGACTCAGGGAAGCAAACAGCAGGCCAGGTCTGCCCTGTCCTCCAGCTCCATTTCAGAAGGCCACATGGGAGGGGCTTGGTTCCTTCATCAGCTTCCCGTGCTCTCCCTTCTGGGTTAGGGTGGGGGCAGAATGGCCTTGCTCCTGGATCCTATTGAGGTGCAGGCTGGCTATGATTGGGTTATACAGGACATGCCCCTGGAGTGAAGTCAGTTAGCTCATTTGGCTAACTGGTTTATAATGCAGAGTAAAACCAATAGCGTGTGTTTAATTCCCACACCAGCTGAAGTTACTCTGAAGGACTCTCCTTCCCAACCTCTCCCCTCAGCTGGGCCCTGGTGACCCTCTGATTAAATCCCCACCAGACCCCGCTCTGTAATGAGGAGCTGTCCCATGCTCTGGTAAGACTACGGTGACATTACATTGGTTTGTACCTGGAGCACTGTGTGCAGGACTAGTCACTGCATTGCCAGAGGGATGTTAGCGTGTGGGGAAGGTTTACTGGATGAATCCCCACTGGAATGAACAGCACTCTCTTTCCCCCAGTTAATTCACTCTTGCAGCCTTTGTGTCTTTGGAGACACGAGGACCACCTCACCTGAAACAGCAGCTGGATTTTATATTCATTAGATTGGCTAGTTTACACACACACAGACACACACACACACACACACACACACACACACACACACAGACACTCACACACAGACAGACACACACACGCACAGACACACACAGAGACACACACACACACACACACACACAGTCACACACACAGACACACACATATGCACATACACACACACATATACACACACACATACATACACACATATACACACACACATACACACACACACAGACACACACACATACACACACACACACATACACACACACATATACACACACACATACACACACACATATACACACACACATATATACACACACATACACACACACATACACACACGCACATACACACTCACACACACCCTCAAACACACACAGCCACACACTCTCACATGAACATTCACTTTCTCTCTCACGCACACATATACAGACACACAGAGATACACATGCATCCACTCTTTCACACACACAAACATGGGCAGTCTCTCTCTCTCTCTCTCTCTCTCTCTCACATACACACACACATACACACACACGGCTGTAAAGGCATGGTTGAGGTATTGCTGGAGAAATGATTTCTCCGAGGACTGAACCCTGATCTCACTTGATGACTGCTCCAGGGGGACAGACAACAGCTACAGATGACTTGTTGGATCTTCCTGTGCACCACCTCTTGTATTGACAGCATTATTCTGTTTAGGTGCCTGCTTTTCTAAAACATCTCCAAGCAACAAGTAACAATAGATTGATGAATGTTTTCCCCCAAACCATGTTTCAGACACATGCTGCTGATCATGCTGTTCATGATCCTCTGACAGTGTGGCACTCCCTCAGTACTGACTCTCTGACACTGCAGCACTCCCTCAGTACTGACTCTGTGTCAGTGCAACACTCCCTCAGTACTGACATTCTCACAGTGCAGCACTTCCCCCAGATTAATCCTCTGACATTGCGTCATTCCCCCATTACTAACCCCCCTGATAGCGCAGCACTCCCGCAGTAGTATCCTCTGACAGTGCAGCACTCCCTCAGTACTGACCCTCTGACAGTGCAGTACTCCCTCAGTACTGACGCTCTGACAGTGCAGCACTCCCTCAGTACTGACCCTCTGACAGTGCAGCACTCCCTCAGTACTGAACCTCTGACAGTGCAGCACTCCCTCAGTAATGACCATTTGACAGTGCAGCGCTCCCTCAGTACTGACCCTCTGACAGTGCAGCACTCCCTCAGTACTGACCCTCTGACAGTGCAGCACTCCCTCAGTACTGACCCTCTGACAGTGCAGCACTACCTCAGTATTGACCCTCTGACATTGCAGCACTCCCTCAGTACTGACCCTCTGACAGTGCAGCACTCCCTCAGTACTGACCCTCTGACAGTGCAGCACTCCCTCAGTACTGACCCTCTGACAGTGCAGCACTCCCTCAGTAATGACCATTTGACAGTGCAGCGCTCCCTCAGTACTGACCCTCTGACAGTGCAGCACTCCCTCAGTACTGACCCTCTGACAGTGCAGCACTCCCTCAGTACTGACCCTCTGACAGTGCAGCACTACCTCAGTATTGACCCTCTGACAGTGCAGCACTCCCTCAGTACTGACCCTCTGACAGTGCAGCACTCCCTCAGTACTGACCCTCTGACAGTGCAGCACTCCCTCAGTACTGACCCTCTGACAGTGCAGCACTCCCTCAGTACTGACCCTCTGACAGTGCAGCACTCCCTCAGTACTGACCCTCTGACAGTGCAGCACTCCCTCAGTAATGACCCTCTGACAGTGCAGCCCTCCCTCAGTACTGACCCTCCGACAGTACGGCACACCCGCAGTGCTGACTCTCCGACAGTGCAGCCCTCCCTCACACTGACCCTCTGACAGTCCAGCACTCCCTCAGTAATGACCCTCTGATAGTACAGCACTCCCTCAGTACTGACCCTCTGATAGTGCAGCACTCCCTCAGTGATGACCCTCTGATAGTGCAGCACTCCCTCAGTACTGACCCTCTCACAGTGTAGCAATCCCTGAGTACTGACCCTCTCACAGTACGGCGCTCCCACAGTATAGACCCTCTGATAGTGCAGCACTCCCTCAGCACTGACCCTCCAATAGTGCAGCACTCCTTCCGTACTGACCCTCTGACAGTGCAGCACTACCTCAGTACTGACCCTCTGACAGTGCAGCACTCCCTCAGTACTGACCATCTGACTGTGCAGCACTCCCTCAGTACTGACCCTCTGACAGTGCAGCACTCCCTCAGTACTGACCCTCTGACTGTGCAGCACTCCCTCAGTACTGACCCTCTGACAGTGCAGCACTACCTCATTACTGTTCCTATGACACTGCAGTACTCCCTCAGAACTGACCCTCTGACACTGCAACAGCTCCTTGGCCCTGCGCCCCTGACGGTGCTGCAATCCCTCAGTACTGACCCTCTGACAGTGCAGCACTCCATCAGTACTGACCCTTTATCAGTGCAGCTCTCCCTCAGCACTGCTCCTTTGACACTGCAGCACACCCTCAGAAATGACGCTCTGACACAACAGCATTCCCTCAGTACTGACACTCTGACTCTGCAGCACTCTCTTTGTACTGACATTTCTACAGTGCAGCATTCCCTCTGTACTGATACTCATACAGTGTGGCATTCCCTCAGTACTGACTCTCCGACAGAGCAGAACTACCTCAGTACTGACACTCTGACAGTGCGGCACTGCCTCAGTCCTGCACTTCTGATAGTCTGGCAATGCCTCAGTACTGACCGTTTGGCAGTGCAGCACTCCCTCAGTACGGACCCTCTGAAACAACACTCCCTCAGAACTGACACACTGACCGTGTAGCGCTCCCTCAGTAATGACCCTTTGAGTGTGCATCACTCTCTCAGTACTGACCCTCTGGCAATGCAGCAATCACTCAATACTGACTGTCTGACACATAGTGTGGAGCTCCCTCAGTACTGACCCCCTCACAGTGCGGTGATCCCTCAGTACTGACCCCCTCACAGTGCGGTGATCCCTCAGTACTGACCCCCTCACAGTGCGGTGATCCCTCAGTACTGACCCCCTCACAGCGCGGTGATCCCTCAGTACTGACCCCCTCACAGTGCGGTGATCCCTCAGTACTGACCCCCTCACAGCGCGGTGATCCCTCAGTACTGACCCCCTCACAGTGCGGTGATCCCTCAGTACTGACCCCCTTACAGCGCGGTGATCCCTCAGTACTGACCCCCTCACAGCGCGGTGATCCCTCAGTACTGACCCCCTCACAGTGCAGTGATCCCTCAGTACTGACCCCCTCACATCGCGGTGGTCCCTCAGTACTGATCCCCTCACAGTGCGGTGATCCCTCAGTACTGACCCCCTCACAGTGCGGTGATCCCTCAGTACTGACCCCCTCACAGCGCGGTGATCCCTCAGTACTAATCCTCTCAGAGTGTGGTGCTCCCTCAGTACTGACCCCCTCACATCACGGTGGTCCCTCAGTACTAATCCCCTCAGAGTGTGGTGCTCCCTCAGTACTGACCCCCTCACATCACGGTGGTCCCTCAGTACTAATCCCCTCAGAGTGTGGTGCTTCCTCAGTTCTAACCCTTTCACAGTGCAGCGCTCCCTCAGTAGTAACCCTCTCACAGTGCGACACTCTAACAGCATGGCCATCCATTAGTACTGACCGTCAGAGGGTGCGCACTTCATCATTACTGACCCTCTCACTGCACTGCAATCCCTCCATCCTGACTCACTGAAAATGCAGCACTCTCTCCATCCTGACTCAGACAATGCAGCACTACCTCCACACTGATCCTCTGACAATGCTGCACTCCCTCCACACTGACCCTCTGATAATGCTGCACTCCCTCCACACTGACCCTCTGACAATGCTGCATTCCCTCCACACTGATCCTCTGACAATGCTGCACACCCTCCACACTGATCCTCTGACAATGCTGCAATCCCTCCACACTGACCCTCTGACAATGCTGCACTCCCTCCACACTGATCCTCTGACAATGCTGCAAACCCTCCATACTGAACCACTGACACTGCTGCACTCCCCCCACACTGACCCTCTGACAATGCTGCAAACCCTCCATACTGAACCACTGACACTGCTGCACTCCCTCCACACTGATCCTCTGACAATGCTGCAAACCCTCCATACTGAACCACTGACACTGCTGCACTCCCTCCACACTGACCCTCTGACAATGCTGCATTCCCTCCACACTGATCCTCTGACAATGCTGCACTCCCTCCACACTGATCCTCTGACAATGCTGCACTCCCTCCACACTGATCCTCTGACAATGCTGCACTCTCTCCATACTGATCCTCTGACAATGCTGCACTCTCTCCACACTGACCCTCTGACAATGATGCACTCCCTCCACACTGACCCTTTGACAATGCTGCACTCCCTCCACACTGATCCTCTAACAATGCAGCACTTCCTCCACACTGATCCTCTGACAATGCTGCACTCCCTCCACACTGACCCTCTGACAATGCTGCACTCCCTCCACACTGATCCTCTGATAATGCTGCACTCCCTCCACACTGACCCTCTGACAATGCTGCACACCCTCCACACTGATCCACTGACAATGCTGCACTCTCTCCACACTGATCCTCTGATAATGCTGCACTCCCTCCACACTGATCCTCTGACAATGCTGCACTCCCTCCGTACTGATCCTCTGACAATGCTGCGCTCCCTCCACACTGATCCTCTGACAATGCTGCACTCCCTCCACACTGACCCTCTGACAGTGTAGCACTCCCTCAGAACTGACACTCTGACAGTACAGCACTCCCTCAGTACTGACCAATTGACAGTGTAGTACTCCCTCAGTACTGACTCATTGACAGTGTAGTACTCTCTCAGTACTGACCCTCTGCCTCGGTCCTGCTCCTCTGACAGTCCAGCAGTGCCTCAGGGTACTGTCTATCTGACAGTGTAGCCCTCTCTCTGTACTAACCTTCTGACAGTGCAGCACTCCCTCAGTACTGACCCTCAGACAATGAGGCACTCCCTCAGTACTGACCCTCTGATGGTGCAGTGCTCTCTCAGTGCAGATCCTCTGATAGGGAGGCTTGCCGTCTAGACTGATCGTCTGACAGTGCAGCACTCCCTCAGTACTGACCCCTCTGACAGTGCAGCACTCCCTCAGTACTGACCCTCAGTCAATGAGACACTTCCTCAGTACTGACCCTCTGATGGTGCACTGCTCTCTCAGTGCAGATCCTCTGATAGGGAGGCTTGCCGTCTGGACTGATCCTCTGACAGTGCAGCACTCCCTCAGTACTGACCCGTCTGACAGTGCAGCGCTCCCTCAGTACGGACCCTCTGACAGTGCAGCACTCCCTCGGTACTGACCATCTGACAGTGTGGCACTCCCTCAGTACTGACCATCTGACAGTGCAGCACTCTCTTGGTACTGACCCTCTGAAATAGCACTCACTCAGAACTGACACTCTCACTGTGTAGCGCTCCCTCAGTACTGACCTTTTGATTGTGCATGCTCCCTCAGTTCTGACCCTCTGACAGTGTAGTGCTCATTCAGTCCTGACCCTCTGATGGTGCAGTGCTCTCAGAGTACAGAGCTTCAGACAGTGCGGCATTCCCTTTGGATTGAACCGCTAACAGTGTGGTGCTCCCTCAGTACTGATCCTTTGACAGTGTAGTACTCCTCAGAAATGGCCCTCTGGTAATGCAGCAGTCCCTCACTACTGACTGTCCGATAGTGCGGTGATCCCTCAGTACTCACCCTCTGGCAGTGCAGTGATCCCTCAGTACTGACCCTCTGACAGTGCATCACTCCCTCAGTACTGACTCTCTGACAGTGTGGAAGTGGCCCTATACTGACCCTCTGACAGTGTGGCCCAATCTCAGGCCAAAACCTCTGACATTACTGCACTCCCTCAGCACTGAACCATTGACAGTGCAGTACTCCCTCAGTACTGACTCATTGACAGTGTAGCACTCCCTCAGTACTGACCCATTGACAGTGTAGTACTCCCTCAGTACTGACCCATTGACAGTGTAGTACTCCCTCAGTACTGACTCATTGACAGTGTAGTACTCTGTCAGTACTGAGCCTCTGCCTCGGTCCTGCACCTCTGACAGTCCAGCAGTGCCTCAGGGTACTGTCTATCTGACAGTGTAGCACTCTCTCTGTACTAACCCTCTGACAGTGCAGCACTCCCTCAGTACTGACCCTCAGACAATGAGGCACTCCCTCAGTACTGACCCTCTGATGGTGCAGTGCTCTCTCAGTGCAGATCCTCTGATAGGGAGGCTTGCCTTCTGGACTGACCCTCTGACAGTGTGGTGCTCCCTCAGTACTGACTCTCCGACAGTGCAGTACTACCTCAGCACTGACCCTCTGACAGTGTGGTGCTCCCTCAGTACTGACTCTCTGACAGTGCAGCACTCCCTCAGTACTGACCCTCTGACAGTGCAGCGCTCCATCAGTACTTACTCTCTGACAGTGTGGAAGTGGCCCTATACTGGCCCTCTGACAGTGTGGCCCAATCTCAGGCCAAAACCTCTGACAGTACTGCACTCCCTCAGCACTGACCCATTGACAGTGTAGTACTCCCTCAGTACTGACTCATTGACAGTGTAGTACTCTCTCAGTACTGACCCATTGACAATGTAGCACTCCCTCAGTACTGACCCATTGACAGTGAAGTACTCCCTCAGTACTGACCCATTGACAGTGTAGCACTCCCTCAGTACTGACCCATTGACAGTGTAGCACTCCCTCAGCACTGACCCAATGACAGTGTAGCACTCCCTCAGTACTGACCCATTGACAGTGTAGCACTCCGTCAGTACTGACCCATTGACAGTGTAGTACTCCCTCAGCACTGACCCATTGACAGTGTAGTACTCCATCACTACTGACCCATTGACAGTGTAGTACTCCCTCAGTACTGACTCATTGACAGTGTAGTACTCTCTCAGTACTGACCCATTGACAGTGTAGTACTCCCTCAGTACTGACTCATTGACAGTGTAGTACTCCCTCAGTACTGACCCATTGACAGTGTAGTACTCCCTCAGTACTGACTCATTGACAGTGTAGTACTCTCTCAGTACTGACCCTCTGCCTCGGTCCTGCACCTCTGACAGTCCAGCAGTGCCTCAGGGTACTGTCTATCTGACAGTGTAGCCCTCTCTCTGTACTAACCCTCTGACAGTGCAGCACTCCCTCAGTACTGACCCTCAGACAATGAGACACTCCCTCAGTACTGACCCTCTGATGGTGCAGTGCTCTCTCAGTGCAGATCCTCTGATAGTGAGGCTTGCTGTCTGGACTGACCCTCTGACAGTGTGCTGCTCCCTCAGTACTGACTCTCTGACAGTGCAGCAGTCCCTCAGTACTGACCCTCTGACAGTGCAGCACTCCCTCAGTACTGACCCTCTGACAGTGCAGCGCTCCACCAGTACTGACCCTCTGACAGTGCAGCGCTCCCTCAGTACTGGCCCTCTGACAGTGCAGTGCTCCCTCAGTACTGACCCTCAGACAATGAGGCACTCCCTCAGTACTGACCCTCTGATGGTGTAGTGCTCTCTCAGTGCAGATCCTCTGATAGGGAGGCTTGCCGTCTGGACTGACCCTCTGACAGTGTGGTGCTCCCTCAGTACTGACTCTCTGACAGTGCAGCACTCCCTCAGTACTGACCCTCTGACAGTGCAGCACTCCCTCAGTACTGACCCTCTGACAGTGCAGCACTCCCTCAGTCCTGACGCTCACACAGTGCAGAACTTCCTCAGTCCTGATGCTCACACAGTGCAGAACTTCCTCAGTCCAGACCATGTGACTGTGTGGCTCTGCCCCCATACCGACCATGTGACAGTGTGGTACACCCTCAGTACTGACCCTCTGACAGTGCAGCTCTTTGGCATTGCAGCACTCCTTTAGTTCTGACATTCTTACAGTGTAGTGCTCCCTCAGTACTAACCTTCTGAGAATGCACCGCTCCATCAGTACTGACCTCTCTGACAGTGCAGCACTCCCTCAGTACTGACCCTCTGACAGTGCAGCGCTCCCTCAGTACTGATCATCTGACAGTGCAGCACTCCCTCAGTACAGACAATCTGACAGTGTGGCACTCCCTCATTACTGACCCTCTGACAGTGCAGCGCTCCCTCAGTACTGACCCTCTCACAGTGCGGCGCTCCATCAGTACTGACCCTCTGACACTGCAGCACTCCCTCAGTACTGACCCTC
The DNA here is from genome assembly GCF_047496795.1 of Chiloscyllium punctatum. Classification (NCBI taxonomy): domain Eukaryota; kingdom Metazoa; phylum Chordata; class Chondrichthyes; order Orectolobiformes; family Hemiscylliidae; genus Chiloscyllium; species Chiloscyllium punctatum. The sequence goes on from NC_092751.1 coordinate 50,237,357, forward strand.
TGACAGTGCAGCACTCCCTCAGTACTGACCCTCTCACAGTGCGGCGCTCCATCAATACTGTCCCTCTGACATTGCAGCACTCCCTCAGTACTGACCATCTTACAGTGCAACACTCCCTCAGTACTAACCCTCTGACAGTACAGCACTCCCTCAGTACTGACCCTCCAACAGTGCAGCTCTCCCTCAGTACTGACCATCTTACAGTGCATCACTCCCACAGTACTAACCCTCTGACAGTACAGCACTCCCTAGGTACTGACCCACTGGCAGTGCAGCACTCCCTCAGGGCTTCATCGCAATTTCAGACATGATAGAGATTGAACCAACAATGTTGGCATAACGAACCTGTTAGCTGAGGTTCATGACCCCGCTTTGTAGCAGAGGGATTCAAACCCTCTGACAGTGCAGCACTCCCTCAGTGTTGACCTTCCGACAGTGCAGTACTCCCTCAGTGTTGACCTTCCGACAGTGCAGCACTCCCTCAGTACTGACCCGCTGACAGTGCAGCACTCCCTCAGTCCTCACCCTCTGACAGTGCAGCACTCCTCAGTACTGACCCTCTGACAGTGCAGCACTCCCTCAGTACTGACCTTCCGACAGTGCAGCACTCCCTCAGCACTGACCCACTTTTTTCCTATTTCACAGAGTCTTGTGGAAATTTGGAGACATAGGGTTTGCAGATTCTGAGGAAGCATGAGAGAGACACACAAACCAAACCCTGTCTGAAACTCTCTGCAATAGACTATTCAGAGGCACAGAGTCACTGAGATGAAACTCTCTGCAATAGACTATTCAGAGGCACAGAGTCACAGAGATGCACAGCTTGGAAATGGACGGTCCTATCCAACTTGTCCATACCAACCAGATATTCTCATCTCATTTCATTCCATTTGCGAGCACTTGGCTGATATCCCTCGAAACCCTTCCTATTCACATACTCATCCTTATGCCTTTTAAATGTCGCAATTATACCAGCCCCCATCACTTCCTCTGGCAGCTACCTGCATGCCCTTGATTAAGTGCTCAAACATTCATACTGTCGATACAAACTCTAATAAACACCAACCTACGAAAGGATATCATTGTCATTTTCAACTGACCCTTCGCTTCTTCATTTCGCTGATTTGAACAGAGGTAAAGAAACAGAGTTAGCGACCATCCACCGTCTCCCTGTTATAAAACTTATTTTCAAATGTGGCTTGTATGTGATTCCCACCCCCTCTAATAGTTGCCTGGAAGGTGGGGGTGAGCTGTACTCTCCTGCTGCAGTCCTTGGGTGTCCCACAGTGATGTTAGGGAGGGGGCTCCAGGAGTGTGACCTGAACCATGTAAAGAGCTCTCTTACTGGAGTGCCCTTTTAAAGTTGGGAAGTTATTGTAGACCAGGAGGACCCGAGAGCTGCTGTCTTGTCAGAGAGTGAGGCTGGTGGGTCACACACCTCAGGTGAGGGGAGAGGTTGAGAAGCTGGGGCTTTCATGGTCATTTTAGACATGATAGAGATTGAACCAACAATGTTGGCATCACGAACCTGTCAGCTGTGGTAACTGACCCCCCCTTTGTAGCAGAGTGATTCAATCCTTTGAACAGAGCAAGCTTGAGAATTCAACACTAAAATCAATCTGTACGGACGCGCTAGAGACCTGAAACATCAATATATAGATTGCTGAAGAAGCTCAGCATGTCCGGCAGCATCTCTGAAGGGAGAGGGAGAAAGAGACAGAGAGTTCACCTTTCAATCCAGTGATTTCTGCGGGAAAGTCCCTTCAGAACAGACCGTTTTGAGGAAGGGTCACTTGACAAAGGCACTTCACAAAGATCCTGATCAATGTAACTTTGTGATGTTAGTTCAGAAGGAACAGCTCAGACCTAACATTTCAGTGTGCCTTTGTTCTGTATCTGTTCTCCCATGTACCCGCCCTCCGAATACAATACCTTACACAGCCTTAAACCTGTTTGTCAACTTTCAGCAGAAGCAGCCTCAGGGCATTGAACACAGACTGAATTACTCAGTGACACTTGGATCAGGTCAAGTTCTCAAGTAAACAGATGGTGGGGAAATTCAGCACAATTCAGCAGGAAGCAACGGTGAAGAGAGAAAGGAACAATTCGCATTCCAAGTGACTCTTCCTCAAAACGGTCTGTTCTGAAGGAACTTTCCCGCAGAAATCACTGGATTGAAAGGTGAACTCTCTCTCTGTCTCTTTCTCCCTCTCCCTTCAGAGATGCTGCTCGACATGCTGAGCTTCTTCAGCAATCTCTGTATTGATGTTTCAGGTCTCTAGTGCGTCCGTACAGATTGATTTTAGTGTTGAATTCTCCAGCTTGCTCTATTCAAGGGATTGAATCCCTCTGCTACAAAGGGGGGTCAGTTACCTCAGCTAACAAGTTCGTGATGCCAACATTGTTGGTTCAATCTCTATCATGTCTGAAATGACCATGAAGGCCCCATCTTCTCAACCTCGCCCCTCACCTGAGGTGTGTGACCCACCAGCCTCTCTCTCTGACAAGACAGCAGCTCTCGGGTCCTCCTGGTCTATAATAACTTCCCAACTTTAAAAAGGGCACTCCAGTAAGAGAGCTCTTTACATGGTTCAGGTCAAACTCCTGGAGCTCCCTCCCTAACATCACTGTGGGACACCCAAGGACTGCAGCAGGAGAGTACACCCCACCCCCACCTTCCAGGCAACTATTAGAGGGTGTGGGAATCACACACAAGCCACATTTGAAAATAAGTTTTATAACAGGGTGACGGTGGATGGTCACTAACTCTGTATCTTTACCTCTGTTCAAATCAGCGAAATGAAGAAGCTCAGGGTGGGTTGAAAATGACAGAGGGTCAGTACTGAGGGAGCACCATACTGTCAGCGGGTCAGCACAGAGAGAGTGCCACACTGTCAGAGGGTCAGTACAGAGAGAGTGCTACACTGTCAGAGGGTCAGTACTGAGGGAGCACCATACTGTCAGAGGGTCAGTACTGAGGGAGCACCATACTGTCAGAGGGTCAGTACAGAGAGAGTGCTACGCTGTCAGAGGGTCAGTACAGAGACAGTGCTACACTGTCACAGGGTCAGTACAGAGAGAGTGCTACACTGTCAGACGGTCAGTACCGAGGCACTGCTGGACTGTCAGAGGTGCAGGACCGAGCCAGAGGGTCAGTACTGAGGGAGTGCTCCACTGTCAATGAGTCAGTACTGAGGGAGTGCGACACTGTCAATGAGTCAGTACTGAGGCAGTGCTGTACTGTCAGAGTATCAGTTATGATGGAGTACTGTACTGTCAGAGGTTTTGTCCTGAGATTGGGCCACACTGTCGGAGGGTCAGTATAGGGCCACTTCCACACTGTCAGAGAGTCAGTACTGAGGGAGTGCATCACTATCAGAGGATCAGTGTGGAGGGAGTGCAGCATTGTCAGAGGATCAGTGTGGAGGGAGTGCAGCATTGTCAGAGGGTCAGCATGGAGGGAGTGCAGCATTGTCAGAGGGTCAGTATGGAGGGAGTGCAGCATTGTCAGAGGATCAGTGTGGAGGGAGTGCAGCATTGTCAGAGGATCAGTGTGGAGGGAGTGCAGCATTGTCAGAGGATCAGTGTGGAGGGAGTGCAGCATTGTCAGAGGGTCAGCATGGAGGGAGTGCAGCATCGTCAGAGGGTCAGTATGGAGGGAGTGCAGCATTGTCAGAGGATCAGTATGGAGGGAGTGCAGCATTGTCAGAGGATCAGTATGGAGGGAGTGCAGCATTGTCAGAGGATCAGTATGGAGGGAGTGCAGCATTGTCAGAGGATCAGAATGGAGGGAGTGCTGCATTGTCAGAGGATCAGTATGGAGGGAGTGCTGCATTGTCAGAGGGTCAGTATGGAGGCAGTGCAGCATTATCAGAGGATCAGTGTGGAGGGAGTGCTGCATTGTCAGAGGGTCAGTATGGAGGGAGTGCTGTATTGACAGAGGATCAGTGTGGAGGGAGTGCTGCATTGTCAGAGAGTCAGGACGGAGGGATTGCAGTGCAGTGAGAGGGTCAGTAATGATGAAGTGCGCACTCTCTGACGGTCAGTACTAATGGATGGCCATGCTGGTAGAGTGTCGCACTGTGAGAGGGTTACTACTGAGGGAGCACTGCACTGTGAAAGGGTTAGAACTGAGGAAGCACCGCACTCTGAGGGGATTAGTACTGAGGGACCACCGCGATGTGAGGGGGTCAGTACTGAGGGAGCACCACACTCTGAGGGGATTAGTACTGAGGGATCACCGCATTGCCTGAGGGTCAGTACTGAGAGAGTGATGCACACTCAAAGGGTCATTACTGAGGGAGCGCTACACGGTCAGTGTGTCAGTTCTGAGGAAGTGTTGTTTCAGAGGGTCAGTACTGATTGAGAGCTGCACTGCCAAAGGGTCAGAACTGAGGGAGTGCTGCACTGTCAGAGTGTCAGTGCTGAGGGAGTTCTGCTCTGTCGGAGAGTCAGTACTGAGAAAATGCCACGTTATCGGAGGGTCGGTATCGAGGGAGTGCTGCACTGTAAGCGCATCGGTATTGAGGGAGGGCTACATTGTCGGAAGGTCAGTACTGAGGGAATGCCACATTGTAGAAGTGTCAGTGCAAAGAGAGTGCTGCAGTGTCAGAGTGTCAGTACTGAGGGAATGCTGTTGTGTCAGGGCGTCATTTCTGAGGGTCTGCTGCAGTGTCAAATGAGCAGTGCTGAGGGTGTGCTGCACTGTCAGAGGGTCAGTACTGAGGGATTGCAGCACCGTCAGGGGCGCAGGGCCAAGGGGCTGTTGTAGTGTCAGAGGGTCCGTTCTGAGGGAGTACTGAATGATCAGAGAATGTGCCGCATCGTCTGAAAGTCAGTATGAAGGTGCCCCACACTGTGGGAGGGTCAGTATACATGCAATGCCTCACTGTCAGAGGGTCAGTACTGAGGGACTGCTGCACTGTCAGAGGGTCAGTACTGAGGGAGTGCTTCACTGTCAGAGGGTCATTACTGAGGGAGTGCCACACTGTCAGAATGTCAGTACTGAGGCAGTGCTGCACTGTCAGAGGGTCATTTCTGAGGGAGGGCTGCACTGTCAGAGAGTCAGCACTGCAGGTGTGCCATACTGTCGGAAGGTCAGTACTGTAGAAATGCTGCACTGTCAGAGGGTCAGTACTGAGGGAGTGCTGCACTGTCAGAGGGTCAGTAATGAGGGAGTGCTGCACTGTCAGAGGGTCAGTACTGAGGGAGTGCTGCACTGTCAGAGGGTCAGTACTGAGGGAGTGCTGCACTGTCAGAGGGTCAGTACTGAGGGAGTGCTGCACTGTCAGAGGGTCAGTACTGAGGGAGTGCTGCACTGTCAGAGGATCAGTACTGAGGGAGTGCTGCACTGCCAGAGGGTCAGTACGGAGGGAGTGCCACACTGTCAGAGGGTCAGTACTGAGGGAGTGCCACACTCTCAGAGGGTCAGTACTGAGGGAGTGCTGCACTGTCAGAGGATCAGTACTGCGGGAGCGCTGCACTGTCAGAGTGTCAGTACTGAGGGAGTGCTGCACTGTCAGAGGGTCAGTACTGAGGGAGTGCTGCACTGTCAGAGGGTCAGTACTGAGGGAATGCTGCACTGTCAGAGGGTCAGTACTGAGGGAGTGCTGCACTGTCAGAGTGTCAGTACTGAGGGAGTGCTGCACTGACAGAGGGTCAGTACTGAGGGAGTGCTGCACTGTCAGAGTGTCAGTACTGAGGGAGTGCTGCACTGTCAGAGTGTCAGTAATGAGGGAACGCTGCACTGTCAGAGGGTCAATACAGAGGGAGTGCTTCACTGTCAGAGGGTCAGTACTGAGGGAGTGCTGCACTGTCAGAGGGTCAGTACTGAGGCAGTGCTGCACTGTCAGAAGGTCATTTCTGAGGGAGGGCTGCACTGTCAGAGTGTCAGCACTGCAGGTGTGCCATACTGTCGGAAGGTCAGTACTGTAGAAATGCTGCACTGTCAGAGGATACTACTGAGGGAGTGCTGCGCTGTCAGGGGGGTCAGTAATGGGGGATTGCTGCAATGTCAGAGGGTCAATCTGGGGCAGTGCTGCACTGTGAGAAGGTCAATACCGAGGAAGTGCTGCACTGTGAGAAGGTCAGTACTGAGGGAGTGCTGCAGTGTCAGAGAGACAGCACTGATGGTGTGCTGCAGTGTCAGAGAGTCAGTACTGAGGGAGTGCTGCACTGTCAGAGGATCATGACTGAGGGAGTGCTGCACTGTCAGCGCATCAGTCTGGGGGATACCTGCATTGTAAGAGAGGCAGGACTGAGTGAGTGCCACACTATCAGATGGGCTGAATGGCCTAATTTCTGCTCCCATGTCTTGTGGTCTAAGAGGAATATCTGAAATTGTTCAGTATATTTCTGCCTCTGCTTCCTACAAACCCTGCTCAGCAATGATTCCCACGTTCAGATTCCAGAGGCTGTGTTCAAACAGACCGCCTTCATTTGGTTACCACCCTCTTTTCCCAGGGATCAAGTTTTCGTTTTGTGTGACTGACCTGCCAGCTCAATTGTATATTTTCATGCTGCAGGACTGAGGTTTATTCCTCAGCTTCCATGTGCTCATCCCAAATGAATCCCACTGCCCCACACTCAGCGCTGTCGGGTGTTCCTTATTTCTGAGCTTCCCAATGCTAATCCACACTCCTCCAAATCGTATCGCAGGCGAATTGCCTGGGAGAGAGGAGTGCTAAGAGAGGAAATAAAAATCTGAAAGTACCTTACAGTGACATTAATGGTGAATTGATAATGACAGAAAGAGTAGGTTGTGGAACACAGTGAGAATTTGTGCATGGATCCAGAGGCTACAGTGAATGGATTCATTTTGTCAATGCTCATTGGGACAGTGTTGATATGAAATTGTGAAGATGCTCTGTGATACAATTAAATGAATTAGCATATATATAGAGAGAGATGGTTCTGAGTGGTCTGGCCTTCTTCCAACCCAATAAATCTCCAAAGACGGTGGAAATGTATCTCAGTTTACCGAATGAGGTGATGGAGGAAGGAGCAGGTACACTTGCAAACATTTTCAAATCCCCTCTGGCCACAGGAGAGGTGTCGTCGGACTGACCATGTGGTACTGTTATTCAAGAAGGAGCATGGGATATACCAGGCAGCTACAGGCCAGTCAGGCTAATATCGTGGGTGGGACGTCTGTTGGAAGCAATTTCGGGAGATAGAATTAATCAGCATTTAAAGAGACTGGAGTTCATGAAGACCAGTCAGAATGGTTATGTTAAGGAGAGGTCAGGTCTGACCAATGGGATTGCACTTTTTAAGGAGGTGACCCCGTGTGTAAATAAGGGCAATACTTTCCTGTCGCCTGCTTGGAGGTCAGTCAGGCTTTTATCAGGATCCATACTGGAAACTGATAGTGAACATATCGACTCAAGATCCAAGGAATTTGGCGCAGAATGCTGAGTGGCAGGAAGCAGACAGTGATGGCCCAGTTAGAAATTTCTGTCTGTTCATGTCTCACTGTTGGGGTCTTACTGATGTGGTTGATAGAAAAGATTTAGATTTGAATGGTGGAGGGTTAATCATTGGGTTCATGAATGATATGAAGATTGGTTGGGTGATAAATACTGAGGATAGCCTTAGATTACAGAACGATGGAGATGACCTTGTCAGATGGACCGATCAGTGGCAACGGGTGAGGTGCCTGAAGACTGGAGGGTGATTAATGATGGGCCATTATTGAAGTAAGGCTACAAGGGACAGCCATTGAACTATGGAGCTGTGAGCCTGATGGCAGTGGTGGGTAAGCTGTTGGCGGGCATTCTGAGAGACAATTTACATGGATTTGGAAAAGCAAGGATTGATTAGGGATGGTCAGCGTGGCTTGTGGAAATGGTTTGGGATGGAGGCCACGTCCATTTTAAAAGATTCAGATCTTTTTAAACAATCAGTGAAAAATAACATCACCATGTGTCTTAAACATGGATTGGAGAAAAACTGTTGTCAATGTATGGTCACTTGATGCTTGGAGACTCTCTAGAAAAGCAGGCACCCAAACAGACCAATGCTATCGATGCAAGATGCGGTGCACAGGAAGATCCAACAAGTCATTTGCAGTTGCTGTTTGTCTCCCTGGAGCAGTCATCATGCGAGATCAGGGTTCAATCATTGGAAAGTGACCTCTCCATTGAACCTTCCTCCACGTTTGTACCCTCCACGTTTGTACAGTAACCGTGGTTTTGTGTGCTTATCTCTGTGAGAGAGAGACACAGAAAGCGAGTTTCTGTCCGTGTGTGTGAGAGAGAGTGCATGTGTGTGTATCTCTGTGTGTCTGTGTGTGTGAGAGAGGGATTATGTGTTTTTGTACGTGTCTGTCTGAGTGTGTGTTTGTGAGAGAGTGTGTGTGTATGTGTTTGAGGGAGTGAGAGTGTGTGTATGTTTGAGAGAGTGAGTGTTTGTGAGAGAGAGAGAGAGAGTGTGTGTGTGTGTGTGTGTGTGTGTGTGTGTGTGTGTGTGTGTGTGTGTGTGTGTGTGTGTGTGTGTGTGTGTGTGTGTGTAAACTAGCCAATCTTATCAGGTGCCCATGAATATAAAATCCAGCTGCTGCTTCAGGTGAGGTGGTCCTCGTGTCTCCAAAGACACAAAGGCTGCAAGAGTGAATTAACTGGGGGAAAGAGAGTGCTGTTCATTCCAGTGGGGATTCATCCAGTAAACCTTCCCCACACACTAACATCCCTCTGGCAATGCAGTGACTAGTCCTGCACACAGTGCTCCAGGTACAAACCAATGTAATGTCACCGTAGTCTTACCAGAGCATGGGACAGATCCTCATTACAGAGCGGGGTCTGGTGGGGATTTAATCAGAGGGTCACTATGGCCCAGCTGAGGGGAGAGGTTGGGAAGGAGAGTCCTTCAGAGTAACTTTAGCTAGTGTGGTAAGCTAACTGACCAGCCAACTGAGCTAACCAACCTCACTCCAGGGGCATGCCGTGTATAACACAATCATTGCCAGCCTGCACCTCAAGAAGAGCCAGGAGCAAGGCCATTCGGCCCCCACCCTAACCCAGAAGGGAGAGCACGGGAAGCTGATGAAGGAACCAAGCCCCTCCCATGTGGCCTTCTGAAATGGAGCTGGAGGACAGGGCAGACCGGGCCTGCTGTTTGCTTCCCCGAGACTGTCCTGCTCCACCTTACAGTGAGAGACTGAGGGGAATCTCGAGGAGATTTCACTTCTCACTGAGAGGCTGCAACTCCAATCGAAATCAGGCTGGTTCCCTCCGAGACTCACGGAAGGGCGCAGCACTCTACAGATCAGGGCCTTGTGGAGTCATAACCTCCAGTGTGGGGGACAAGAGCTGGGAGGTAGTGTTAAGGACATAAGACCATCTGAAATAGGAACAGGAGGAGACCATTCTGCCCCTCGAGCCTGCTCTACTATTCAATAGAATCGTGAATGATTTAATATTGATTTGGGAGCTGAAACCTGGACAGTACAGAGACAGAGAATCAAATTATTCTGCGATAAGGAATTATCAGACGAGAGCACACACACACACACACACACACACACACACACACACACACACACACACACACACGCACATACACACACACACACACATACACACACACACACACACACACACACACACACACACACACAAATTGTGGGATTCAGGCCGTCTGTGGGAACGGGGAGAGACAAAGGAGCATAATGCTAGAGAGGGATCTGATCCCACAGATTTCACTCCTTCCCTCTCTCTCTGCGGCTCTCATGTCTGTTTTTGTTTTTCCCAGTTCTCTCTCCCACATCTTTCCTTCAATCTCTATTCCTCACCATCCTTCACATCTCTGTCCTGTTTACATTTCCCAGTAGATTCCCTTCCCCCTTTGTCACCTCACCTGGTTTTTCAGGAATGCTTAATCATTCAGACTTTCACAAAACTAACACCTTGCTCATCTCTCTCTGCATCTGTCTCTCAGCTCTGTGGGATCTTGCTATTCCTGTCTGTACATCACTCTAGCAACATCATAGCCCCCACTACCACCCCACTCTCTTAGCTCTATCTCTCTGCTGTTGTAACTCCTCTCTCTCTCTGTCCTATATCTCTCCCTGGGATTTCTGTCTTGCTGTCTGCCTGAACTCTCCCTGTCTTTCTCCTCCCATTTTCTCCTTGTATCTGTCTGACATTGTATTTCTCTTCCTGGAGTTTCACTCTCTCTCTCTCTCTCTGTCTGTCTCTGTCTGCTCTCTCTCAGTTCTTCTCACTTCCTCTACCCCCCTCTGCCTGCCTGTCTTTCTCTTGTTCTCTCCCTCCCTCTCACTGTCTGTCCATCCATCTCTCTTTCTCTCGTGTAGTTGCTCTCCCTCTTTCTCCCTGGACCCCTCTGCTCTGTCCCAGTGACTGGGGGAAGGGGCATTGGGAAGAGCTTGCCTCAGTGCCTGGTCTCTCCTAGGTTTTACACCCACTGTGGGGAGGGGATGAGTGGAAGGAACATGAAGTAATTTTCTGAGTGAGTCTGAAATAAAGAAAAAGAGAAAGAGAAAGGGAGAGTGATAAAAAGAGAGAGAGACATGGAGAGAGTGGAGATGGAGAAAGTGGAGAGAGAGAAATGGGCAGTAAGAGTCAGGGACGCGGAGTTAGAAAAGGACAGAGTGAGAGAGACAGGGAGAGAGAGAGAGAGTGAGAAGGGCATATATGGAGGGAGAAGGACAGTGTGTGTACTTGGCGATGGTTTCAGAGTGGGATCTTGCTGTGCATTACAGCAGTCAGTCAAAAGATGAGTTAGTCTCTGCACTATGTCCTCCAGCCCAGGGACTGTGAGTCTGTATGGGAAGGGGGAGAGTGGGAGACAAGGAGAGAGTGGGACAGCCAGAGACAGGGGGAGGGTTTGATGGAGTTTTGGGGTTGCTGGAGAAAGGAGGGGCTGTTGTCAGAGAGAGATGGAGGGAGGGATAACATGTGATGCAAAATCTGAGACAGGGTTGTGAAGAGGTCTCCACAGGAAGGATAGTCAATGAGGCCATTCAGGGGCCAATCCTGAGGATCCTGAACAGGACCAGGATCATTTAATGGGGGAGGGGGGATGATGGGCAGAAAGGACTCCATCTGTGATGTAAACCTTCTGTAATTCTCGGACTGGGATCTTGCTGTACATTAAAATCGTCTCAGGCGAGTCAGTCAACCCAGACCTGTGTGAGAAAGTGAGGACTGCAGATGCTGGAAAGTCAGAGTTACAAAGTGTGGAGCTGGGGAAGCACAGCAGGTCAGCCAGGAGAGTCGATGGGTCAGGCCTGACCTGCTGGGCTTTTCCAACTCCACACTTTTCCACTCAACTCCCTCTGCCTCAGGGAGTGGGGCTCACAGCAATGTTGGGGGGGCAGCGAAATATTTGAGGGGGGGAACAGTTGGTAAGGTAGGTATTTGGGAAGGAAGGTATTTGGGGAAGGGAATAAATTTGGGAGGAGAGTTAAAATGAGTGGCAAATGTTTTTAGCGGGGTCAAAATTGGGTGAGCATTTTCAGGTCTGAAATAAAGAAAAAGAGAAAGGGAGGGTGAGAAAAAGAGAGAGAGGTAGAGCGAGTGGAGATGGAGAAGGGGGATGAGAGAAAGATGGGGCAGAGACAGACAGTGAGAGGGAGGGTGTGAGAGAAAGGCAGATTGAGAGAAAGAGACAGACAGGGAGAGAGAAGGACAAAGAGAGAAGGGGAAGTCAGACTGAGACAAACAGGCGTTAAAGCATGGACAGACTGAAGGGGTGACACTCAGTATTCCAGTTGGTTCCAGCTCTCTCTCTCTCAATGGTTTTTCACACTCCCTCTCTCCCATGCTCCTGAGGTTTCCTTCAGCTTGTCTCTCTCTCCCTCTCTCTCTCCCTCTCTCTGGATGGTGAGCTGGTCTCTGTCCCTTGCCATGTTGGTCACCTCAGAAAGCCTCCAGAAAATTCAAGAGATCAGTCTGCAGGTGATCCCTGGTTTTGTTCATTTCTGGATGGTTTCCCAGAACTTTCTATACTTCTGGCCAATTCAGAGAATCAGTTAATAGTTTGAAGCGTTGCTAATCATTTGGATGGCTTGTTCCTGTTAGTTTCTTTGTGTAGCAGGACCCGGTACCTTCCTGTCTGGGCCCTCCTTTGTTTGGTGGAGACGTTATTAGGGACGTGTCTGCCCAGGGGAACTGTTGCCTTTTACATTATGCTGATGGGATAACCATCTGGCTGCTGTCTGGCTTTTGTGATTTGGGAGTATAACTTGTCCAATATACCCAGCATCTCTTAGCTGTCTATCTGTGTTTTAGCAAGGAGGCAGGAACATTTCACACATTCCCCCTCCCCCACCCAGTCTTTTGAATAGAAAGAAGCTTATACAATGAATTACAAACCTAATTTTAAAAGCTGGTTATGTTTGTTGTCAGAGTAGCCTGCTGTTTGAGCGAAAACCATTTTGTACATTGGTCAAACCGATTGTCATATGGCTGATAAGTGATATCATAGAATCCCTACAGAGCAGAAACAGGCCCTTCAGCCCATCGAGACCACAATGACCCTCTGAAGAGAATCCAACTCAGATCCATCCCCTGATGATATCTCTGAAACCCTACATTTCCCATGGCTATTCCAGCTAACCTGAATATCCCTCGGCACTATGGGCAATCTGTCAAAAATGCCCACCATTGAACAGTGGGAGAAAACCCATACAGATGGAGGGAGAATGTACAAACTCCACACAGACAGTCACTCAGGAGTGGTATCAAACCCAGGTCTCTGGCGCTGTGAGGTGACAGTGCTAACCACTGAGCGACTGTGGCTCTCCTAACTGTTTTGACAAAACATATTACGTTCTGAGAATCCATACAGAATTGTGATGCATAGCCTACATCCGGTGAGCAGAATAAATGCGAGTGAATGAGACCTCCTCGCTCAAACTCCAGGAATTCCCTTCCTAAGGACATTGTGGGTCTATCACCTGCAACAGTTCAATGTGCAGCTCACCACCAAAACCAGCTCCCGAGCAGCTACGGACAGGCAATCAATACTGGGCCCAGACAGGAACACTCAAACACTACAAATGAATGAAGCTAAGGTGATCACCCGGGGAGTTCCATCTACCTTCCAGTCCCTGGGGGTGTGTCCAGGCATTATTCACTGTTAGAAACGAAAATTGCTTCTTAATAATCGCTCTAGACAAATTCAGGAAAACAATGCTTTATTAGCAAGTCTGCAGAGATGGGCAGCCTTCTGAGTAAAAGGCGCGCTGAGGCTTACAAAGTTTCTCATTATATACAGTACAAGTCCCTCCCCTCCTTGGTTCTAACGAGCCATGAGGTTCACATTCTTAAAAACCTCATTATTCTCCAACTTGCATCCTTATCACAAAGTCTGCAACAAATGTCTTCAGACCCTCCCCTTCATGCCTCCAGACCCTAGAGGTGTTATTTTTCTCTCCCTGTAGTCTTATCAGTCAAAGACTTATTCTTCTCTGTCTGTGCTGTAGCAGATGTCTCTGTATCAATCTGTAGCAGATGTCTCTCGAGTCGTTTCCCTGTCCTGCAGTCTTTATCAGTCAAGGACTCATCCTTCCCTGCCTGTGTTTATGGTTTCATCAATCAAGGGCCTGCTTGTTTTACTCTGCTCACAAACTGCATGCACTATTTTAAACTATTCTACTTTTGAGTATACAAAATGTTTTAAGAAAGCAAAAGTCTAATGTTTTAGAAAAGAAGCAAAAGTTTTATCTTTTATTATAGATCAGTCTGTGGTCTAGGCACATCTTAAAGTTGCAAACCGAAATTACCTCTCACAATCACCATGATCGGACCCATCTGTTACAGCCTGCAATCCTAACCACCGGTATCCCGAGATATATCAAGGTGAGTGTGGTTAGGACCACAGCTTGATGTGAGAGGAGCCGAATTCGTTAATGACAGGTGGTGGGAATGCCATGGTATGGCCTGATCCTTCACATTTACGTAAGTGTGGTCCTTGTCAATGTCCCCTCTATCTCCACAGCATGTGGGATGGAATCATGATAACCCATCTAAATAACTTATTTAATGTAATTCCGATACTTTCGACTTCAAAGATCCCCATCCTAACATTGTCACTTGGGATAACTGGAATCCCTCGCACCAAGCCCACTGCCCCATCGAAAGTGTCCTTACAGCTGTCATTAACCCAGCCCTTGGTGAGCTGCTGTAACTGACAGTGAGACATGTTAGTGTGGGTGTTCTCCTGGAACAAATATTTCCGCTGTTTGTCACTAATCCGGGATGGGACTTCTCTCGAGCAGTGAGGTCCGCTGCCTTCATTTCATAATGGATGCCCCCCCCCTCACTGTTGTCCCTCAGGGAGGGCTGAATGGCCTGGTGGACAAAGTCACAGGGTGATTAATTTAATTTGTTTGTCAGCATCCAGTCCGTGTTTGACAGACTGTCGGTCTGTCTCAACCAAAAATGTATCTGGGTTTGAGACAGGATCAAACAGAGTGGCCTTTTTGGCGCTGCCCACCAGCTGGGTGCCTGGAACGGCTGTTGTGTATGGAGTGAGACCATCAGCTGTTTGACTCTTGCTAACCACAGGATTCATGGAATCTGGGTCCGTCTGTGGGTCAGGGCTGGGGGCAAAAGTTGCAGTTACCTGGGAGACAGGCAGTGGGAGTCCCCATCTGTGAGCGGGTGTGGATGTGTCAGTGTGGAGCCTGTCAGTATCTCCCTGGGGAGGTAGAACCCCAAAGGCACACATTATCCCATTCTGGGAGGAGTCCTGGTTCCCTAGGGATTGTATTTGCTCCTGACACCCCCTACTAGGGCCTGATGTGTGTTGTTCCGTGTTGTAGGTGTACAGGACCCATGCAGCTGCTTGGAGCTCATACACTGTCCTTCCAGATTGTCCATGTAACCTGAGGCTGCCTCCCCATCCCCAGAGACCCTCCTTTCACTGGAATGGGCTCTTCCCAATTGGAACTGGAGTAGTCCCATTTGGGTGAGATTTTCCGACAACGTTCTGTCCTGCTCATTGTATCGGAGACCTAGCTCTGTCACAGCCTGTAGTTTTCCCTGGGGTGACCGGATCCCAGCTGCCTTATCCCAGGCTATCGGCAGTGGAGTGAGCTTTCCAGCTTCCTTCCCCGGTTCTCTATGGGCATCTCACCATAGTTCCTGTACCAGGAATCCTTCGCTGCAAGGCCAGGCTGGCTTCCTGCCAAATTCTGCAGGACTGTTCCACATTTGTCCCTGCTCGTGTTCCTATTGCTTTGGTCGCTTCTATATTATGGGACACCTGGGTATACTCATAGAGTCATAGAGTTCTACAGCATGGAGACAGGCTCTTTGGCCCAAACTGGTCCATCCACACTAACCCCGTTTCCCTGCACTTGGCCCATATCCTTCCAATACGTTCCTCTCCATGTATTTGTCCAAGTGCATTTTAAATGTTATTAAATGTATCCTCCTCGACCACTTGCACTGGTAGTTCATTCCGTATGTGTAACACCCTCAGGGTAAAAGCATTGTCCCTCAGGTTCCCTTTAATCATTCAACTTTCACCTTAAACTGATGCCCTTTCGTCCTTGATTCCCCAAGCCTTGGATAAAGACTGAGTGCATTCACCCTATCCATGTCTCCCATGATCTTATACACCTCTATAAGGATACCCCTCAGTCTCCTACACACGAAAGAAAATGTCCTTTCTTGTCCAACCTCTCTCTATATCTGTCTAGTTGAGTTCTGGCAACATCCTTCTGTACTCTTCCCAGTTTAATAACATCCGTCCTATAGCAAGGTGGGTAAAACTGAACACAATACTCCAAGTGCGGCCTCACTAACATCCTGCACAACTACAACAGAACTTCCCAACGTCGTTATTCCATGCCCTGACTGGTGAAGGGCTCATTGTGCCAAAACCCTTCTTCACTGCCCTGTCTCCCTGAGTTCAGAGAGCCGTGCTCCTGGAATCCAAGGTCCCTCTGTCCCACTACACTCCTTCAGGCCCTACCATTCCCCATGAAACCCCTGTCTTGATGTGACATTCCAAAATGTAAGATCTCGCCCTTGTCTGTATTAAACTCCATTTGCCATTTCTCAGCCCAATTCCCCAGCTGATCAAGGCCCTGTTGCAATTGCTGAGAACCTTCCTCACTTATTTTAGTGTAATCTGAAAACTTTCTAATCATCCCTTAAACATCCGCATCCAAATTATTGATATAGATAACAAACAGCAATGGACCGAGCACTGACCAGCTCAGCGGCACAATGGCTCAGTGGTTAGCACTGCTGCCTCATAGCACCGTGGATCTGGGTTCAAATCCAACCTCACAGGATGGTATGTGTGGGTTAGATCCTGTTAGGGTTAGATTTCCTACAGTATGGAAACAGGCCATTTGGCCCAACAAACCACACCAACCTGCTGAAGAGTAACCCACCCAGATCCATTCTCCCAACCCAACATTTACCCTTAACGAATGCACCTAGCATTATGGGCAATTTAGCCTGGTCAATTCATCTGACCTGCACATTTTTGGAATGGGGAGGAAACCAGAGCACCCAAAGGAAACCCGCGCAGACACAGGGAGAATGTGCAAACTCCACACAGTCACCCGAGGCTGTGGTCAAACCCGGGTCCCTGGCGCTGTGAGGCAGCAGTGCCAACCGCTGAGCCACCATGCCACCCCAACTGAGTTTGTACGTTCTCCCGATGTCTGCGTGGGTTTTGTCTGGGTGCACCGGTTTCCTCCCACAATCCAAAGATCTGCAGGTCAAGTAAATTGGCCATGCTCAATTGCCGAGAATGTTCATGGATATGTAAGTAAGTTGCATTACTCAGGGGTAAATGTAGAGTAATAAAGTAGGGGAATGGGTTTAGGTGAAATAATCATCAGAGGGCCAGTAAACTTGTTGGGCCGAAGGGCCTGTTTCCACAGAGGAGGGATTCTATGATTCTATGACCGCTGACGCACACCATTAGTCACAGGCCTCCAGTCAGACTGTTACCCTCTGCTTCCTACCATCAAGCCAATTGTGTACTCAGTTTGCCAACGCCCCCTGGATTCCATGCGATGTAACCTTCCAGACCAAGGTACCATGTGGAACCTTATCAAAGGCCTTCCTGAAATCTGTAGAGTCTACATGTACTGGCCTGCCCTCGTCAAACTTCCTGATCACTTCAATAAAGAACGCTTACTAATTTGTGAGGCATGGTCTCCCATGCACAAGGCTTTGCTGACTACTCCCAATCAAATGTATTTCCAAATGCATGTCTATCTAATCTCTCAGCATCTTCTCAATAACTTACTTACCACGGATGTTAGGTTTACTGATCTATAGTTCCCAGGTTTATCTTTGCAGCCATTCTTGAATAAGGGCGCAACATATGCTGTCCTCCAGTCTTCCGGGACCTCACCTGTGGCGAACAGTGAGGCAAAAAGATCAGCAGGGACCCCACAAGTACTTCCCTCGCCTCTTGAGGTGCGGTTGGATATATTTGGTCAGGTCCAGGAGATTTATCCACCTTCATACATTCTAATGCATTCAACACATCCTCTCCTGTGATATGGTCTAACCCCAAGAGATCATCACTAACTTTCCCAAGTTCCCAAGCCTTCATGTCCTTCTCCACAGTCAACACAGAGGGGAAATAACTCCTGTGATTCTGCAACACATGTCCACTTTGGTCCTTGAAGGGTCCTATTTTCTCTCTAGTTATTATTTTTTTCCTTGGGAGGGGGAGATTGCAGTGTTGGGTAGGGATCAGTCAGGGAGGGGGTGGGAGCAGTGTTGGGTAGGGATCAGTCAGGGAGGGGGTGATTGCAGAGTTGGGTTGGGATCAGTCAGGGAGGGGGGAGATTGCAGTATTGGGTAGGGATCAGTCAGGGAGGGGGTGATTGCAGAGTTGGGTTGGGATCAGTCAGGGAGGGGGGAGATTGCAGTATTGGGTAGGGATCAGTCAGGGAGGGGGTGATTGCTGTGTTGGGTAGGGATCAGTCAGGGATGGGGAGATTGCAGTGTTGGGTAGGGATCAGTCAGGGAGGGGGAGATTACAGTGTTGGGTAGGGATCAGTCAGGGAGGGGGTGAGTGCAGTGTTGTTTAGGGATAGAGGGAAATCAGGAGGGCAAAAGGGGGACATGAGATTGCTTTGGCAAAGAGATTTAAGGCGAATCCAAAATGTTTTTATAAATTCATAAAGGACAAAAGGGTCACTGGGGAGAGAATAAGGCCCCTCAAAGATCATGGCAGCCTGCACGTGGAGCTGCAGGAGATGGGGGAGAAACTGAACAAACATTTCCTGTAGAGAAGGACCAGGAATATATAGAATAGAATGATGGTTTGGGAAATAGCATTGGGAAATAGATGGTGTCATCTTGCAAAATGTCTATATTACAGAGGAGGAGGTGCTGGATGTCTTGAAATGGTTAAAGGTGGATAAATCCCCAGGACCTTATCAGGTATACTCTCGATCTCTGTGGGAAGCTAGAGAAGTGATTGCTGGGTCTCTTACTGAGATATTTGTATCATCGATATTCACAGGTGAGGTGCCAGTAGACTGGAGGTTGGGCTAACATGGTGCCACTGTTTAAGAAGGGCGGTAAGGACAAGTCAGGGAACTACAGACTGGTTCGCCTGACATCAGTCGTGGGCACGTTGAAGGACGGATACATGAGGGAGAGGAATTACATGTGTTGAGAAAGGCAACGTCTAATTGGGGATAGTCAGCATTGCTTTGTACGTGGGAAATCATGGCTCAAGATATTGAGTTTTTTGAAGAAGTAACAAAAGGATTGATGAGGGCAGCGCGGTGGATGTGAGTGATATAGACTTCAGTAAGGTGTTCGAAATGTTTCCACATGGGAGATTGGAGAGCAAGGATAGATCTCATGGAATACAGGGAAAACCAGCCATTTGGATACAGAACTGGCACGAAGGTAGAAGACAGAGGGTGGTTGTGGGGGGTATTTTTTTTCAGCCTGGAGACCTGTGACCAGTGGAGTGCCACAAGGATCGGTGCTGTGCCCACTACTTTCCATTAATGATATAAATGATTTGGATGTGAACACAGCAGGTATAGTTAGTAAGTTTGCAGATGACACCAAAATTGGAGGGGTAGTGGACAGTGACGAATGTTACTTCACATTACAATGGGATGGTGAACTGATGGGCCAATGGGCTGAGGAGTGGCAGATGGAGCTTCATTTAGATAAATGGGAGGTGCTGAATTTTGGGAAAGCAACTCTTCGCAGGACTGATACACTTAATGTTAAGGTCCCAGGGAGTGTTTCTGAACAAAGAGACCTTGGAGTGCAGGTTCATTGTTCCTTGAAAGGAGAATTGTGGGTCGATAGGATAGTGAAGAAGGTGTTTGGTATGGTTGTGTTTACTGATCAGTGCATTGAGTCGAGGAGTTGGGAGGTCATGTTGTGGCTGTACAGGACATTGGATAAGCCAGTTTTGGCATATTGCGTGCAATTCTAGTCTCCTCCCTATCGGAATGATGTTGTGTAAATTGAAAGGGTTCAGAAAAGATTTGCACAAACGCTGACAGGATTGGAGGATTTGAGCTAAAGGGAGAGGTGAAATGGGCTGGGGATGTTTTCCCGAGAATGTCTGAGGCCGAGGGGTAACCCATATGGAGGTTTATAAAGCTATGAGAGGCATGGATAGGATTAACAGACAAGATCTTTTCCCTGGGGTGGGATAGTCCAGAACTGGAGGGACTAGGTTCAGGATGAGTGGGGAAAGATATAAAAGGAACGTAAGGGACAACGTTTTGATGTGGAGGGTGTTGCGTGTATGGAATGACCTGCCAGATGAAGTGGTGGAGACTGATACAATTACTGCATTTAAAAGGCATCTGGATGGGTATATGAACAGGAAGGGTTGAGAGGGATTTGGGCCAAGTGCTGGCAAATATGACAAGATTATGTTAGGATATGTGGGTGGTGTGGATGAGTTGGACCGAAGGCCCTGTTTTTGTGCTGTCCATCTCTCTGACTGTAAATGTTTTGCACTGTCCATTACCAGCCATACACTTCACTGTTTCCCCTGTTTACCTTGGTCAGTTCCCCTCTCAAACACATGTCAATGGCTTTGGTTGTGATTGTAGGGTGTGTTTTATGGTCACTTTAACAATCCATCATCTCGCTGAATTCCACTACACTACAATTTCCCAGAGGATATCTCAGTGTGACATTACTCCGACACTCAGCTTCTACACCCAACGGTCGATCTGACATAGTCACGTCCCTGGCCGTATGCACAACGTGTTATTCAAAGAAACACTGACAGAAACATTCAAAGAGGAGTTCGGAGAACATCACTTTTGCCGATGTGACTGTCCCAGATTATACAAAGACTGAAGTCTCCCAGAATTATCACAGTGCCTTTGTATTACACAGGAATACATTGGAATGTGTAACAGGGTCTGAGCAATGAAATGCTGTTAGGCAGCCTCTAAACTGTTCTCCTGCTTGTGTTTTTGACACGTGTTACCCAGAATCTCCATTCGGACTGATTCAGCTTCATCATCTGAGGCCAAATGCTTTCTCTGTTATGCCTTTGTTACCCATTACTGTCAGGGTTACCCATCCTGCACTCCCTGAGACCCCTCAAGGAGGTGTGCAATAAAATATTCATGTTCCACCTTTTGTTCACCCTGTCACCACTGAATCTCATTTATCTCTGTGCCCCAGTCCATCCACCTTATTGCAGAGACTTTGTCCATTCCAAAAAAGAACATTACGATTGACTCTTTCCACAATTTCTTGTCACAGTCCAATTCACTGATGTACAGTTTCAGCTAAAATCTGTCTCTTCCTGTTCCTTTCTGCTTGTCTTCAGCTACATTGCCATTTCTGTTTGGATTTGGAAAGTTCCTTTCACCTGAACCCTGGCCCTGCATCCTCTCTGTCAGTTTAAAGTCCTTTCCATAAGCTTACCGACATGATTGACCAGGACACTGCTCCCAGCAGTGTTGTGTTTAATTCACTCATGGGATGTTGCTGTCTCTGGCTGGCCAGCATCGCATGCCCACCCCGAGCTGCCCTTGAGCTGAGTGCCTTGCTGGATCATTACAGAGATCAGTTTAGAGTCAACCCCATCGCTCTGGGTCTGGATCATATGTAGGCCAGACCCGCTGCCTATAACAGATTTCCATTCGGAAAGAATATTAGGCAGTTAGATGGGTTATACTGGACACCAGCATTAACATCTGGATGAACAGTCAGGTGAGAATAGCACGAGGCCATCACCTGTCCCACTCGTAGCTCACCTGTCACTGAGTACGGATCCCCGTGCACCATGAATCGCAACCCTTTCATCATGACCATTGTGTGATCCTGATACCTTCCTGCACTCTGCTGATATCACTCAGTACCTCTCCATGTGGTATCCCTCCCTGTGTGGGTCTAATTGCTGCCTCTGTCAGTGTCTCTCACTCTTGCAGCTACTCCAGATACTGACCCAACAGCATTCTCCATTCCAGAGGGACACAGCAGCACAAGCCAGGGATGGAGACTGGGATTTTCCAGATCTCTGTGGGACTCAGTGCCATTCTCCATGTGTAACCCTCACTGCATCAGTCTAATTTCCCATTCTGTCTGTTTCTCTGTCTCCTGTAGGTCATCAGGATGTTCCTGTCTCAGCCAAATTCCTAACTCTTGTCTCATCCATAACCACATCAAAGACGGTTGGTCAGTCAGAGAGACATGAAGAGGGAGGTCTGGAGCCTTCAGTAAATCCTGCAGTCGGTAAGATCACTCACAGTAAACAGCACAGGGAGGGGTTAGTGACCTTCTGTATTCAGACCTGGAAGACAGGACAGAGACACAGAGCTGGGGAAGGAAAAGCAACATTCTAGGCTTCATTCACATCATCTTGTGAGGGACCTGCTCTTCACCTCTGCTGTCCTGGTCCTCACTGAGACATCTCTCTCTGACTCTCTCTCTCACCCCCTCACTCTCATTCTTTCTTTCTCACCCTCTCTTTCTCTCTCACCCCCTCACTCACTCTCCACCCAAACTCTCTCTCACCCGACTTCTCTCTCCCTCGCATCCCTCTCTCTCTCATCCCTCTATCACTGGATTGCCCTCTATCTCTCCCTATCAGCTTTGCCTCCTCGATATCTATCTCTCTCTCTCTCTCTCGCTCGCTCTCTCTCTCTCGTCCCCTTCTCGTGCGCTCTCTTGCTCTCAGACTCTCTGTCTCATTTCCTTCCCCTCCCTCCCACTCATTTGCACCTCTCTCTCTCTTGCCCCCCCCCTCTTGCCCCCCTCGGTCTCGCGCTCTCGCTCGCCCCCCTCTCACTCACTCGCCCCTCTCTCTCACCCCCGCGCCCCTCTCTCTCACCCCTCCTCACTCTCAACCCATCTCTCTCTCACCCTCTCTCTCCCTTCCCCTCTTATGCTCTCTTCCCCCTCTCTCACTCACCCCTCTCTCCCCTTTTCTCACCCCCTTGCTCTCATTCCCCCTCTCAACAGTTTGTATTTCTATTATCATGCTTATAATTTCACAAAAATCCTATTGAGAACTTTAGACCTCAGGCCAGAGATGGAGATATTAGGTCATTGCCAAAGCATTGCCA
The DNA here is from genome assembly GCF_047496795.1 of Chiloscyllium punctatum. Lineage (NCBI taxonomy): Eukaryota > Metazoa > Chordata > Chondrichthyes > Orectolobiformes > Hemiscylliidae > Chiloscyllium > Chiloscyllium punctatum. Next base: position 50,259,879 of record NC_092751.1, read on the forward strand.
AAAAGCAGGTTTTGAGGGATGTCTTAAAGGTGGAAAGCAGACCTGTGAGGTTTTGGCTGCGAATTTCAGACCATGCTGCTTCAGCAAGTGTACAAACAGCCACACAGATGAACTAATGAATTAACAAATGGTTTGGAGTCTCGAAGAAAATGGGTTGTCCAGGTCTCAAAGTGTGTGTGGTGCAGGGAGTTAGGGACTATGACAGCCAGGAATTAAATCAAGTGTGAGAATTTTAAATTGAGGGATATTGGCCAGGTGCTGGCAGGTGAGACTAGATTGGGTTGGGGTATCTGGTCGGCATGGACGGGTTGGACCGAAGGGTCTGTTTCCATGCTGTACATCTCTATGGCTGTATGCTGTTGATTCTAATTAGGAGCCTTTTGATGAATCAACAAGCAGAGATTTAGACTTTCTTGAGATTACAGGGAGATTGAATGTTGGAAGCTGGCCCTGAGTATGTTTGGATAATGAAATCTGGAGATAACACACAACGGATGAGAGTTTCAGTATATGAGCTGAGACAAGGGTAGAATCAGCTAGAAATAGTGATCTTGTAGTGGGACTGGGCTGTCACCCTCACCTCACCTCTGGGATTCAGTTAGTTGTCAGGTTGTTAATCAGGGCAGTAACACAATCGGGAGCTGAGTGGTCCTGGTGGAGCCTAAAATGAGTGTCACTCAGCTGGCTGTTGCTGAGCAGCTGCTGCTTGGTAGCCCTGTTGATGACATCTTCCATCACTTTACTGTTGGTCGAGTGTGGACTGATAGATGGAAATTGCCTGGGTTGGGTTGCCCTGTGTTTTTGTGTTGAACATCCCTGGGCAATGTTCCACATTGTCGATAGATGCCAGTGCTGGAGTGGTACTTGGCTTGGTGGGTGGCAAGTTCTGGAGCACAAACCATCAGTATTATTGCCAGAATATTGGCAGGGCCCATAGCCTTTGCACTATTTAACCATTTCTTAATGTTATTCAAACTGAATCGAACTGGCTTAAAACTCGCATCTGTGATGTTGGAAACCACTGGAGAAGGCTGAGATGGATCATCCCACTTTGCACTTCTGGCTGCAGATTGCTGCAAATGCTGTCATCTTATCTGGTGAATGGATGTGTGAGGCCCCTCCATCAGTAAGGGTGGGGATATCTGTGATGCTTCCTCCAGTGAGTTGTTTAATTGTCCATCACCGTTCACAACTGGGTGTGGCAGAACTGCAGAGCTCCGATCTGTTCCACTGGACGTAGGATCACTTAGCTTTACAGATTGTTCTGGAGTACAGTTCTGCTGCTGTTGATGTCCCACAGTGCCTCCGAGATATCCAGTTTGAGATCCTACATCTCTTCAAAGTCTGTCCCATTTAGAACGGTGATAGTGTCACTCAACACAATGGAGGTTTTTCTCAACTTAAAGGCAAGACTTTGTCTCCAAAAGGAATGTGTGATGGTCGCTCTTACTGATACTGTCATGGACTTATGCATCTGCAGCTGGTCAATTCATAACAATGAGATCAAGTATGTTTTTCCCTCTTGTTGGTTCCCTCACCACCCGCTGCAGACTCAGTTGAGCAGCTATACCCTTTAGGACCTGGCCAGCTCAGTCAGTAATTCTGTTGCAGAGCAAGTCTCGATCATGGACATTGAAATCCTGTACCCAGAGTACATTTGACATCATTTTATTGCCTCAGTGCTTCCTCCAAATGTTGTTCAACATGAAGGAGAACTGATCCATCAGCCAAGGGAGGATGGTATGTGGTAATCAGCAGGAGCCATGAAACCTACTGGTCTCCGGAGCCAATGCTGAGTACTCCCAGGACAAATCCTCCCTGTCTGTACACCACTGTGCCACCACCTCTGCCTGGTCTGTCGTGCCGGTGGGACAGGACATATCAGAGATTTCAGGAGAAAGTGAAGATTGCAGATGCTGGAGATCAGAGTCAAGAGTCTGGTGCTGGAAAAGCACAACGGTCAGGCAGCATCCGAGGAGCAGGAGAATCGACGTTTCAAGCCTAAGCCCTTCATCAGCCTGACCTGCTGTGCTTTTCCAGCACCACACTCTCGATATCTAGGGATGGTGATGGTGGTGTCTGGTTATCTTTGTAAGGGATGATTCCGTGAGTATGACTATGTCAGGCTGTTCCTTGACTAGTCTGTGAGACAGCTCTCCACGTTTTGGCACCAAAAACCATATGTTAGTGAGGAGGACGTTGCACCATCGAGAGGGCTGATTCTGTGGTTGTAATTTCTGGTGCCTTGTTAGTTGCCAACTGGTCCATCCAGTTTCATTCCTGTGTTGAGACTTTGCAGTGATTAGTACAGTGAGTAGCTGGCTGGGCCGCTGTCAGGTTGGCAGGATTTTTTTCGCCATTGACAATGGTTTCATGGAGTTCAGATTTCTAATACGTTATTCTTTTTCTTGAATTCAGATTCCACCATCTGCCAAGATGGGATTCGAATCAGGACTTCAGCCGTTTGTTTTAATATTCTGGATATAAGCTAAATACATCAGGTTTGTTCACTCATTTTAAATATCACTAACCCTGGTTTTGTTTCTTTCTAAAACACTGTCCATCGTCCTGTCTCCTCCATCCTCCTCTCCAACAACGAGTGAGGAGCACATGGGGTTTCCCTGTCACTAAGACTGAGATAATCCGATCTGCTGTTTCTCTCCCTCCCACTAGCCTACTGAGTCAAACTGCCTCACGTGGTGTTCCTGGTTTTTGTCCTAAACCTACATCTTTCTCCAGTGTCTTGTCAAGCCTTATCAGAGCTCACCTTGACCCTTTACCCTAATCTCGCTAAACTCACTTTCCAACTCTCTTTCCTCTGCTGCCGCCTCATCACTCCCCCTCGCCAATTTATAGATATTGTTCCTTGTTCTGTCTGTTGGTCTTTTCTGGTTATGTCCTTCTCTCCCATTCTGTGAAAAACTAATATTTGACCTCACCGTTGTTGGAAAACCCTGCTCCATCTCCACTCTCCTTTTCCTTTCTGAATTCCTTGCATTTGGTGTCCCTCAATGATCCATCCTTGGTCTCTCCTGTATCTCACGTACATAGTGCCAGGAAGTGATATCATCCAAAAACACTGTGTTAGGTTTGACATGTACACTGACGATGCCCAGCTCTCCCTCCCCATCATCCCTCTCCATTACTCCACTGTTACTCAGTTATCAAACTGCTTATCACATTCCCACTACTCAATTAGCTGCAATTTCCTCCAATGAAACATTGTCAAGGTTAAACCCATTGCCTTACTGCTGAGCCCCTCCCTCCCACTGGGAACTCTGAGGCAGAACGACACTCTCAACAATATTGCTGTTCTATCTGACCCCAAGGTGACCTTCTGATCAGACATCCACACAATCACAGCACCAGGAAATCCAATCTTTTAAAAGTTGCTTTTCTCCACCTCACCCCAGCTCCATTGCTACTGAAACCCCTTACCCGCGTCTGTGTTCCCTTGTAGAACATAGAACATAGAACAATACAGCACAGAACAGGCCCTTCGGCCCACGATGTTGTGCCGAACTTCTAACCTAGATTAAGCACCCATCCATGTACCTATCCAAATGCTGCTTAAAGGTCGACAATGATTCTGACTCTACCACTCCCACGGGCAGCGCATTCCATGCCCCCACCACTCTCTGGGTAAAGAGCCAACCCCTGACATCTCCCCTATACCTTCCACCCTTCACCTTAAATTTATGTCCCTTTGTAACACTCTGTTGTACCCGGGGAAAAAGTTTCTGACTGTCTACTCTATCTATTCCTCTGATCATCTTATAAACCTCTATCAAGTCACCCCTCATCCTTCGCCGATCCAATGAGAAAAGGCCGAGAACTCTCAACCTATCCTTGTACGACCTACTCTCCATTCCAGGCAACATCCTGGTAAATCTTCTCTGCACCCTCTCCAAAGCTTCCACATCTTTCCTAAAGTGAGGCGACCAAAACTGCACACAGTACTCCAACTGTGGCCTAACCAAAGTCCTGTACAGCTGCAACATCACTTCACGACTCTTGAATTCAATCCCTCTGCTAATGAACGATAATACTCCATAGGCCTTCTTACAAACTCTATCCACCTGAGTGGCAACATTCAAAGATCTATGTACATAGACCCCAAGATCCCTCTGTTCCTCCACCTGACTAAGAACCCTACCATTAACCCTGTATTCCGCATTCTTATTTGTTCTTCCGAAATGGACAACCTCACACTTGGCAGGATTGAACTCCATCTGCCACTCCTCAGCCCAGCTCTGCATCATATCTAAGTCCCTCTGCAGCCCTCCTCACTGTCCACAACTCCACCTATCTTTGTATCATCTGCAAATTTACTGACCCACCCTTCGACTCCCTCATCTATGTCATTAATAAAAATTACAAACAGCAGAGGACCCAGAACTGAACCCTGCGGAACTCCACTTGTAACTGGGCTCCAGGCTGAATATTTACCATCTACCACCACTCTCTGCCTTCGACCGGTTAGCCAGTTTTCTATCCAATTGGCCAAATTTCCCTCTATCCCATGCCTCCTGACTTTCCGCATAAGCCTACCATGGGGAACCTTATCATGGGGCGGCACGGTGGCACAGTGGTTAGCACTGCTGGGTTCAATTCCTGCCTCAGGCGACTGACTGTGTGGAGTTTGCACATTCTCCCCGTGTCTGCATGGGTTTCTTCCGAGTGCTCCGGTTTCCTCCCACAGTCCAAAGATGTGCAGGTCAGGTGAATTGGCCATGCTAAATTGCCTGTAGTGTTAGGTATGGGGTAGATGTAGGGGTATGGGTGGGTTGCGCTTCGGCGGGGCGGTGTGGACTTGTTGGCCCAAAGGGCCTGTTTCCACACTGTAAGTAATCTAATCTAATCTAATCTAAATGCCTTACTAAAATCCATGTACACTACATCCACTGCTCTACCCTCATCCACATGCTTGGTCACCTCCTCGAAGAATTCAATAAGACTTGTAACGCAAGACCTACCCTTCACAAATCCGTGCTGGCTGTCCCTAATCAAGCAGTGTCTTTCCAGATACTCGTAAATCCTATCCCTCAGTACCCTTTCCATTACTTTGCCTACCACAGAAGTAAGACTAACTGGCCTGTAATTCCCGGGGTTATCCCTCTTCCCTTTTTTGAACAGGGGCACAACATTCGCTACTCTCCAGTCCCCTGGTACCACCCCCGTTGCCAGTGAAGATGAGAAGATCATTGCCAACGGTACTGCAATTTCCTCTCTTGCTTCCCACATAATCCTAGGATATATCCCGTCAGGGCCGGGGGACTTGTCTATCCTCAAGTTGTTCAAAATGTCCAACACATCTTCCTTCCTAACAGGTATCTCTTCTAGCTTATCAGTCTGTTTCACACTCTCCTCTTCAACAATACAGTCCCTCTCGTTCGTAAATACTGAAGAGAAGTACTTGTTCAAGACCTCTCCTATCTCTTCCGACTCAATACACAGTCTCCCACTACTGTCCTTGATCGGACCTACCCTCGTTCTCGTCATTCTCAGGTTTCTCACATACGCATAGAATGCCTTGGGGTTATCCTTGATCCTATCCACCAAGGATTTTTCATGCCCTCTCTTAGCTCTCCTAATCCCTTTCTTCAGGTCCCTTCTGGCTATCCTGTATCCCTCCACTGCTCTGTCTGAACTTTGTTTCCTCAACCTTATGTAAGCCTCCTTCTTCCTCTTTACTAGACATTCAACCTCCCTCGTCAACCAAGGCTCCCTCACACGACCATTTCTTTCCTGCCTGATAGGTACATACATATCAAGGACACGTCGTATCTGCTCCTTGAAAAAGTTCCACATTTCCACCACATCCTTCCCTGACAGCCTATGCTCCCAACGTATGCTTCTCAAATCCTGTCTTACAGCATCGTAATTTCCCTTCCACCAATTGTAAAATCTTCCTTGTTGTGAGCACCTATCTCTCTCCATAACTTGAATCCAAGACAGAACTCTTGATTCTGTAACTCAGAATCTTGTTTCAGACTCCCCTCTCAGTATTTACCCTCGGACACATCCTCTCAGTATTTATCTTGTCAAACCCCTTAAGAATCCCATCTGTCTGAATGAGATCACCTCTCTTTCTCCAAAATCCAGTGAGTAGAGTCCCAACCTTTTCAGCCTTTATTTAAATGATAATCCCTCCAAACCAGGGATCATCTCATTGAATCTTCCCTGAAATGCCTCCAATAAAGTGACACATTTCCTTCTCTAAAGGGACCAAATCTGCTCTCATTCCTGCAGATATGGTGGTCTCACCAGCACAGCCACACGTTACTCTCAGGTAGAGACGCCAAACTCTAATACTGAAAACCTTTGAAACAAAACATTCGATTCCCCTTCCTGATTCCCTATTGTAACTGTGTGGTAGCTTTCTGTGTTTCCTGAACAATTACCCCTGGTCCCTTTGTGGTTCAGCTTTCTACAGTTTCCACCATTTAAATAGTACTTTGTTCTTTTATTATCTCCTCCAAAATGAGCAACTTCCCATTTTCCCGAGTTACACCCCATCTGGCAACTTGTTACCCCCCTTCTCCTGTGCATCTCTCTCTCTTCATAATTCTCTTAGACCTTTACAGTTATGCCTTTTCTAGGAGATATTCCTCTCCTCCCCCCCCCCCCCCCATCCCATTCTTACAAACATTTACTGGGAGCACTGGGCAGTGGGAAGCAGAAAGAGTTGCTATCTTTTTAGGGATACGCTTTGGAGTGATTGAGAGGATCTTCCTACCCATTGGTCAGGATGGAGACAACTTGTCCATCGTTAGGCATTAGCCTTTCACACCCATGTCTTATTGATGAGGCAGAGCGGCAGCACGGAATGAAAGAATATAAAGTAATTCTTGTTCCCCATATCTCACTGACGCTTGGATCATTTTCTCCAATGTGTCAAAGAACTGCTGTGTTCAGTCACATGAGATCTCAAGTTGGAATCTCCTAGAAACCCACAGATTTCCCCCTGAGTTGACTGCTAATGTCCTCAAGGGTAATATGTACAGTAATCCTGGGCCACAAGGAGGGGATGGTGTGAGTTTCAAACTTGAACTGATAGTGACAGATTTTATAAACTTGTATTAAGGGATATTACAGGTGGACATTCAGATGGTAATCTCAGTAAATATTCTGCTAAACTCTGATTGAATTACTCAGTATATCAGGATCTGGATATTCACATTGTGTGTGTGAGTATTGTGTTCCAGATCAATCCCATTTGCTGCTTAAATATTCTCCTTTGAATCATCGCATTCTCTCAAAAGGTCTCCCCAAACCTTCAATGTGTCCTGTAATCCTTTTATGCTGACCTGATGAGTGTAAGGTTTATTATTCGAATGTGTAATTTTTGTATAAGGATGTTTCAGAGAGGGAGCAGAATATTCTTAAAGGGGAGAATAACCATTTTGAGGGGAGGCTGTTGTTTATTGTTGTCAATGACATAGGAATAGAAGAGTTCACATTGTTGGATCATTGGAATCTCTTGTGGGGTAGAATTGACCTCCATCAGAAGGATGGATTGTACTGGCACTGGAAGGGAACAGTTGCTAGTGCTATTCAGGAGGCATTAAACCAGTGAAGGAATGTGGGTAAACCCAGAGAGAGAGAGTGAGGGAAGAGCTCAGTCTGACACTGGTACAGTTCAGATGTCAAACAGTCAAGGCAGACAAGGGCAAGGCACAGAATGAGCAGCTACACTGCATTTATTTCAATGCAGGAGGCCCGATAGGTCAGGCAGAGGAGCTCAGGGGGATGGTTTTGAACATCGCACTGGGGTATTATAGCAATTACAGAAGCATGACTTAATGATGGATAGGACCAGCAGCTTAATGTTCCAGTGTATAGATGCTATAACAAAGATAGAAAGGGGGCAACAGAGCAGGGGGAGAGGTATTTTTGATAAGGGATAACATCACAGCTGGGCTTCAAGAGGGTATTCCTGGGAGTACATCCAGGCAGGTTATACAGGTGGAACTGAGAAATAAGAAAGGGATGATCTCCTTATTGGGATGGTAATGTTGACCCCCCCCCCCCCACTTCCCCAATAGTCAGCAGGGAGTTGAGAAGCAAATTTACGAAGAGATCACTTATCTGTAAGAACAGTATGGTTGGGTACAAGACTTGACCTTCTTTGTTATTCATTCACAGGATGAGGGTGTCACTGGCTGGGCCCAAAGGGCAGTAAAGAGTCAACTACATTGCTGTGGGTCTGGAGTCACATGTAGGCCAGACCAGGTAAGGATGGCAGATTCCTTCCCTGAAGGATATTGGTGAATCTGATGAGGTTATTTTTTGCAATAATCAACAATGGATTCATGGTCTTTAATAGATTCTTAATTCCAAATTTTTATTGAATTCACATTCCACTGTCTGTCGTGATGGGATCCAAACCCTGGGCCCCAGAACGTTATCTGGGTGTCTGGGTTATCCATCTAGTGATAATCTCACTAGGCCATTTGGCAGGGTGAGTGACTGAGGTATCCGTGGGGCAGCACATCAGCACCAAAGATCCCATGGTCTCTGCGGAAGATAGAAAGGGCTGGGGAGGGAGATATATCCCTGGTGGTGGGGTCTGACTGTAGGTAGCAGACATTGCAGAGGTTAATGGAGATTAGTGGGTGGCAGGTGAGAAGTGGGGGATTATATTCTTATTGTGGTTGGAGGGGTGGGGGGGAAGGCGGAGGTACAGGAAGTGGAGGATATGCGTTGGAGTGCATTGTTGATCAAATGGGAGGTAAATGCGGTCCTTGAAAGAGGAAACCTTTCTGGGATGTCCTGGAGTGGAATTGTTCTCCTGGGAGCAGATATGGCAGAGGCGGAGGAATTGGGAGGACAGGATCACGTTTTACAGGAATATACTCGAGAGTAATCAGGAGAGCAAAAAGGGGACTTGAAATATCTCTAGGAAATAGTTTAAGGAGAATCCAAAGAGATTCTACAAATACATTAAGGATAAAATAATAACCAGACACAGAATAGGACCCCTTAACGATCAACAAGGCCATTTATGGAACAACAGGAGGTGGGAGAAATACTATGCTATTCTATTCTGGAGAGTTTGGAGAAATAAATAGTGATAACTTGAAAAGTGTCGATATTACAGAGTAGGAAGTACTGGAAGTCTTAAACAGTAGCAAGGTGGATAAATCCCTGGGAGCTGATCAGGTGTATCCCAGAAATTTGTGGAAAGCTAGGAAGGTGATGGCAGTGCCCCTCCCTGAGGTATTTATATCATTGTTTGTGACAGGTGAGGTGCTGGAAGATGGGTGCCATTATTTAAAAAAGGTGGTAAGGAAAGGACAGGGAACAAGAGAACAGTCAACCTAACGTCAGTGGTAGGTAAGTTGTTGGAAGGGATTCTGAGGGACTGGATTTACATGTATTTGGAAAGAAGAGGATTGATTAGGGATAGTCAACATGACTTTGTGTGTGGGAAATTCTCTCTCTCTGACTTGATTGAGGTTTTTTTGAAGATGTGACAAAGATGATTGATGAAGGCAGACTGTGGACGTTGTCTATATTGACACTGAACGATGTTCCACAAAGCAGACTGGTTAGCAAGGTTAGATAACATGAACTGTTGGGAGAACCAGACATTTGGATACAAAACTGGCTTGAAGGTAGGAGGCAGAGGGTGGTGATGGAGGGTTGCTTTGCGGACTGGAGGCCTATGAGCAGCAGTGTGCTGCAGGAATGGATATTGGGTCCTTAAATAAGTGAATTGGATGTGAATATATGAGATATGGGCATTGGGTTTACAGAAGACACCAAAATTGGAGTTGTATTGGACAATGAAGAAGGTTAGTTCAGAATGCAACAGTATCTTGACCAGATGGGCCATTGGAGCAAGGAATGGAAGACTGGATTCAATTTAGACAAATGTAAGCTGTTGGATTTTGGAAAGGCAAATCAGAGCAGGACTTGTACACTTAATGGTAAAGTACTTGGGAATGTTGCTGAACATAGAGACCATGGAGTGCAGGTTCATTGTTCCTTGAAAGTAGAGTCGCAGGTCGGCAGACTAGTGAAGGTGGTGTTTGGTATGCTTATATTTATTGGTCAATGCATTGAGTACAGAAGCTGGGACGTCAAATTGTGGTTGGACAGGACATTGATTAAGCCATTTCAGGAAATATGTTTTAAGTTTGAAATTCCCTGTTCTGGAAAGGATATTGTGAATCTTGAAAGAGTTCAGACAAGATTTACAAAGACGATGCTCGGGTTAGAGGATTGGGGCTGCAGGGAGAGGGTGAATAGGCTAGGGGTAATTTCCCTGGAGAGTCAAAGACTGAGAGGTGACTTCATGGAGATTTATAAAATCATGAAGGGCATGGATAAGGTGAACAGCCAGGGTCTTTTCCCCCAAGTTATGTGGGTTCAAAACAAGATCACATGGGCTTATGTTGAGAGGGCAAAGATTAAAGATTAAGGGGCAAAGTTTTCAAGCTGTGTGTGGTGTATGTGTGGAATGAGCTGCCAGATGAAGTAGTGGAGGCTGATACATTTACAACATTTGAAAGGCATCCGATTGGGTACGTGAATAGGAAGAGTTTCCAATGATACGGACCAATAGCTGGCAAATGGGGTTCCATTTGTTGAGGATTCCTCGTTGTCATGGACCAATTGGACCAAAGGTCTGTTTCTGTGCTGTACATCTCTATGACACTAATAAATGAAAATAAGATGTGTTCCTCTTTTGTGGAGAGCTAGCAGAAGCACAGATAATTGTCCTTGGAGCTGAGAAGGTTAAGCAGTGATTTTGACCAGGTGCAAATTTGTTTCTAGGATCTCTAATCTGCAGAGAGAGGGGAATTGTTAACAATGTCACAATTTTAGTAACTATTTTCAGGTAACTGGCAAATAATGTGAATATGTGAACATTATTTTATTCAGTAAGTTCTGAGTATCTGGAACAGTCTGAATGGCAGCTGGAGACAGACTCAGCAGTTATTCATAAACAGATTTGGAATTTTACTTTTTAAGGGAAGATTTGGGGGTCTATGGGCAAATGGGAAGGGAATTGGGACAGATTTGCAGCATCTCCAGAGGGAGAGGGTACATCCCAAATGGGCCGAATAGCCCCAGCCCCTGTGCTCTGTGATACTGCCCCATTGACTGTGAATGATGAAGCTCATCCCAGGGCAGAGAGAGGGAGGATCCCACCACTCACCTCACAATGGGCCCCGATGATTGATGTCAGCGCAGGCCAATGGGGCAGAGGGTAGTACTAGAGGACCCGGTCGTACCAGTTTGTCCTCCAACCAATCGGAGTGAATGAGGGCATCCTCAAGGCTGGAACTAAAGAAAGGCACATATCGCAGAGATTTGAGAAACTGGAGGACATGAGATAGGGAGCGTTCTGTGGCTGGTGAGGAATTCTATAAATAAGGAAGAGTTGTGAGGCTGGATGAGGTGACAGTGATTGGGAGAGTTGTGAGGATGGAGGAATTTAGAGTTAGTGAGGATTAGAGTCATAATGTTATCCAGCAAGGAAACAGGCCCTGTGGTCCAACCAGTCAATGCCGACCATAATTCCAAACTGAACTAATTGTACCTGCCTCCGCTTGGTCCACATCCATCCAAATATTTAAGGTCTTTTAAATATTGTAATTGTATTCACAGCTACCACTTTCTCTGGAAGTTCATGCCAGTGTGTAAATTTTTTTTTAAAAACCCTAATGTCTTTCCCCTCAAATCTTTCTCATTTCTTATCAAAACGAATGCACCCGAGTTTTGAATCTCCCTCTCCCCCAGCTATTCACCTTATCTACACTCTTTCTGATTTTGTAAACCTCAGTTAAGGTCACCCCTTAACTCGTGCACGCCAGTGAAAAAAATTCCCAGCCTATACAGCCTCTCCTTAGAACACAATCCTCCATTCATGGCAACATGCTGGTAAATCTCTTCTGAACCTGCTCCAATTTAATAATATCCTTCCTATAACAGCACAACCAGAACTGGACAGAGTATTCCAGAAGAGGCGTCCCCAACGTCCTGTACATCCTCAACATAACGTCCCAACTCCTGGACTCAAAGGTCTGAACAATGAAGGTAGGTGTGCTAAGCAAAGCACCTTCTTCACCACCCTGTCTACATGTAACACAAACTTCAAAGACGTGAAGCTCTCAGTCTCTTTGTTCCCACATCACTGCTCAAGGCCCTACTTTTATTGAGTGTAAGTCCTACCCTCGTTTGTTTTGTCAGGATGTTATATTTTGCATTTATTCCAAACCAAAAAATTTTCGAATATAATTAAAAGGGAAATCAGGAGGGAAAAAAGGGGCGTGAGATAGCTTTGGCGCATCGGGTTAAGGATAATCCAAAGGGCTTTTGTAAATACATGAGGAACAAAAGGCTAACTAGGGAGAAAATAGAGACCCTCAAAGATCAGCAAGGCAGCCATTGTGTGGAGCTGCAGGCGATGGGCGAGATAGGAAACAAGTATTTTGCATCAGTGTTTACTGTGAAGAAGTATATGGGAGATATAGAATGTGGGGAAATAAATGGTGACATCTTGAAAAATGTCCATATTACAGAGGAGGAGGAGGAGGTGCTTAATGAGTGGCTAAGGAGCTGGTGCAGGGGAAAAGGATTCACGTTTTTTGGATCGTTGTGATCTCCTGGAGTAGAGTTGACCTTCATAAGAAGGATGGATTGTACCTGAATTGGAAGGTGTCTAATATCGAGGCAGGGAGACTTGCTGGTGATACTCGGGAGGCATTAAACCAGTGAGGGAGTGGGTGTAAACCCAAGAAGATAGTGAGTAAAGAGATATGTCTGTGGCTGGTACAGTTCAGAAGTCAAATAGTCAAGGCAGGCAAAGGCAAGGCACAGAATGAAGTCGGACTGAGCAGTTGCACTGCATTTACTTCAATAGAAGAGGCCTGACAGGGAAAGCAGATGAGCTCAGGGTATGGTTTTGAACATGGCACTGGGATATTATAGCAATTACAGAGGCATCACTCAGGGATAGATAGGACTGGCAGCTTAATGTTCCAGGGTATGGATGCTATAGGAAGAATAGAAAGGGGGAGAAGGAAGGAGGGGGAGTGGCATTTTTGATTCGAGACAGCATTATGTTTTTGCTTAGGGAGGATATTCCTGGGAGTACGCCCAGTGAAGTTATTTAGGTGGAACTGGGAAATAAGAAAGGGGTGATCACCTTATTGGGGATTTCTGCATGGATCTCGTCTGGGTCCTCTGGTTTCCTCCCACAGTCCAAAGATGTGTAGGGTAGGTTGGATTATCCAGGCTGAATTGCCCACAGTGTTGTGGGATGTGCACGTTGGGGGGATTATGCAGGCTGAATTACCCATAATGGTCAGGGATGTGTAGGTTGGGTGGCCTTGGGAAATGCAATCTTATAGGGGGAAGTTTGGAGGCTCTCAGGGTCAGTAGTAATATGATGGGCTGAATGACCTGAAAACACAGTTTGGAATTCTGACATTTCTACTAGTTTTAAAATATAGAACATAGAACATAGAAGAATACAGCACAGTACAGGCCCTTCAGCCCTCGATGTTGCGCCGATCAAAGCCCACCTAACCTACACTAACCCACTATCCTCCATATACCTATCCAATGCCCGTTTAAATACCCATAAAGAGGGAGAGTCCACTACTGCTACTGGCAGGGCATTCCATGAACTTACGACTCGCTGAGTGAAGAACCTACCCCTAACATCAGTCCTATATCTACCCCCCCTTAATTTAAAGCTATGCCCCCTTGTAATACCTGACTCCATACGTGGAAAAAGGTTCTCACTGTCAACCCTATCTAACCCCCTAATCATCTTGTACACCTCTATCAAATCACCCCTAAACCTTCTTTTCTCCAATGAAAACAACCCCAAGTGCCTCAGCCTTTCCTCATAGGATTTTCCTACCATACCAGGCAACATCCTGGTAAACTTCCTCTGCACCCGTTCCAGTGCCTCCACATCCTTCCTATAGTATGGCGACCAAAACTGCACACAATATTCCAGATGCGGCCGCACCAGAGTCTTATACAACTGCAGCATGACCTCAGGACTCCGGAACTCAATTCCTCTACCAATAAAAGCCAGTACACCATATGCCTTCTTCACTGCACTATTTACCTGGGTGGCAACTTTCAGAGATCTGTGTACATGGACACCAAGATCCCTCTGCTCTTCCACACTACCAAGTAGGCTACCATTAGCCCAGTAATCCATCTTTTTATTACTCTTACCAAAGTGAATCACCTCACACTTAGCTACATTGAACTCCATTTGCCACCTTTCTGCCCAGCTCTGCAGCTTATCTATATCCCGCTGTAACCTGCCACATCCTTCCTCACTGTCTACAACTCCGCCGACTTTCGTATCATCCGCAAACTTGCTCACCCAACCTTCTAACCCTTCCTCCAGGTCATTTATTAAAATGACAAACAGCAATGGTCCCAAAACAGATCCTTGCAGAACACCGCTAGTGACGGCACTCCAAGATGAAATTTTGCCATCAACTACTACCCTCTGCCTTCTTCCAGCCAGCCAATTCCTAATCCAAACGTCCAACTCACCCTCAATGCCATATCTCTGTATTTTCTGCAGTAGCCTACCATGGGGGACCTTATCAAACGCCTCACTAAAATCCATATATACCACATCTACCGCTTTCCCCTCATCTACCTCCTTAGTCACCTTCTCAAAGAATTCAACAAGGTTTGTGAGGCACGACCTGCCCTTCACAAAACCATGCTGACTATCCTTGATCACATCATTCTTATCCAGATGTGCATAAATCCTGTCCCTTACAATTCTCTCTAAGACTTTGCCCACAACAGAAGTGAGACTCACTGGCCTATAGTTACTAGGATTATCCCTACTCCCCTTCTTGAACAAGGGAACTACGTTTGCTAGCCTCCAGTCCTCTGGCACTACTCCTGTAGACAAATAGGACACAAAAATCAAGGCCAATGGCTCTGCAATCTCCTCCCTTGCTTCCCAGAGAATCCTAGGATAAATGCCATCAGGCCCAGGGGACTTATCTATTTTCACCCTTGCCAGTATTTCCAACACCTCTTCTCTACATATCTCAAAGCCATCCATTCTACTTATTCGTGCCTCAGTATTCATATCGAAAACAATGTCCTGTTCCTGAGTGAATACTGACGAAAAGTATTCATTCAGTGCCTCCCCAATCTCTTCAGCCTCCACACGCAACTTCCCATTACTATCCTTGATTGGACCTATTCCTTCCCTAGTCATTCTTTTATTCCTAACATACCTATAGAAAGCCTTGGGGTTTTCCCTAATCCTACCAACTAAGGACCTTTAATGTCCCCTCCTTGCTGCTCTTAGCTCTCTCTTCAGGTCCTTCCGGGCTACCTTATAACTCTCAATCGCCCCTATTGAACCTTCACGCCTCATCTTTACAAAGGTCGCCCTCTTCCATTTAACAAGGGATTCCAACTCCTTATTAAACCACGGCTCCCTCACACGACCCTTTCCTCCCTGCCTGATAGGTACGTACTTATCAAGGACACTCAATAGTTGCTCCTTGAACAAGTTCCACATATCAATTACTTCCAGTGTTCCGTGCTAGTGAGGGTAAGAACAGGCCGACGTGGCAGAGGAATGCGTTGCTAAATAATTGGTACAGGAGGTAGGGATTCAGGGTTTTAGATCACTCGGATGTTTTGTGGGGCAGAGGTGACGTGTTCAGGAAGGACGGGTTGTACCTGAATTGGAAGGGGACTAATATCCTGGCAGGCAGGAATGCTAGTGCAACAAGGGAGGGTTTCAACTAGATTGGCTGGCGTGGGGGGCGGCGTGGGATCCTCAACAGCAGGGATACAAGTGCGAGGCTGGAAGGAGATACCGTAATCACAAACAGTAAAGTGCAGAGACAGGTTCGGCAGGAACACGACAGGGAGCAAGGAATGCCTGTTGGATTAAATTACATCTATCTCAATGTAAGATGGCTGACAGGTAAGGCCGATGAACTCAGTGCGTGAAGAGCTACGTGGGACTGCGATATTATAGCCATTACAGAAACATGGCTAAGGGAGGGACAGGACTGGCAGCTTAATGCACCAAGGTACAGGTGCTTTATGCGAGACAGAGTTGGTGGAAGGAGCTGTGGGGGGTTTCAGTTTTGATTAACGCAAGTACCACAGCAGTAATCAGAGATAAAATAAATAATGGATAATCCATTGAGGATTTGTGGGGGAAGCTAAGAAATAAAAAGGGAATTATGATATTATTTGGGTTGTACTATAGGACCCCTAATAGTAAACGGGACTTAGAATAATTAAAATATGTAGAGAGATTGGGGAGACTTGCAGGGCCAATAGGATTGCCATAGTCGTAGATTTTAATTTTCCTAACATTGACTGAGAATTACATAGAATTAAGGATTGAGATGGGGTGTATCTATTAACTGTATTCAGAAATGTTTCCTCAAGCAGTATGTACAGGGAGCAATTCGGAAAGGGGCAAAACTTGACCTACTCTAAGAAATAGCGCAGGACAGGTGACTGAGGTGACAATGGGGGAGCACGCTGGGACCAGTGACCCTAGATTTAAAATACTTATGGAGAAGGACAAAACTGGCCTGTGAGATCAATTTCTAAATGGGGGGAAAGTGAATGTTGATGGAATTAGAGAGGAGCTTGTAGGGGTTGGTTGGAGGAATTTGTTTAGAGGTGAAGGGACCTCCGGCTAGTGGGAGGCCTTTAAAAGTGAAATGACTGGAGTTCAAGGTCTATATGTTCCTGTGAGGGTAAAAGGCAAGGTTGGCAGGAAGAGGGAATCCTGGATGGCAGGAGATATTGAGATTTTGACAGGCAAAAAGGAGGTGTGGCTGAGGTCCATGCAGCTGCGATCAAGGGAATCCCTGGCGGAGTACAGGGAATACAGGAGTTTACCGAAGAGGGAAATCAGAAGGGCGAAAAGGGTGCACACGATAGCATTGTCTGAGAAGATTAGGGTGAATCCAAAGAGGTACTTTAAGTATATTAAAGTTAAATGAATAACTACATGAGAATATGACCCCTCAAGTTCCAAACTGGACATGCATGTCTAGAACCATAGGAGATGTGTGAGATTCTCAATGGATATTTCTCCTCTGTCTTTCCTATGGAGAAATACAAGAAGACTTGGGAGGTTAACAAAGGTCGTGGTGATATCTTGGGGTGAGTCAATATCACAGGAAAGGACTTGTTGGATGCATTAGAATGAATGAAGGTGGATAAATCTCCTTCTCCTAAACAGATGCATCCAAGAATACTGCAAGAGGCTCCAGAAGAAACTAAGGGGACCTGCGTGATATTTTTGCATCATTGTTAGCCGCAGGTTAGGTTCCAGAATATTGAAGTGTAGCAAACGTTGTGCCATTTTTCAAGAAGGGAAGAAAAGAAAAAATCTGGGAACTATAGACCGGGAAGCCTAACATCTGCAGTAGGTAGGTTACTTGAGAGGATTCTGAGGGATAAGATATGCACACGTTTGGAAAGACAGGGTTTGATGAGAAATAGTTTATCTTTTTCAATTTCCTACAGTACAGAAACAGGCCATTTGACCCAACAAGGCCACAACGACCCTCTGAATAGCAACCCACCAGGTCCCATGCCTCTAATCTATATTTATCCCTAACTAATGCAAATAAGGCGGTGGCCAATTCACCTGACTTGTACATCTTTGGATTGTGTTAGGAAAATGAAGCTCCCAGAGAAAACCATCGCAACCTCAGGGAGAATGTGCAAACTCCAAAAGAGAGTCACCCGAGGGTGAAATCAAACGCGGATCCATGGCACTATGAGGAAGCAGTGCTAACCACTGAGCCACCATGCCACCCTTGCCTTTTTTTCAACGCAGTTCAATGACACAGGTACAAAATCTATTCTGTGTTGCTGGAAAAGTGCAGCAGGTCAGGCAGCATCCAAGGAGCAGGAGAATCGACTTTTGGTATGAGCCCTTCTTCAGGAATCATCCTGAAGCCCTTCCTGAAGAAGGGCTTATGCCCGAAAGGTCGCTTCTCCTGCTCCTTGGATGATGCCTGGCCTGCTGCGCTTTTCCAGCAACACATTTTCAGCTCTGAACTCCAGCACCTGCAGTTCTCACTTTCTCCACAAAATCTATTCTGCACGTTCGAATGCCACAAACCATGGATAATTTATTGTCCATTGAAAATGTCATCTTACTATTATTTATTATTGTTTGTTGTTATTTATTTTAATAATTATTGTTGATAGTTGTTTTTAGACTGGAACGATTGCATGACTTTGTGAGTTGTAGGTCATGCCTCACAAATTTGTTTGAGTTCTTTGATGAAGCGACCAGGAATGTTGATGAGGGTAGCGCAGTAGACATAGTCTGTATGGTTTTCAGTAAGGCCTTGGACAAGATTACTCTTGATAGGTTGGTCTGGAAGGTTAGATTCGCATGGAATCCAGAGGGAGATGACAAATTGGATGCACAATTGGCTTGATGGTAGTAAACAGAGGGTAACAGGGAACGATGCTGTCTGACTGGAGGCCTGTAACACATGAAATGCCTCAAGGGTCAGTGCAGGGCCCATTGTTGCTTATTATCTATTTCAATGATATTTTTCAGAATGTATAAGGCATGATTAGTAAAATTGAAGGTGACAGTAAAATTGGTGGTTTTATGGACCAACAGCGCATGTTCAATTCCCCACACAAACAGAGGTTGCCACGAAGGGCACACCCACTCAACATCATCCTGTCACCCGAGTTGTGATGACCCTTAAGATAAACCATAATTTGTGGTCTCACTAAAGAGAAAGTGGTCCTTTGGGACTCTATTTTATCCATGTTAATATTTTAATTTTTTCAAAAATATTTTTATTCAGACAAAATCTTTTTAATGCTTCGATGAACGAATAAGTACCCAACTCAAAAAACAATGCAAATTGAACACAATTACACCCATGTGCATGTACATAAAGAAAAGGTAAATCAAGGACCGAAGAAAAATAAAAAAATAAAAAAAACAAATAGTAGAACTCAGTGTAAAAAAACTATAGCTCTCAACCTTCAAGAGCATTAACTAATACACGTTCATTTGTTCGTAATTCCTCCTCTCTGGACATTAGATTCATTAGTCAAGTTCGTCATAGCTATATAAAAGTCCTTATTAGAGTGGCAGATCAGCCTGTACCTTGGTAATTCAAAAAGGGCTGCCATGTCTTATAAAAATCCTCTATTTTATGGTGCAACATACCTTTACAAAAGTCCAAAGGGCTATGCTCCATGACGAGGTTATGACAAAACAATAGACCCAGGGGGTTTTCAGACACCGAATGCAACAGAACTTTTTTTCTGAACTCAGAGAGTGAGGGTATTAAAGTATTTTTTCTTATGCACATCTGAGTAAGGTAGACTGGGCAGGCCCAGGAAAAGGGAAACCTGATCCATCTCCAATTCGTTCCCCAAGATCCTCTCCATCCCAGCGAGCACACCGCTCCTATAGCGCCGGTTGAAGTTCAACAAGCAATGAGTAAGAGTGTCCATAGTCATTTTGTATTTAAGACATACTCCATCTTGAATTTTGAGAGAGTGTCTGGGGCCAGACAGACTCTATGAAGAATCTTCAACTACATGGCAAGAGTCTTCTTGCAGATTGAAATCCTTCTTGCATTTACACAAATATCCTCCCCTATGTCCAAAGAGATCTGAATCCCCAACTCTCTTTGTAGACCTCAGAAAGTCACAATGTCTCGTCTGAGAGGTCACTCTCCAACAAATGATAAAGGGTACTGACAGAGAGTGTGTTCTTAGCAATAAGCACCCTCTTCTCTGTATCGGATCTGTACCAGTCTGTTAAAAGCGTGGTTCTTTTCTGAATAACATCTCTGATCTGATAAAAAGAAAACAGAAGAGATCTCTACTCGGTAGTCTATAGTTACGACTTATTTGATCAAAGGACATCCTTGTTTCTCCCTCAGATAAACAATCAAAGAAAGATACACGCACGAGTTGTCCATAGTTTAAGCATGGAATCCAGTATTCCCCTTCGGAAACATGGTACACCACGCTTTGGGGTAAGAAATGAGGTTTGGCTATGTTGCCCTCTATCGGACACATTGCCATCCCTACTTTAAAGTTGTTGATATTTATTGGGAAATGGTAATACTTCGTAACTGTCCTCATTTTGTCTATGAATAGCAGACTAATAAGGGAGCACTTTGCCTGAGAAGCTTCAATATCTAACTATATTGACACCGAGGACTCACTAACATCGGGTAAAGAAGAGCTTAATTGATAGCTTTTAACATCCTGGAGATCTACTCCCCACAAACTGTGGGGTTGTTATAATTTGGGTTTTTTTTTGATAAGAGGTCGCTTATGGTGACAAATCAGAGCTACATCATCCATTTAATCTCCTAAATGTCTGTCTGAGAAACATCAAAGAAAGCATTCACACGGCGTATAGCAAACAAGGGAGGGAATTCATGTTAATAAGAGCTATCTGACCCAGCCAGGATATTGGAAGTATTCAAAGATCTTGTTTAATTTTGTCAAACAAATGGACAAATCACACTTTAAATATAAGTCCAAAGATAGGATTAATGAATATACCCAAATAGGGAGCATCCCCATTACCCCCGGACCATTGAAAAGGAAATCAGGATTCTCCCACGGCATCAGGTGTTTCCCTGAGTTTGCCCAGAGGCATGGCCTCTGACTTCGTAAAATCAATATTATAGCCGGAAAAGGCACTAAACGAGCTGATGCATTGCATGAGGTGAGGGACCAAAACTGTGGGATTTACCAAAAATTTAAGACCATCATCTGCAGACAATGTAATCTTACGTGACTTCTATCCCACATCTGTGGCAGATATGTTTGGGTCCCTGCAGATGGCCTTCACCAGTGGCTCCATCACCATCGTAAACAACACTGGCGTAAACAACCTTGTCGACTGCCTCTAGAAATATTAATTTTACAGGATCGCACACAGAGGGTCATTTTCAAGGACCCTCACCCACTTGATAAAAACTTTGCCGAGACCAAACCATTCTAACGTATCGAAGAGATACAGCTACTCAACCCAAGCAAACGTCTTCTCTGCATCTAAAGAGATCATTCATACCTGCATAATTTGCTGTTGACACGCTTGGATCATATTGAGTAACCTCCTAACATTGTTGGAATATCTGCAGCCTTTTCTCAGCCGGTATGGTATACTTTGACAATGGAAGGATAAATAGTTTCCATCCTCAATGTAAGGGACTCAGACAGAATTTTGAAATCAACATTTAGATGTGAGATGGGCCTATAGGAAGCACAATCTTTCGGTGTCTTCCTTTTCTTCAGAATAAGAGAGATATGAGACTCTCCTAAGGATGGTGGGATGCAGTCGTGACTGTGTGAGCGACGAACATAGTAAACATCGGATCTGACAACAGGTTTATAAATTCCTCATAAAGCTCACGTGGACATCCGTCAGGACAGGGTGCCTTTCCGCCTGGAAGCTGCTTTACACCCTCCAGCACCCACAATGGTGAATGAAGGCAAGACGCTTATTTGGGGGTTACCCCTGGTAGGTCCAAGTTCTTGAAGAAAGATTCCATCTAAATCCATCTATCCCCATCATGCTTAGTCTGATATAATTGGGAGTAAAATCTCCGAAATGCTGCTTTAATCTTTATGGGATCATAGGAAAGGGTCCCAGTACCTTCCCTAGTTGAGGTAATGGCTTTGGGGTTCTCTTTTTCATCGCAAGATCGGCTAACTACTTGCCCGGTTTATCACCATGCTCAAACAGCCTTTGCTTTGCAAAAGTAAGTACCTTCTTGACTGTCTGTTTGAGCGTGGAATTCACTGCAGACCGAAGCGTTGTGATCCTCTGCAGCCTAGCCACTGAGGGTCTATCAAAGTATGCCCTCTCGGCTGCCTTTAACCGTGCTTGGAGCAAGTGTTCCTGCTCCAGCTTCTGCTGCATCCTAAGGAATAATTATTCCTTTGGCATAAGCCTTAGCAATTTTCCATAGAATGGATGGGTGACTGGTTGAATCTAAATTAATGGCTAAGAAAGATCTGAATTCATTACAGAAATACTCAATGTACTTACTATCCTTAAGAATAAAGGGATTCGCCAGTGTCTCGAACCTGCTATATTGCCCTTCATCTTAACCAATAAGTATACTGCTGCATGGTCACAAATGGTAATATTCCCAATTGTACAGAACACCACTGAATCGAAGACTGCTGCAAGGTGTGGAAGATATCAACACTAGTGTGGCATTTCTTCGGTTTAAATAAGAAAGTAAAATCCCTATTTATGAGGTGGATCTGCCTCCAAACATCCACCAACCCCAGTTCCACACAAAAATCCACTAATTGCTTAGATTGGAAAGATGGTACTGGGAGCTTTGGGGCATGCTGTCCGCCGTGGGTGTAAAAGACAATTGAAATCTCCTCCTACGATAATGTACTACGAAGAAAGATTGCTTAATTTGGAAAATGCATCGATCAGGAATTTATGGCAGTGAGCCAGGGAGCAATAAACATTCAAACTACTGCTTTCTTCCCCATATATCTTCGAGGATTATGATCCTCCCGTGGGTGTCTAATGCAATCTACTAATTTAAATGAAAGATTCTTCCTCACCAGTATGGCTTCTCTCCTATTCCTAGTGTTAAAAGACGAGAAATAAACCCGATCAAATCCACCTTGCTGTAATGTCAAATGTTCCTTGTTATCAAAGTGCATCTCTGCAATACGACAATATCCACCCTCTCCTTTTTCTTAACTGGCGAATGGCTCCCCTTAATGTTCCAGATACACCATTTAAGCATGACAGTAGCCATTACACACTGAAACAATATTTGAACTCCAGAGAGGAAGAACTCGAATTACAAATTAGTGAGCACCAATGAAAAAAGAATCATAGAGCTTAAAAAATATACAAACTAATGCTACTACAACTAACAAGCTCTCAAAACGTTCCAAAACTAAATACATTCTAAAACAAAAAAAAATACAAAGTGCCAATGGCACTCAGGAGGGGCATTTACCCCCTGCCGACTGGGGGCATTTGCATGTCACAAATCTCTATCTTCTGCCCCATTATCAATACTGCATCCAGGGCAATTAATCACAAACATCGGGACAGAACTGCCCTTAGGTAGGTATTCAGTCA
Organism: Chiloscyllium punctatum; assembly: GCF_047496795.1. Classification (NCBI taxonomy): domain Eukaryota; kingdom Metazoa; phylum Chordata; class Chondrichthyes; order Orectolobiformes; family Hemiscylliidae; genus Chiloscyllium; species Chiloscyllium punctatum. The sequence goes on from NC_092751.1 coordinate 50,283,010, forward strand.
TCACGATCACCTTCATAACTCTCTCCAGCTTGAGCCGAACCCGACACACAAACTAATCAAGAGAAAAACGAGTCGTATTACTCATGAATAAGTTAAAAGTGTGTACTCTACCCACCCCCGACTATAATTTAACACTGCTTAATACCAGAAACGGTCAACAAACTTTCTTTTTAAAAAGGGAAACAAGGTTATCGCTTTCCATTAACGCATCCAGCCTACTTTAAAGTGTCCACAAAGTTTTCGCATCTTCTGGAGAGTTAGTGGATCTATTGAAAGATCCACTAGTGCATACGGAGAACCGCTGAGTCCATTAAGGAATATTGAATCTCAAGTTACCTTAATCTTCTCTTGATATCATAAAAAGATTTCCTTTTCTGAATCACTGCCGCTGAAAAGACCTGGACGAACATAATCCTGGAGGCCTCTTCGGGTCTCTTCCCTGTGTTCTGGAAGCTTCCATAAGTCTTTGTTTGTCCCTGCAACAATGTAATCGCACAAGGACAGGGTGAGGGCGTGGGTCTGAGCTTGACCTGCGCACCGTAACCCGATGAACTGTCTCACTCTTCACCCATCCCTCTTCAGCTTCGAAGTGAAGGAATCTCTGCAGCCAGTTCTCTCAAAAAAAAACTCACTGACTGATCACCTTATGTCTGGTCCAGCAGACGGATGATATGAACACTCTTCATCCTGCCCCTTCTCTTGAGGTCGTCACCTTGTTTAGTTAAGCTACGGACCGATTTTTCAAGGGTGAAGATCTGCTCCTTACAGGAATCGATCACAGTCTCTGCATCTGCAGTTTGGATCTCGACCTCATCTGTTCTGTTTCCAAGGCTTTCAAGTTGCTGTTCATGTTTTTGGAGCACTGCTGAGAGTGGTTCTATCTTCCTGCTGAGTGTTTCTTCAATCAAGTTTTCAATCATTTCCTGTAACTTGGTGAACTCGCTGACCAGGTCCTGATGAGTAACTCTGTCTATTGAATGAGCAGAAGGTGTTACAGGTGCCGCCACAGGCATGCTGAAAGCTTCTGACGGGTGCGCTGTGTTCTGACGTTCCATTCAGCCCTCCGGACCTGCTACAAACAGGCAGATCGAAGCCACGCCGATGGTTAGGTGTTGTTTTGGAATTGCACTTGGAAATTACAGGCTTGGTCAGGAAGTGGCCCGCAGCCGTAATCCCTTTTTCCATGCTTCCCCACTCTGTAATTTCTGCTCTGGAATTGCTTTGAATGCAGTTCCCATATCCCATCCAAGGTTAACTCAGGCAAATTTTCTCCTCTCCCGAATGCAACATAGTACAACACGACTTCCAGGAAAACAACCAATTACTTTCCAAAAGCATGACATAAAAAAACTAAGAAGTAGGAACATGAGACGGCTATTCGGCCCCTTGAGACTGAATTGTCATTCAATGAGAACATGGCTGATCTATTTCCGGGCTCAACTCCACTTTCCTACCCAATTTCCTGCATCCCTCCACAACTCCCTGTGTTAGGGAATTCCAGACATTCACTACCTTCTGAGAGAATGCATCATTTTTCACCTCAGATTGAAATCGATGTCCCTTATTCAGTATCTACCACCTCGAGTTCGAGACTCAGGGGAAACACCTTCTCAGCATCTCCCTTGTCAAGTCCCCTCTGTATCTTGTACATTTCAGTAATATCACCCTCATTCATTTCAACCTCAATGAATAATCTCCTCACCATTTTAAATGTATTCAATAATTCAACCCTTCCATCTCAGGAAGCCGCCTCATGGACCAAACTAGTTACTTGCTGCATCAGCATGCAGACGTTACGTTTCATACTCAGGAACACTCCAATCTCTTTGTACTACTCCTGTTTTGGGAGTCCTCTTCATTAAATAGCAGCCTGCATTTTGGTTCTCAAACATCCACAAACTCCAATGTATATTGCACTCAGCTCCCGCCGTCGGGCTATCAGTATAGATTGTACATAACTGATGCCATTGGCCTGATATTTGTGGTAATCCAGTAGATACGTCTTTATCATAAAGATCCATTAATCCTGACTCTCTGATTTCTATGTGTTAAGCAACCATTATCCCATGCAAATATATTATTCATCAGACTACAAGCATCTGTCTTGTGTCAGAACGTTTATTTTGCGATACCTTGTGAAAACTTTCTGGAAAGCCTCATGTTGACCAGTGGCCTTTATCAAATCTGCTTGTCACTATCTCAGGGATTCCTGATGAATGGCTCCTGCCCGAAACATTGACTTTCCTGCTCCTCGGATGCTGCCTGACATGCTGTGCTTTTCCAGCATGACTCTAATCTTGACATTCTCAGGGATCTCCAAAACAGAATTTGTATAATTTTACAGAGCAAAAATAGTTTCCCGTTCACAAAACCATGCCAACTCTGCATTAAGCTTTTCTAACTGCCCTGCAATGCCTTCCTTAATAACAGGCTCTAGCAGATTCCCAGCAATAATAGTTAGGCTAAATTGTTCCTGCGTTCTGTCTCATTCCTTTCTTGAAGACAGGCACCACATTGGAGGTTCTCCAGTTTCACTGGAACACTCCTGGAATCCAAGTTTCTATGGAATATTTCACACAATGCCGCTAGTCACTGTCTGACCACTTCTTTTAAAATTAACTACGAATTACCCTTATTCTTATCTGGTAGGTAAATACCTTATTCCTTTTGTTAGAGACAGTTAAATAACTTCCCTCCTGTTACCACTTTGTTCATACCATTGACATGCTTACAGTACTTTCCCCATGAGGAGTGATTTAAAATACTAGTGTAAATTATCTGCTTGTTCCCTGTGGCCAGTTCTCCAGTAACACCCTCCTAATGGCCTCAATGTACTTTCCTCACTTCACTTCTGCCTCAGCTCACACACACATCTTCAAGCTTTTTTTTATGTTGACAGAAAAGCTCATGATGCTTGTTTTAATATTTCTTAACAATTTATTACATCATATCTTTTCGTACATTTTCCTCAGTTTCTACATTCATACAGTCATATCGTGCACAAACAGACCCTTTGGTCCAACTTGTCCATGCTGACCAGGTTTTCTAAATTATACTAATCCCATCTGCCTGCGCTTGGCTCAAATGCCTCTAAAGTTTTCCCATTCATATGTTGGTCCAAATGTCTTTGAAATATTGTGGCTGTACTTGCATCTCCCACTGTCCCTCTGGCAGTTCATTCCATAATACATCACACTCTGTGTAAAAAATGTTGTCCCTTTGTCCCTTTCAAGTTTCCCTCCTTCCACCTTAAAGCTATGCATCTGTGTTTGAACTCCCCAATCCTACAGAAAAGACCTTCGCTGTTCACTCTATCCATTCCTCCCATGATATTATAAACTTCTAGAATGCCACCCTTCAAACTCGTACACTCCATCTGATACTAACTTCAAGATCAAATGTTTAACAATAAGCACTGTAAATCTGAAAGAATATTAAAAATGAAAGGTGTAGAAAACAGCTCAAACTTCATGCTGTTAGTTTTGCTCTATGTTACAAAACTAAGGCAGCACGAAACTCTTACTCGTGCCAATAAGAGCTCAAGCACCTAAATTCCATAGTGTGAAGGCAGTGATGATGTATACTATGAAAATGTATAGATCTAGATCTATTTAATACCATATGGTCAAATTCTCCCTCCTGTTCTCCCTATGGCCTTGTGTGGTTGTGTCTTCTTCATCTTACACTCAACGAGAGAGAACCCCTTTGCCCCATTCACACCTTAATTTAAACCCATTTTGCATTATCTTCTCGTTCATCACTGATAATAGCCCTTTTATCTTTTGCCACGCCCTCTTTTCCAAGTCGCCCATCCGCCATCTCCGGCAAGAGATTAAAAAGCCAACCCTTTTCAGTTCAGAACAAGTCACATTGGACTTGTTACGCTAACTCTGTTTCTCTGTCTCTGCAGATGCTGCCAGACCTGCTGAGGTTCTTCAGAAACGGATAGGCACAGCACAAATTTTCAATGAAATAAATAACTATGGATACTGGAAATAAATACAAAATAAATACAAAAATTGCTGAAGAAACTGCGGGCTTTGTAGAGGGCCACTGGACTCAAAAGATTAACTCGACATTCACTACAGAAGATGCCGCCAGAGCTGCTTTATTTCTTCAGCAATTTCTGTTTTTGAACAAGTTCCAATGACGTGTTTGAAAGCTGCTCAAACGCCCTGTCCAACACGGAGCGCCCTACACATGGAACTGAAGTCCACACATTCATTCACTCAGAAACTGCATAAGGCTGACATCACTGACACCACAGCGCTCTTAATCATGGTCAGGGAGAAAACCAGAGGGAAACACATTTAATTCAAATGCAGATGGCACGAAAAGCAAGGAAAAGATTCAGATGAATATGTTAAAGGGTTTGAGTAATGTAACAAATTGGAAGCATGGAACCAAGGAGAACCATCAGCAGAATGAGAATATGAAAATTGAAATATTACTGCATTAAAAACCAGGAGCGGTCACTGAGTACACGGCTGATCGGTGACTGGGTCTCGATGTGAACTGGGGGACAGTCAGTAGAATTGAATTGCAGATATTGCAGCTCAAACTGGGATTTCACGTGATGCTGTAGACAACAGCAGCAACAGAAGCAGGATTGTATTCAAACATAATCTGTATCATTTTCCCCAGGATATTCCATCAGTCTACCATTACCATCAAACCGAGTGATGGTTCAGTGACAAGTGTGGGTGAACTTGCCACGGTCAGAACCATGTGTACCTAAAGCTGATGACAAACCATCAAAGCTACGGCGCTTGAGTGGTTTCATTCCAAAGAACAGAACTGACATCTGATAGAGAGGACGAAATGATCCCAAGACCAACAGATCAGATCTAAGATCTGCAGTCCTGCCACATCCAGACATAAATATCAGTGTAGTATTAAACAACTTACTGGTGGAGAGGACTCCAGAAATATCCCCATGCTAAATAATGAAATAGCCCTGTACATTAGTGAAAATGACAAGGATGTAGTATCTGCACCATCCTCAGCCAGAGGTGTTGAAAGGATGATCCACCTCATCCTCGCCATGATATCCACAGAATCACAGATGGCAATGTTCACCCAATTCGATTCGCTGTACGTGACATGAAGAAACCGCTGAACACAGTAGATACGACAAAGACAATGGGCCCTGACACCATTCCTGCAATAGGACCGAAGACTTGTGCTGCACAACAAGCCGTGTCCCTGGGGAAGCTGTTTCATTCCAGCTCCAACTCTGACAACTCCATGGCAATGTGGAAAATTATCGAGGAGAAAGTGAGGACTGCAGATGCTGGAGATCAGAGCTGAAAATGTGTTGTTGGAAAAGCGCAGCAGGTCAGGCAGCATCCAAGGAACAGGAGAAGAAGGGCTCATGCCTGAAACGTCGATTCTCCTGCTCCTTGGATGCTGCCTGACGACTGCGCTTTTCCAGCAACACTTTTCAGCAATGTGGAAAATTACTCAACTATGTCTGGTCCCCTAATAGGTGAATAATTACATTCTGACCATTTACCACCCCCTCAGTCCCTTCACGGTAATCACATTGGTGGGAGTTCTTTTTAACAGAGCTGTCAAGCAGTCCAGAAATAACCCGCTCATTGTGGTTTCTGATGGGTTCCTATGTGGCGATGGTGCTGATGTGGAAATTTCACTGGATTACTAATCCAACACAGGATAATGCTCTGGCAGTTGGTGGTAGTTAAAAACAATTAATAAAATATCAAGATCTAGAATCTGTTGATTGTAACAGTGACCTTGCATCCAATGTTGATTGTAAACTACGATCTCATTCCCCAACGTACTTTCAGGAAGTAAATCTCCCTTGCTTTTCTTGTATGGCTCCAGACACATTGACATGTGATAAACTCTTCAATGGTCCCTGAAATGGCCAAGCAAGACACTCAATTGTATCACACTGCTCCAAAGTCATAAAGGATAAAAGCAGACAGGATACCCGGCACCAGCCTCGATATCAGAGAAGGAGACTGGAATCACAGTTCTGTTGACCCTGCAGAGCCCTCCTTCCTAACATCTGAGAGCTTGTGACAACATTTACAGAGCTTTCCCACAGGCTGCACAGAAACATCGGGAAAAGAGTAGGTCATTCAACACATTGAGCCTTCCCCATTCGAGTTCATTGAGAAAATCTCCTCAATGCAGTTTTCCCGACACAGTGTTCATATCTATTAATATGTTCAAACATTGTGAAATATAAAATAAGAACTGTGGTTGACCTTCAGTCCATCAATCTTGCTCCTCGATTCAATATACAGGCAGTTCTCTGATAACGAATGTTTATTAAACTGATTTGACTGCAATGCGAATCGTGAATTGCGCACCTTTTTTCCATAAAGTTAACTCCTGCTCACTGTGACGCGACTCCTTGCCAGGCACCAGCTGAACGCGAAAACCCAGCTTCAGGATCCTCTGTCTGCAAAATGCACCGTCTGAGTGTTCAGCTAAAACAGGAATGCAATCCGCTCTGCAAGCTTTGAACCTGAGCTTGGAATGGGGAATTGCTCTCTCCAATTAGAAGGAACTCTATTTGAAACCGGAGGAGAATCTTCAGGAGAACTGCAATTCCATGTTGGCATCACGTGGTCAGTCAGTCCTGCGCACTTTCTGGTGAAGAGCTTGGTGAAAGGTACAGGGATGTAGCCTGTGACTGAATTGTCATTATTAGCACTATTTCATTACAAAATATGATTTAATGGTTTAATTAGACTGTGCTAGTGTGTGTTAGACTAACTTTTATTTTGGTTTTTTACTGATATTTTGCAGTTCGCCCATATCCTCTTCACATCATTAATATTACAAGATTTTCTGCAACACAGTGATGCACAGGAACACAGCTACCACGTTATTGGAGAACAACCTGTAATGGTATCTGATCCTCTATCTTCATACCATACCCTGCTGTCTCCCTGTCCCTTTAGTTTCCAGAAATCCATATTTATATTCAGTGCCTTGGTTTCCACAGCCTGATCTGGGAGATAGTACCCCAGGTTCACCAGTCTTTGAGTGCAGACATTTAATCTCATCTCAATGCAGAGTGGCCTGTCTGTACATAATACTGTGGTCCCTTGTTTTGAAGCCCCTGTTTCCAATCTGTCTCGCCCTAACAGAGTTTTATATATTTCACTGAGATATCCACTCATTTTCCTAAACCCGATGGAATACAGGCACAGCCGCCCCGAACTCTGCTCCCACACAAGCCTGTCATCCCAGGAATCAGTCTGGTTATCATTTACTGCTCTCCTTCAATGTCAGGTTTGTCCTTTACTGGGTAAGGAGACCAAAACTGCACACAATACTGCACAATGTGCGAGATGAGCTCTCACCAAGGCCCTGCTCAGCAGCAGTAAAACACCCTTACTCCTGGATTCAAATCCCCCTGAAATAAAGGTGAATACACTATTTATCTGCCTATCTGTTTTCTGCTCCTGCAAAATTGCTTTCAGTGACCAGTGCACAGGAATATCCAGATCCTTTTCAATGTTACACCTCCCCACGTGTTGGGTCTGTGTATACTGGTCAGCGTGCCAATGCCAATCCCAGTATTGACTTATCGATTCAGATCTCATTGCCCTCCACTGACCTCGGAGGGTTGCACAGAAGGAAACAAAAATGCAGCTTAAGTTCCTTTATAGATCAACATTTTTCAAACAATCCCTTTTCAAATGATAGGCTCCCGTTCTGTTTTTACCATAAAAGGTCACAGTATCATATATCTCCCATAGATCATATCCCCCATCCCCCATTGCTCTCCATCTGCCATGTATTTACCAAGACACTCCACTTGTTGCAATCACCTTGCAGTTTTTTTGACATCCTGCTCACCCACTCACAATCCGATATTGTTTAGTGCCATCAGCAAACTTGGAAATATTAAATTTGATCCACTCAACAAATTATATGTTGTGTATTGGGAATAGCTGGAGCCCAAACCCCGATTCTTGCTATATCCTCCAAGCCTTCCTTTCAAATAAACCCATTGTTTTATTCTTACTCACTGCTTTCTGCCCGCTCTCCCATTCTAAAATCTAAAAAGGATTTGAATTTGCATAATAGGCTTGTGGCTTTATCAAAAATCTTTCTGAAAATGCAATTATATTGCATTGATTGCTTCTCCATAATTATGCTCAACGTCACTTTCTCAAATATGATTCCCATTTGATCAATCTCGGTTGACTTTATCTGTGCTCATTAATTTCAGTTCCAATACTTCCTCTAAGACTGTTTGGTTGCTAATTTCATTCTATTCCTTTTTTCTCAACAGACTAATGTTCACTAGGATTGTTGGGAGGTTTTCTTTTTTGTTTTGTTTTCTTCTGTGAAGACATAACTAAAGTATTTGCTCCATAGTTCTGCCTTTTCGCGGTCCTCAATTCTCTGGTATCAGACTGTCAGAAAGCTGCACATTTTTCCACTTAATTTTGCCATTGACATATTTTCAGAAGATATTACAAGTTCAATCTTAAAACCCTTGTTAATATACTCTTCAGAAACCCATCAATTCGTATCTTAAAATACTCAATGATTGACATTCCACAGCCATACAAACACAGAAGCACAGACGTTGTACCATCAACAATACAGCACGGTCGACATTAGTCCCATTTTCGGACACAAGTCCCGTGTCTGTGAATCTTATGGCATTTCAAGTGCACAGCGGTGTATTTTCTAATGGTTGTGAAGTTACCATGACAACTTCTCTCTCAGGAAGGGCATTCCTGACCCCAACACACTCTGGATGAGAAACAAACCTCAATTCCCTTCACTTTAAAATGTGTTGCATTGTTCTTGGCCTTTTGACTAAAAGGAACAGCTGCACTCTATCCACCCTGTCCATGTCCCTTAGAATCCTATCCTTCTGAATCACGCCCCCCTCAGCCTTCTCTGCTCCAAACTAAACCACCTGAGTTTATCCATCCTCTCTCCATAGCTGATATGCTCCATCCCTGGGAGCATCCTGGTGAATCTCCTCTGAGCCCCCTGCACTACAATCCTTCCCGTAATGTGGTTCCCAGAACTACACACAGTACTCCATCTTGGCCAAACCAAAGTCCCACATAGCTCTTATAATCTATGCCTTGATGAATAAAGATTATGTTTATGGTCCCTTATGCTTTCTCAAAATTGTGCATTAACGTATTTAGTCACATTCAGGAAAGTGTGGAGAAACACCCTCTGCGCTTCCTCGCGGGCTGCCATTCATTGAGTACTCCCTGTCGAGTTCCTTCATCCAAAGTGTATCACATCATATTTATCAAGGTTACATTACATCTGCCATTGCTCTGCCCATCTGACCTTCCATCTGTATCTTCCTGCAACATAAGACCTTCCTCCTCACTGCCAACCACCCGGCCAATCTTTGTATCAAACATAAACTTAGTTGTCACACTCCCAGCACCCCCGCCTATATTCAGAGCTGCATCATTTAGGAATACCACAAATAATAAGGTTAACGATCACACAACACCAGGTTACAGTAAAACTGGTTAATTTGGAGGCACTAACATCGAAGTGCTGCTTCTTCATTAGGTGGTTGTGTTCTTTGAAAGCTCGTGCCTCTGAATAAACCTGCTGGACTATAATTTGGTGTTATGTGATGTTTAGGTTTGTTCACCCCAGTCCAACACCAGCATCTCCGAATCACTGCACTGATCCCTGTGATACACCATTGGACATCGGTCTCGAGTCACACAAACAGCCTTCAACCACTACCCTCTGTCTCCTAACACTAAGATGATTTGGATGCAACTTGGCAAGTCATTAATGACTCATACCTGTTCCCTTGTTATTCATTTCCGCTTGACACACTTGCAGAATATCTGGAGATTTTCCTTAATCTTACCCTGCCAGCAGGTTTCTATGACCCTGTTTTAGGCAGTTCTCACCGAGTGATGAATTTCCTCAAAGTTACAGTCTTAAGTGGCCAATCCCTTATCTTGCCATTATTAGCCTTGAATTTGGATTGGGGAGCCAGGGAAGCGTCCTGTTAATTTCCCATTTGTTATATGTTTTGTGAATTTTGTAAATCTCACTGTGACCCACTTCTCATTCTTTGAAACACTGGAGAACATAGGCCGAGTTTCCTCATCCGACAATCTCGCCATCTGTGAGATTAATCTGGACAACGTCCATTGCAATTTTATTGTGCTCAGTATATTCTTTCTCAGATTGGGTCACCAATACTGTACATAATGGATGCAGTTTTGCTCGCTGAGCTGGCAGGTTCATTTCCCGACGTTTCCTTACCTTACTAGGTAACATCTTCAGTGGACCTCTAGCGAAGCGATGTTACACATTCCTGCTTTCTTTTTAAGGGTTTCTTTGGGTTGTTGATGTCATTTCCTGTGGCGAAGTCACTTTCTGTTCCTTTTCTCAGGGGGTGGTAGATGGGGTCTAACAATTAACAGCATGTCGAGTTAGACATCTGCCAGAAATACATGTGGATTCTCTGCATTGCTCCTATTAATTTCTAAATATCCAATGTCACATGCTGCATAATAGATTCCAACAGTTTCCCTGCAGATGTCAAGTTAATTGTTCGACAATTCTCCAAACTATGTCTTCTTCCCTTTATAGATGCTTGGATCCCTTCTATTAATCTATAGTGCTTGGACCACGTTTAATAATTTCCATTTATCCGGAATGGCTTGCGGCCTCTGCAGAATGCACAGGAAAATAATACACAGTCATCGACAGTGCAATTAATACTTCTGTTGATGAGTTATGTCTGACATTTTAATATGAAGTACATCAGGTTTATCAGGCTGAGCAATGCTCAATCCAGTTACACTTTCAAATACTACCTTGTCACTGATATAAATTGACTTTTTGTCTTCGGTTGCACAAGCGCTACATGATCACTTGGTATTACTGGCTGATTTTATGGATCTTCCTCCTTGAAGACAGATACAAAGCAGCTGATTATTTTCTTGCCCATTTCCCTGTTCTTCACAATAAACTCTCCTCTCCCAATTACCAATTTCCATATTTGACCTTGCTTTCACTTTGTTTCCTTTGAAATACAGATTTTAGATTTATGCAGTGTTTTTGTTCCTGTTTGTTAGCATTCATGTTCTATGTTTGATTTCCTTATCAGTTTCATGGCCCTTGTTTCTGGATCGTGAATTTCAGAGAATTCTCAGGTTTCCACAATGACTGAAATTCTTCTGAAGCCATTTCCTATGGTTAATACATTTTCGAATTTGTTATGTTCAACATCATTGTGTCACTTTTCCTTTCTTTGGTGTTTGTGCCTGAAATAAAAAGACTTTGCAATATTTCTATAAATTTCCTCGTCCTGACCAGATATATTCAGGAACACTGCAGGAGGACATAAAAGGAATTGCCGGAACCCTAGCTGATATTTTTGTATCATCGCTGGCTAACGGGCGAAGTCACGAAGGACTGAAGGACAGCGAATGCTGTGTACTTACTCAAGAAGGGATACAAAGAAAAACGCGGGAGCTATAGACCAGTAAACGTAAAATCTGTTGTAGGTAATTTACTTGAACAGGTTCTGAGAGATAAGATATAAATGCAATTGGAAATACAGGGTGTGATTAGGAGCAAGATTAGAGTGGTGCTAGAAAAGCACAGCAGGCCAAGCAGCATCCGAGGAACAGGAAAATCAACGTTTTGGGGAAAAGCCCAACATCAAACTCAGCACGGCTTTGTGCATGAGAGATCATGGCTCACAAATTTGTTCGAATTCTTTGATTAAGTGACTAGCAACGTTGAGGAGGGTAGGATGGTGTATGTCGTCTTTATGGATTCCAGTAAGGCCTTCAATAAGGTTCCACATGGTACACTGCTCTGGAAGGTTAGATCGCATGAAATTGGGGAGGAGCTGCCAAATGAGATGCAAAGTTGCCTTGTTGGTGGGAAGCAGAGTGTAATAGTGGAAGGATGCTTGTCAGCCTGGAGGCCTGTGATTAATGGAAAGCCTCACGGGTTACTGCTTCGTCCACTAAATATTACATATATCTATGGTTTAGATGAGAATGAACAGGCAGATTTGTAAGTTTGAAGACAACACTAAAATAGGCAGCATCATGGAGACTGAGGAAGGTTATCAGAAATTTCAGCAAATACAGCAGTACCTTGATCAGCTGGAGAAGTGGCTGAGAAATGGCAAATGGATTTTAATATAGATCAGTGTAAGTTCTTGTATTTTAGAAAGTCAAATCAAGGTTGGAATTTCATGTTGAATGGTTGGGTCCTAAGGAGTGTAATGGAACAGAGGGACCTTGGAATTCATGTGCATGGTTCTCTGAAATTTGATTCAGAGGTAGACAGGGCAGTGAAGAAAGCTTTTAGCACACTGGCCTTCATCAGTGTATATCTACGTTGCAATTATACAGGATGTTGGTTAGGCCATACTGGGAGCGTTATGTTCAGCTGTGTTCACTTTGCTTTGGGAAGGATGGTATTAAACTGGAAAGAGTGCAGAAGAAATTTACAAGAATGTTGCAAAGATCTCAATGGTCTGAGTTATTGGGAGAGGTTGGACAAGTTCGGACTTTTTACTTAAGATGTATGAGGCTGAGGGGGAATCTGAGAGAAGTGTATAAGGTCATGGGAATGACGGACAGAGTGAATGCACTCAGTTCCTTTTTCCAGGGGTAGGCAATCACGGAGAAGAGGGCATCAGTTTAAGGTCAGAGGGGAAACAATAAAAGGGAACCTGAGGACCAACTGCTTTTCACACAGGGGTGATACGCATATGGAACGATGTGCCCACGGAAGAGTTTGAGGCGGGCACATTCGCAACATTTAAAAGGCATTTGTACAAATACATGGACAGGAAAGGATTAGAAAGATACAGGACAACAGCAGGGAAATGGGGTTAGCGTGGATGGACAGTTTGGTCGGAATGGACGTGTTTGGGCCGAAGGGCCTGTCTCTGTGTTGCCTGACTCTATGACTCCAACAAACATTGCTTGCCTCCCACTGTATGTTATATTGTACTTTCCCAATTCACTGGAGGGAACTTGACCCTTTAGCCTCCAGGCTACCATGATTTTTAACCAGAACGTTCAAGCATTCTATATTCATGCAGACACCGTGTAAACTGCACCTTATTAACGTCTCTATTCCTTCAAAGCTGATTCAGATCAAGGTTATTAACTCTTCCTTCTGATCACACAACACCAAACCCAAAATAAACTGCTCTATAGTTTGCTTCACAACATACTCTTCAACCCACCTCACATACACGTACAGAATTTATTTTGCACAGCATAAGCAGTCACTTAGTTAATACAGTTTAGATGCAATTTGAGAACATCCTACAAAACTGCGGTATCCTTGATACTTGCATATCTAATTCCCAGAGCATATGATGCTCAGATTTTCTCCAACCGATATATAACACACCAATATTTGCTGCGCCTTGCTCTTTGTAAGTTCTACATAAACTGATTCTGTAGAATGGGAGGGACAGGTCTGTGTCATTATTAGTGATAGACTTGGAAAGGACATTGGGGAGGCTCACCTCGACGCTGAGATGATCTGAAGATATCTCCATCAATACAGGACAAGCATCAATATCCTCCTGGCTGTCTCCGGATAATGGTCACCGAATTCTCTCTGCTCTGTCACCCTCTCTGTATATCTGGTATAGCACCTACCCCCAGAAAATCCTCATGCGCTATCTCCAAATAAGGCTCAGGCACTACCGCACTCACTATTGAATTCAGCAACTTCCTTCCCACACTTTTTCTGTCACCTACGCAATACTCCCACACATTAATAATACTATATGGATTCAAAACTGTCGACTGTCTCATTCCGGACGACTCACAATTCCTCCCAGATACACCTCCACCAGCACTAACAGCAAGGCCATCCACTCCTGCCCTCACTCCATCCATCCCTTTCTTCTATTCCAAGAGTAAAAGCCTGGAATAAGACAGAAATGGCCAAGCCGGGTGGTGGAGTGCCCAATATCCATTCCCTCACCCCACCCCCACACCCACCATGTGGGGAGGAACCTAGTACAAGATGAATGGGACTGGGATGCCTCGCGTGAAATTTCTGAAACATCCATGTCCCACTGACCGATTAAGGAGCAGTGTTCAGTGAAAGACAATTCTCACTGTAAACACATTGGCATTTCAAACGACAGTACTTTAACTCCCACCCTCCTGCCCCCAAATACAGTTACCTCACTGCACAGAGATGCAGACACAGAAATCCACAGAATTATTGGTATCACCCCATTATACGAAGAAACACAATACATACAAGGGAATAGACATACACACACGTAGAAATACACGCAGACATATAGAGTCACACACAAATAGACACAAACATAGATAGAAACAAACAGGCTGATACACAGAAAGACAAACATAGATGCACAAATACCCAGATGACAAGCAGATGGACAAACATACGCACACGTAGACACAGATACAAATTGATAAGTTTTTGTTTTATAACGGGATCAAGGATTCTTGGGGGAAGGCAGGAGAATGAGGTTGACGAACAGAAAAGAAATTATTGAATGACAGATCAGACTAGATGGGCCGAATGGCCTCATTCTGCTCCTTTTTTCATGTGGTGCAATGCTAACAGGTATTCTCTTCCTGAGACAGCAGCAGAGACTATGTTTGATACATATTCGATTGGAAATGTTCAGTGGGAATGTGGGACAGGTTTGGAGTCCGGAATGGTTTATGTTTATTCTTAATTATTTTGTCCTTAATTCTGCAAAGAGGTGGTGATTTGATGTTCAGTTAACAAAGTTTTAAAATAACAGGTTCCACAAAGAAATAAGGACGTACCTTTCACTTTAGTGTTGTGCTACCTGTGGTGTCCTCATCCTCAGGGAGCAGTGAAGACTCGTTTATAGAGTCATACAGATGTACAGCATGGAAACAGACTTTTCAGTCCAACCCGTCCATGCCGACCAGATATCTCAACCCAATCTAGTCCCCCCTTCCGGCAACTGGCCCATACACCTCCAAACCCTTCCAATTCGTATACCCATCCCAAATGCCTCTCAAATGTTGCAATTGTCCAAGCCTCCACCACTTCCTCTGGCAGCTCATTCCATAGAAGTACACCCACTGGGTGAAAACCGTTGCCCCTTAGGTCTCTTTTGTATCTTTCCCCTCTCATCCTAAACCTATTCCATCTAGTTCTGGACTCCCCGATACAAGGGAAAAGACTTTGCCTATTTACACTATCCATGCCCCTCATAATTTTGTAAACCTCGATAAAGTCACCCCTCAGCCTCCGATGCTCCATTTAAAACAGCCCCAGCCTGTTCAGCCTCTACCTATCGCTAAAATCCTCTAACCCTGGTAAAATCTTCGTAAACCTTTTCTGAACTCGTTCAAGCCTCACAACATCTTTCCGATAGGAGCGAGAACAGAACTGCACGCAATATTCCAACAATGGCCTCAACAATGTCCTGTACAGCAGCAACATGACCTCCCAACACCTGTACTCAATACTCTGACCAATAAAGGAAAGCATACCAAACGCCTTCTTCACTATCCTATCTACCTGCGACTCCACTTTCAAAGAGCTATGAACCTACACTCCAAGGTTTCTTTGTTCAGCTACACTCCCGAGGACCTTGCCATTAAGTGTACAAGTCTGCGCTCGACTGATCTGTGTTGGACAGGAGAATCAATGTTTATTGGGAACAGACAGGAGACGGATGGACAGACACACTCGGATCAGCCATGAGCATTCTGAATGGTGCAGCCAAATGACCAACCATTGTCCCTACCCCGTGTGTTGTTCCCTCAATCCACCCTCGAGGCTATTACATGGTAGGGGACCACCCCATTCAATCAGACAGGATCGATACAATGAGACAGGAGGAGACCATTCTGTCACTCTAAGGAATTGCACAGCAATATAGAATGAAGTCATTCAGCTCGTTGAGTACATCACACAGCCCAGCAGGAGGCCATTCAACCCGCCTGAACGGCTACCCAGGAGCAGGGAACATTCACTCTCCTGTCCAGCAAAGATCAGTCGCTAACAGGAAACCGAGAGTAGAGACAAATGTTTATTTTCAGGCTGCAAAGCTGTAACTGATAGAGTGCCTCAGAGATCACTGTAGGGTCATCAATGATCAACAATTTGTATCCAAGATCTGGAGGAAGGGGAGGGAATTGCTTGGAGCTCAATTAGCTCGTAATCCAAGATGGTTATTTAATGTGTCATCAAATGAAGGTCGTGAGTCTGCAATGTGTAACAGACAGGGAAGGTTAGTGAGCAAACCTTCAGCAGAAATAGCATAAGGTAGGTTGTGTATTTTGGCATGAAGAATAAAACAATGGTAAACAATGTAAATGCAGAGAGATTGTAGAACTCTGTGATTCAGGCGGTTTCCATGTTCCTGGGACATGAATCATATGAAGTCAGTCTGCAGATGCAGCAAGTGATTTGGAATGATGCTGTTTTTGGCAAAACGTATCAGGTTTAATCGCAGGAATGTTTAACTGCATCGGTACAAAGGCATTGCTGTGACCACATTTGATGCACTGTGTGCTGTTTTGATCCCCGAAACTAAAATGAAAGGATTTAATTCTTTTCGAAGATTTTCAAAGAGGTTTCCCTTTACTCATTCCTGAAATGCCGGCCTTTTGTTATCGGGGATTATCAGTTTTGATCTTAGCTGAGAAATAGTATTGAACCATCCATGACTTTCTGAAGAGTGTATCAACTGGGTGCATATTATCTCCTGTCAGGAAGACTAAAGCTAGAGAATAAACTTTAAGAAAAAGATGCATTTATATTCACACACATACTATGAAGACACCTACCAATATTTACTAATTACATAGACACATGTAAGCATGTCTTCAAATTATAAAGTGGGGACTTTTTTGCGATTGAAACGAATGCACTTGCATATAATCTATAATCGGGTTTTCCAGAGAATGTTCCAGAAGAGCACACCTGTCCAGTTTGGTGTTCAGTTGACATTATTGTATGTTTCAACACAGAGAGGGAGAAAAATGCCCCCTGCCTGAGAAGCAGCAGCCTATTGTTCTCTCTCTCTTACGTTGTTCCATCCGATAGCAAAGTGTGAGACCATAAAATCCCTGTGTTATCTTTACCACTTGTGAAGGATTTCTGGTGAGAATTCACTGGAATCTCTCCACTGCCTGAAACAAAGGGAATTCAGCCAAATTCAACTGTTCCAGAGTGAAACCGCACAACCAGTAGCTTGTGTGAGCAGAATAACTTCAAAGGCAGAATAACGTTTGGGGCACTCTATCATTTTACCATTTGTTATGAGTTCAACTTTCTGTGTCTCACACTTTTCTAGAAAATGACCTACTCTGAGACCTACATCATTGGTCACATTACAAAACTGGTTGCTTTTAAAATTGGTGTAACCAGTGGAGGAGTGGGACTGGAAAAGGACGGAGTGACCTTCCAACATTGGTTGAAACACAAATAAGAAATTTTCAAAGGGCTGTTCAAGTGGAAATTCCCTTCCCCAGAAGTTTGTGGTGCTGGATGCTTGCATTTATTCAAAATTATATTTGGTGACATTTGACAGACAAGTGAATGCAGGAAAATGGCATACAGACAGAAAAATGCTTTTGAGACCACATGCACATTACCCATGGAATTTGTGAGTGGTGGAGCGGTGACAAAGTGTCTAATAGCCCACTCCTGCCGCTCAGTCCTATGTGCCTATGTTCTATTCAGCTCCTCACAGCTCCTGATATTAGCAGATGGAGGCCACCTGCTCCAAATACCTGGTCCATCGGAACACAGGATGTCATCCTCAAGACTGTCACACACGGTTTGGTGTGGGTTGGAAAATGTTATTTGGAAAACTAGGCTGGTTTCAAAATACAGCTCTGGTCTCTTTACAGAGTATCTCCTCTCTGTAACTTGTGCTTCATTTGTTGGTCATGTTGGAGACCCAGATTCACTGTGAATACAGCCCCCATACCTCTCCCTGAGATGACTCACAAAACATTTTACTCTCTGTGACTGCAACATTCAATAACAGAACGTTCAGGAAAATTACAATTATTTACTTTATAATTACAGAATATGAGAACATAAGAAGCAAGATTAGGTGACACGGACGATCAACCTATTGTATACCGTCATGGCTGACTTACTGTTATCAATAACTGGTCTATAATGTCCAATTCTTCACAACCTTTAGCACTCTGACAGGCCAAAAATTCATGTACCACCTCTTTGAATACTTTCCGTGATGTAACTCCCCTCACTATCTAGCCCAGATAATTCCTGGCATTGATTACCCTCTATGAGAGGAAAACACTCCCAACACAGACACCATCATCTATTGATATGAACAAGAGGTGAACACAGGGGTTCAGGAAAGAGTGAATGGCCTTGATGACAAGGTAGCGTTTTACTGTGGATGGCATCAGGACCACCTACTTATTTGAGATTAATGGGAATTAGGTATACCCACCCCACTGGTTTGGGGTCTTTCAGAGCACAAAGAAAGATGTTTGTGGTCGGTGACCGACAATCCTTTCAGTCCTGGGACATCTCTGCAGGAGATCCTCAGGGTAGCTGCCTCAAAACAAACATCTTCAGCTGCTTCATCACTGTCTTACCTTATCATAAGATCAGAAATGGGGCTGGTCACTCAAGACCACCCAATGTTCAGAACAATGTGTCACACCTCAGCTCCTGAACCAGTCTGTCCATGTGGAGTAAGACCTGGACAGCATTCAGGTTTGTGCTGTTAAAGTGTCGGTAACATTCATGTAACAGCAAGGCCAGACACTCGACATTTCCAGTTAAATGAAGAGCTCATTCAGCATCTTATGCACATTACAAACAGATATGTGGAAGCAATTCAGCCCATCGAAACTACTGAACAAAGAGAGGAAAAGCCGATTCAATCCTCCTGCCTGTTCCACAGGAAGAGAAGAGATCTGATTACTACATCAAGTTGTTAAACAAGGGCAGGTAGAGCCACGTCAGACCCATGAACGTGTTCCATGGGACCTGGAGGAGGCCATTCAGCCCCTCGAGACACTTATACAGGAACAGGAGGGTGTCATTGATGCTCCAACCTGACAAATCAATGGAGCAGAGAATGCACTCTGAGACGGATCCACGATGTTCTTCATGGCTCCATTACCTGTCGGACACATGACACTTTGCTGTGGTTTGCTTGCAGTGAGGAAGGTAGCCAGATGCTTTGTCTGAAGTATCAGAGAGGCATCTTCCGCCTCTGAGAAGACAGGCCCATGTCCTCCATGGACGTCAGAAGCTGGTGGGAATAGTAAACTGTTTTGGAATGAAGGTATTGTGGCTGTTGTCAGGATTGTGGATTACAAGTCGTTTAATGCAGGATCACACACTAAATGCACTGTATTAAAGTGGGGAGAATTTATTAAAAGACTGACCCTCTGTCTCTCTAAATCAGCATATGGAGTGGGGGTGGAATGAGGGGAACGTCCTCGGAGGCTCTTAACCTATTGAGAATCATTTAATCCGAGTTAATAAAAGCCATGGAATTTATCTTCGTATCAGTGCCTGTTTAGAACATCATGAGTGACTGTCCATCCCCCTTCAGGTTCAATACAATCATCTCTTATTCTGTCACAGAGTTTCACTCTCTGCTCATGGTGCCATCACCCCAGGGATTAGTCTGGTGAAACTTGAGAGAAAGTCTATCCACTGTACCCCAAATACTGCCTCAACAACACTCTCAGAGATGATCGCAATAATCCTTTTCTCTCACTTAGACATCGCCGTTTCTTCCCTGTGCCACAAAAAGCCATTCCTTCTCTATGCACCACGACTGATATGGAATGTATAAGTTTCTTACATCTGTCCGTCAGCATCAATAACGCCAACACCAGACATGCATATGGAGATGTGCATCACTCTCGGGGAGAATTTCAATGAGATTGAATACACCTAAAATAGGGGATGATCACCTCCCTGAATAGAAATGAGCGAATGGAATATGGGAAACAGGCAGAGGAAGGGAGCTATCTTTACTTCTGTTCTTCTCTCACAGGATATATGCAGCCCTGGTCAGGGCAGCATGTTATGCCGATCTTGAACTGAATGTTTAGTTCAGCTGTTCCACAGGACAGTAAAGAGAAAAGCACATTCCTGTGGGATTGTAGTGTTACAACACAGGATACATTCTCCTGCTTAATGTAAAACCAACAACAGGGAAATGATTTATCCACTGCAGTAATCCATGATAATTCTAGAGTCCATAACTATTTGAAGTAAAAATTAACAACTTTATTTCTTAAAGCATAACAGGGGATAATAGATGAATGAATATTTACAGCTTCTTCCTCTGAGCTATATTTTATCTCTCCCCCCCCCCCACTATATTAGTTCGATTAGACTCCTAATTAAGATTTACAAAACAAAACTTCTTATCTCAAAACCGAGAAGCTGTCGGTTCTTCTCCATATTCCTGTCTTCTTTTCTTCTTTGAGATTCTGCTTTTCCAAGTTACTAATCAATAAAGTTACCGAGAGGAAAACTATTTTTCAGGCAGTCTTTGCATGCTGGTAACTTGGCAGATCTCCTCTCAACTGTCAATTTCCCGCGGTCTTGTACCCCCAAACCATTGGACTGTGTCATTGGCTTTTAAGATTATCAATATACTAAATTCACACTTGATTGGAGGTGGGCACTTTGGGTTATAACTTAAACAGTTTGGCTGAATTTGTTTTTGTCTTGAGAAAATAAACTAATCGACCAAATGTTACATTAAATCTATTTTTCGAAGACTTGGTGCTGTCAGGTAGTTATTGCTGGCTTTTAATTCTGTTAAAGGTGCAGAACACCCACATGTTCCTCACAGAAGTCACACTGAAACCTGAATAGAGAAGAATGACCCATTGACTTCGCTTAAGGACTTGGGGCAAGCAGATGGGCTTTAATGGCAAATGAAAATTGTTGCTTTTAATTTCCCTCATGAGATTTCAACAAACTATTATTCTGTGGCTCTAGAGTATGAGTCTTGAACACCATAAACTGCCGTCCCGTATGTACAGAGAACAAGTTAAACATCCTCAGAGCAATTTTTTTAGTGATGGACATATGTTTAGAAGGAACTTGAAACTGTTAAACAAAGGCACAAATTCTGGTTTATTCAGAAGTTGCAATGAGACTGAGACGGGACTGGAGTATCATGACGGTGATATTGGACAGGATTCGTGCGTGGGGAGGAGATGGAGATGTAAATTTGTGAAGGACAAAATGGGTTATGGAGTTTGAGAACAGTCTGGTTCCTTCTTGCATATCAGTGAGTAATTTAGAAATAGTAGTTTGAAACTGATTAATATAAGGAAAGGAGGTTTTATTTGTAACTAAAGACATTGTCTTGCAATTTTCAAATTTTATATATCATGAGCAGAAATTCAGTTCAACCCAGTTTAGTAGACAAATATAATGACTTACCAGGTACACCAACTAGAGCGAGGATGGGATAGTAACCACCTTGAATAATCCAAAGGATATCCTGGATCCGTGATGCTAATGATATCCAAGGCCGAGAAAGGTAGTAAAGACCCAAGGATAAACTCCTGACTGTTATTGTAATATTCCAGTCTAATATTCTCAGATTCTGATAGATTGTTGAACCATTCCAGTCTAATGATCTCAGATTCTGATCCATTGTTGTACCATTCCAGTTTACTAATCTTAGATTCTGATCCACTATTAGAACATTTCAATCCAAGGTCCTCACATTCTGAACCATTATTCTAACGTTCCAGTCTAATGTTCTCAGATTCTGATTTCTACTCCCCCTCTCTCTCGAGCTGATGATCCCTGTTAGTGCTGTCAGTGATGCTCCGACTCATACTATGGGATAACACACTGAAAAGAGCCCACTTATCATTCAACGATGGAAACTCTCCACTGGGATAATTAGGATCCACGGAGATTGACATTAATCACAGTCACTGAACAAATAGCTCCAGTTAACCCCTTTCAATTTAACATTGATTTTATTAAAATTCTAAAGAACGTATAAAATTTATACATTTGGCATGAGATATGTGGGAGTGACTGAGGAACGGAATATTGGAGATGGGAGATTGATTGCGTGCAATCATTCAATCTGCCTTGGATATGGTAATAATGACAAAGGATTGTCAGAACATAAACAAGTTTCTCCGTTTATAAATGGAAACATACAATCTGCAACTACTGATCAGTGATTATAATGTCAGTAAAATATGGAGAGAACTTTTCTAGTCCAGAATCTGACAGGAAAATGTGCCTACGATAACATGAGTGATAAAGGACAACTGACATGAATATGTCAACAGAGAATATGACGTGACACACAATTCAGATGAGTATTCGAGAATCAGAGAAGGCAGGTGAGGGTCATGCTGTTAATGTTATCGATGTCAATCAACTGTGATTATTTTCCATTGGATTTCAATTGCAGTGTGATTATGATATTGGGGACGTGGCTGCTGAGACTGGAGTGAGGAAACATGATATTTCCCACTCATCACTAGTGAAACGTTACTCTTTGTAAATCATTTGAAGATCAAATTTCAGGATACAGCTCCAACGAGGAATGAGGAGAGCCAATATTAACCATACAACCAGAAGATATTGTAGCAGAAATTTGGACATTAGGCCCCTTGAGCCTGCTTCACCATTCAATGATGGCTGTTTAGCTTCTCAACCCCATTCTCCCGCTTTCTACCTGTAATCCTTGATCCCCTTTACAGTCAGGAACCTATCTGTCTCACTCTTAAATGTACTCAATGATCTGGACTCGACAGCCCTCGGTGGCCTCTGTGGCAGTGAATTCCATAGATTCATCACTGTCTGGCTGGAGATGTTTCTCTTTATCTCTGTTAGAAAAGATCTTCTCTTTACTCGGTCCCTTTGGGTACTCGCCTCTCCTACCATTGGATATCTCTTCCCAAAATCCACTCTGTCCCAGGGCATGCAGTATTCTGTAAGTTTCAATTAGACCTCCTAACATCTTTCTGAACTCTATCAAATACAGACCCAGAGCCCTCAAATATTCTTCATATGTTAAGCTTTTCATTCCTGGCACCATTCTTGTGAATCTCGTCTGAAAACGCTCCAGGACCAGTACATCCTTCCTGAGATATGGGACCCAAAGCTGCGCACAATAATCCAAATGGAGCCTGACCAAAGCCTTGTAGAGCCTTAGAAGTACATCCCTGGTTTTATATTGAAGCCTTCTTGAAATAAATGCCATCATTGTATTTGCCTGCCTAACTACTGACAAACTGCAAGTTTACCTTTCAAGACTCCTGGACTAGAACGCCCTAGTCTTTTTGCACTTCAGATTTCTGAATTTGCTTGCTATTTATAAAATAGTCTATGCCTCTATTCATCCTGTTAAAATGCTTATCCACACTTTTCCACATTGTACTACCCCTGCCACTTCTTTGTTCACTCTCCGACCCTGTGAAAATCCTTCAGCAGGTGAAAGTGAGGACCGCAGATGCTGGAGATCAGAGTCAAAAAGTGTGGTCATAGAAAAGTACAGCCTGGCAGGAAGCATCCGAGGAGCAGGAGATTTGACGTTTCAGGCATAAAGCCTTCATCAGGAATGTGGGGTGGGCGGAAAGTGCCAGAGAGATAAATGGGAGGGGCTGGTGCTGGGAGGAAGGTCGCTTGGAAGGTGACAGCTAGATGAAGGTGGGTTGTGATAGTGATAGTTCAGAGTGGAAGGTGGAGTGGCTAGATGGGAAGGAAGATGGACAGGTAGGACAGTTCAAGAGGGCGGTTCTGAGTTGGAGGGTTTGATCTGGGATAAGGTGGAGGGGAGATGAGGAAACTGGTAAGATTGTCCTTGATACCGTGTGTTGAAAGGGTCCCAAGGCAGAAGATGATGCGTTCTTCCTTCAGACGTCAGGTGGCTAGAATTTGACAGTGGATGAGGCCACAAACCTGCAAAGCCTTGGCGGAGACGGAGGGGGAGTTGAAGTATTCAGCCACAGGTCAGGGGGGTTGTTGGGTGTGTGTGTCTGAGAGTGTTCCCAGAACTGTTCTGCAAGTTGACGTCTTGTCTCGCCAATGTAGTGGAGACCAGGAGCAATGGACACACTAGAAGAGGTATTTGGATGCACAGGATGTTATCTGACTGATGTGGAAGGATCCTTTGGGGCCTTGGGTGGAGGTGAGGAGGGAGGTGTTGGCACAGGTTTCATACCTGTTGTAGTGGCAAGGGAAAGTGCTGGGAGTGGAAGGTGGCTTGTTGGGGTTGCGTGGACCTGATGAGGGAGCTGTGAGGGAATGGTCTCAGCAGTATGATGGTAGGGGTAGGGAGGGAAGTATATCTCTGGTGGTGGGGTCTGACTGTTGGTGGCAGAAATGGCGGAGGATGATGCGTTGTATCCTGAGGTTGGTGGGATGGAAGGCATGCACCAGAGAGGTTCTAACTTGTTGTAGTTGGAAGGGTGAAGCTCAAGGCCGGAGTTTTGGGCAGTTGAGGAGATGCGCCAGAGCACCCTCCTGCAGCCAAACCACCTCTTCAATGCTACCTGTCCCTATATCTATCTTTGCACAGTTTGAAAGCTTAACCCAAATGCCCTCAGTTCCGTCATATAGATAATGAATGCACAAAGTGAAAAGTTGTGGTCCCAAAACTGAGTCTTGTGGAACACCACTTGTCACTGGCTGCCATCCTGAGAAGGACACTTTAATCCACACTCTCTGCCTTCTGTCAGACAGCCAAACTTCAACTTCCACCTTGCCTCTAACACCATGGACGCATATCTTTCTCAATAGCCTCATGCATGACACCTTGTCAAAGGATTTTTGAGGTGCAGATGGATAACATCTATTGGTTCTCCTTCATCAAATCTGCACATTACTCCCTCAATGTATTCTAGCAGGTTTGTCAGGCATGACCTCCCCTTGATGAAACCATGCTGACTCTGTCCTATTTTACCAAAGACCTCCAAGAATTCAGAAATCCCATTCTTCACGATGAATTCCATGATGTTACCCACAACCAAGTCTGCAAATCAGTCTGCAGTTTTCCATCTTCTGCCTACCTCCCTTATTAAACCGGGTGTCATGTTAGCAATTATACAGCCACTTGGCCCTTTCCTGATTTTAGTCATTCCTGAAAGATTACCACTTTCGCTTGGACTAACTCTTCAGCGATCTCCCTTACAAGGCTGGGGTGTAATCCATCTGGTCCAGGTGAGTTATCCACATTCAGGCCATTCCGTTTTCTAACATGTTCTTCTTGGTGATGGCCACTGTATTTAGGACTGCCCTCTCACTCTCTTCAATTCTTGGGAAATTACTCGTGTATTCCACCGTGAAGACTGATGCAAAATTCCTCAGCCATTTCTTTGCTTCCCACTACTGTCTTTCCAGCATCATTTCCCAGTGGTCCATATTCACATTTATGTCTCTTTTGCATTTTATATATCTAAAGAATCTCTTACAGTTTCCTTTATATTACTGGTTAGCCTAGCCCCATACTTTATGTTCTCCCTCCTTATTTATTTTTTCTTGCCTTCTGTTGGCCTCAATTATCCAGTTCCACACTGCCCTTCACTCTGCTTGCTCTTTTGCTTATATGCAATCCCTGACTTCCCTTGTCAGCCCTGGTTGCCTCATCCTCCCTGTACCATACCTCTATTACTCAGCACGCATCACTGCAGTGTCTTTTAAATTATCATGGAATCTCCAGCCATTGCTGTTACCCTGTCTTTCCGGCTAGACGCCTGTCCCGGTCAATTCTACCCAGCTTTTCCCTTATGCCTCTCCAGTTGCCTTTATTCAGCTGAAATACAGTTATCTCTGATTCTATCTTCTCTCTCAAATTTCAGAATAAATTCAACCATGTTCTGATCACTGCTTCTGAAGTTTTCCTTCACCTTAAGCTCCCTTGTCTAGCCTGCGTCATTAAATCCAGTGTCATCTGTTTCCGAGTGGGCTCCACCACACGATGCTCCAAAAAGCCATCCCGTAGATATTCCTCAAATTCCTTTTCTTGCGATTCACTACCAAATTGATTTCCCATTTCACTTGCATATTGAAATCCCCCATGATCACTGTAACGTTGTCTTTCCTACAGATCTTTTCCATCTCCTGGTGTATCTTGTGCCCCAGCTCCTGACGACTCTTTGGAGGCCTCTGCAAGTCTCCAACTGTGGTTGTCTTACATTTGTGGTTCCTCAATTCTACCATGCAAATTCTACACCATCTGACCTTACTTCCTTTCTTATTGTTGATTAAATTTCATTTCTTATTAATAATGTAAATCCACTCTCTCTATCTTTTCGATACGATATATGTCCTTGAATATCCTGATTCCCTTGCAGCCACTTCTCTGTGATGCCCATTACGTCATACCTACCAATTTCAATCTATGCCACAAGCTCGTATACCCTATTCCTTATACTGCTCGCATTCAGATATAACCCTTCAATCTTGTGTTAACGTTCCCTCTTCTATTGCCATTTGTTTGTCCAGTGTGATTGAAGTTTGATTGCTTACACTTCCCATACACTCTGTTCTATTTGCGTCTATGCTGAAGATTTTAATAACCTCTCTTGAGCTCTGTGCTCTCTTACCTCCTCTTTTCTTATTAAACCCTATAAGGAAACCCCTAACCCGCACGCGCACACACACACACTCCTAATCAGTTTAAAGCTCTGTCGACATCCTTGGTTAGGATTCACTTGGACTCTGGTCCCAGCACGGTTCAGACGAAGACTGTCCCATCAGAACAGGTTATTTCTTCCTCAGTAATAAAATGTGTTTAAAGTTTGTGAGAAGATTTGTAGCTCGGGTGCTCATTGTTGTATTTCTGTTCGCCGAGCTGGGAATTTGTGTTGCAGACATTTCATCGCCTCTCTAGGTGACATTCTCAGTGCTTTGGAGCCTCCTGTGAAGCACTTCTGTGATGTTTCCTTCGGCATTTATAGTGGTTTGAATCTGTCGCTTCCGGTTGTCAGTTCCAGCTGTCCATTGCAGTGGTCGGTATATTGGGTCCAGGTCGATGTGCTTATTGATTGAATCTGTGGATGAGTGCCATGCCTCTTGGAATTCCCTGGCTGCTCTCTATTTGGTTTGTCTTATAATAGTAGTGTTGTCCCAGTCGAATTCATGTTGCTTGTCATCTGTGTGTGTGGCTACTCAGGATAGCTGGTCGTTGCGTTTCATGGCTAGTTGGTGTTCATGGATGCGGATCGTTCGCTGTCTTCCTCTTTGTCCTATGTAATGTTTGGTGCAGCCTTTGCATGGGGCTTTGTACACTACATTGGTTTTGCTCATGCTGGGTATCGGGTCCTTCGTTCTGGTGAGTTGTTGTCTGAGAGTGGCTGTTGGTTTGTGTGCTGTTATGAGTCCTAGTGTTCGCAGTAGTCTGGCTGTCAGTTCGGAAATGCTCTTGATGTATGGTAGTGTGGCTAGTCCTTTGGGTCGTGACATGTCGTCGTTCCACTGTCTTTCCCTTCGACATCTGTTGATGAAATTGCGGGGGCATCCGTTTTTGGCGAATTCCTTGTATAGGTGTTCCTCTTCCTCTTTTTGCAGTTCTGGTGTACTGCAGTGTGTTCTGGCCCTTTTGAATAGTGTCTTGATGCAACTTATTTTGTGTGTGTTGGGGTGGTTGCTTTCGTAGTCCAGGATTTGGTCTGTGTGTGTGGCTTTCCTGTAAACCTTTGTGGTGAATTCTCCGTTCGGTGTTCTCTGTACCATTACGTCTAGGAATGGGAGTTGGTTGCCCTTTTCTTCCTCTCTCGTGAATCGGATTCCTGAGAGTGTGGCGTTGATGATCCAGTGCAATTTCAACAACAGATGCCTAGGGGAAAGACAATGGAACGAGGACATTCCGCAACCCAAAGGACTAGCCACACTACCATACATAAAAAAAACATTTCTGAACTGACAGCCAGACTACTGCGACCACTAGGACTCATAACAGCACACAAACCAACAGCCACTCTCAGACAACTCACCAGGACGAAGGACCCGATACCCAGCATGAGCAAAACCAATGTAGTGTACAAAACCCCAAGGAAAGACTGAACAAAACACTACATAGGACAAACAGGAAGACAGCTAACGATCCGCATCCATGAACACCAACTCGCCACGAAACCACACGACCAGCTATCCTTAGTGGCCACACACGCAGATAACAAGCAACATGAATTCGACTGGGAGAACACTACTATTATAGGTCAAGCCAAACAGAGAACAGCCAGGGAATTCCTAGAGGAATGGCACTCATCCATAGATTCAAACAATAAGCACATCGACCTGGACCCAATATACCGACCACTGCAATGGACAACTGGAACTGACAACCGGAAGCGGCAGATTCAAACCACGATAAATGCCAGAGGAAAGATCACAGACGCGCTTCACAGGAGGCTCCCAAGCACTGAGGGTATCACTGAGACAGGGGACAAAACGTCTGCAACATAAATTCCCAGCTCGGCGAACAGAACCACAACAATAAAATGTGTTTATTCAACACAAAATACTGGGACAAAAAAACAAGCGTTTCAGCACATACCAAAACATGAAAAATACAAAGAGACAAGTCTGTTAAAATTCACTTACGATGTGGAGCTATATGAATTGAAATGTGAATTACAAAACCACGGACGAGGTATTCAAGCTTTATTGGTCATTATTTGACCCACAGCTGAGGTACTGATTTCCCCCCAGTCAGTGATCCACCTCAGTGAGACTCTCTCGCCCTGTCTCACACATTGTCTAGTTGGCCCAGAATTTTTAAATTAATTCACCTTCTCCCTGGAACCAATCTATTGTTATTTTGGAACTTGTTCAGCAGTCAGCAACACGGTCCTGTGAAATTATTGGCGATAAATGATCTGGGATGGCAGCATAGTGCTCACAGGGTACGGCACCAGACAAAGGGCTTGCAGTCTGTGGGAATTTCTAAATAAAATTTCTGTATGTTTGTCCTCATGCTGTCTTCTGATCTAACTTCATACTCGTCTGACACCCCTTGCTCTGACTCACTCTGTCGCTCCATTTTCCCTCCATTCCTTTTATCTCTCTTCACTTCCTTTTTCTCTGTTAATTTTTCTCTCTCTCACGCACACACAGTTCACTCTGTTTTCAAATTGTGATGTTGGAGAGCTCATCGTTGTACAATTGGCTAAACGGCTTCGTTCAGTGCTCTACTAATTCTGAAGCTCTCTGAACCACTATGAAGACTTCAGCACAATAAAGACATCAGGTGCCTGGAGAGACAAGCTGGTTCTGCGAAGGACACAGTGCAGAATCATCCTTTATCTCTTCCTGTTGCCTGTTGTGCAGTGGCCTTGAAATATCTGTTCAAACAAAATAGATTGAAATTCGTGCAGGCGGGAGGACGATCACCAGATGATTATGCTGTCAGGATTTAACAAGCAGATCCCACATACAAAATTTTGATTTCCCCATAAAAAAAACAAAATGTGGATTTGCCTGATAGCAGCTCCTCTCAATTGAGACGGCCTAGCTCTGCCTGATGCTCACGTAATTTGCCTTCCGCCAATTCAGTAGCTTCACACAATGTCCTGACTTATCCATGTTCGTAACTATCTTAAATCTGAAGGAGCTGTTACCAATGTTTCTAAAATTATGTCCCACTGAAAGGTCAGTCACCTGGCCAGGCTCATTAGCCGATACGAGGTCCAGTATGGCGCTTCCTCTGGTTGGACAATCCACAAACTGTTGCAGTTAATAAATTCTGCCCCGTCGAAGCCTCTTGCTCCAAGGGGCTCCCAGTCATTATTGGAGATATTAAAGTCACTTACTATGACCACTCTGTTTTTAATACACCTTTCCTTAATCGACGTACATTTCTGTTCCTCAATCCCTCCGTGGCTGTTGGAGGGATTATAGTAACGCAGTGCTTGCAGCCATCTTATTTTTGAGCTTTACCCATATTGCTGCAGTGGATAGTCCCTCCTGTATGTCCTCTTCAAGTAAAGATGGAGCATTCTCCCGATTAGTAAAACACCTCGTCCACCTCTTTTACCTTTCTCTCCATCTCGCATAAAACAATGCAACCCTGGAATGTTAAATGGCCAGTCCTTTCCCTCTCTCAACCAAGTCTCTGTAAAGCTGCAACATTATAGTCCAATGCACGGATTCAGGCTGTCAGTTCATCGGTCTTAACCATAATAATTCTTCCATTGAAATAAAAACACTTCAGCCCAACTCCATCAGATCCTGACCTGATATTTGGTTTGTGTTTCCCTGATGTAAATTCTCGTTGTCTATTCTCTGGTATTAGGAGATTAGAAAAGACTGTCAGTAAAGCAGAAAATATTGCAAACAGACAATTTCTGTTTCCTCCATTGTCCCTTCTATATGAACATTTCATCACACACTGTCCAATTCCAATAAACTACTGGATAATTATTATGCTTCAAACAACAGTCTCCAACCTCTCAATGCACATTCTTCAACTCTCTCTTGACCCATTTGGATTGACAGTTTTCTGTTCCCTCTCTCAACCAAATCTCTGTAATAGTTATATCATAGTTATATATACTCAATCAAACTCCAAACTCCAAGCTCATCTGTCTTGCCTGTCATACTGCTCATATTAAAATCAGCATACTTCCGACTGCCAGTCCCATTGTGTTCACTCCACACTGCCAGTTTGTTGCTGGTCTTAGCTGTACTGGGATTAGTTGCCACCTACTCTTCAGTCATGTGCTTGTGGACGTACTCCCCCCCCTACCACCACCCCCCCCACACTAGTTTAAACCCTCCTGAGTGACAATAACAAACCTGCCTGCCAGGAGATTGCTGCCAGTTCACGTCCATCCCGTCCTTCTTGTGTATTTCATACTGACCCAGGATTCCCAATGACCCACATATTGGAGATTGCTGCCAGTTCAGATGCATCCAGTCCTTCCTGTCTATATCCTACTGACCCGGGAATCCCAATGATCCACATATTGCAAGTGCTGCCTACCCTATCAGCTCTTTGGCCATGTTTTTAACTATACTGCCTTCCTATTCCTAACTTCACTGGCACGTGGCATAATCTATTCTCTCCAACATTCAAAAATCCTTTCAGCATAACTCCGGCACGATCATTACTTTGAAATGGATAGACTTGACAATAAAAACTTAGTGTGATCTCAGTAACTATGAAAGTGGAGCCCAACGAATCAGTCGCAATGACCATAGGATCTGATATCTTACACCTTCACCAAACCTGTGTGACAAGGTATACATATGGAGTATCTATTTGTAGATGGACGTGGATAAACAGAAATTAGTCTAAAAGACCTGAAAATGTCATAACAGATGGCTGTCATTCAGCCTGTTTGCTTTGCTGTTCAATTGGATTTTAGCTATTCTGTTCCTTTTTTAATGGCTGAGGCTTTACCCCAGATCCCTAGCGTGTCAGAAAGTGCCCAGTGTCTTTGTGCGCCCCTTGCATAGGGAGCATCCAGTGCCAGGCGATGGGGTTTGGGGAACCCCGGGATGGCTCGGTGAAAGGCTGCATGCAATAACGGATGGACTCAGGGCTCGAGAGAGACGGAGTAGGCAATCAGAGACATGCACTCACATCAGTAGCTGGGCAAGATTCCCATGTACTCGGGGAGCCCGAGCACCAGTGCCACTTTTACAATAAACCCGTCATATTTGCATCAATTCTCCATCAAATACAAGTAAATATACTGCAGATGGCAGAAACCTGAAACAAACATAGAAACATACTGTGGAGAGAGAAAAGAGTTAATTCTCCCAATGCAGACACGGGGAGATTGTAAATAAACTCCACAAAAACAGGGTCCAGAGATTGGAATTATTCTTATTTGAATGAAAATAGTCTTATCAGTGATAGGTAACATGGTTTTGTGCAGAGAAGGTCATGTCTTACCAAATCAATAGATTTCTTTGAGGAAGTGACAAAGTTGATTGACGAAGGAAGCAATGTAGATGTCATGTTGTGGTCTTCAGGAAGGCGTTTGGTATGTTTCCCCATGGTCGAGGTATGTCGAAAGTGAAGTCACATGATGCACGAGCTGGTGGATAAAGAACTGGCTGGGCAACAGGAGGCAGAGAATAGTAAGGGGAGGGAGTTTCTCAAAATGGAGAACTGTGACCAGTGGTTTATTTTAAGATGTTTCTGGAAAGAAACATGAATGGGCTGGGAACAAAGGGATAGAGATCCTTAGAAAATAGGCGACAGGTTTAGATAGAGGATTTGGATCGGCGCAGGCTCGGACCATCGAATGGCTTGTTTCTGTGCTGGAATGTTCTTTGTTATAAGATTAGCAATGACCCATCAGACCCCAGTAATGGTCTCCTCCAACCTCTTCCCTCAGACTAAAAGGTACAAAACCTTGAAATCACTGAGCAGCTGGTTCAGGAACAGTTTCTTCCTGACTGTTATTAGACTGATGAGTGGACTCCCTATTCTCAGATAATGCTGATCTTGTTCCTGCTGATCTCGCCTCGCACACGCCCTGTGCATCGTAACCGGCATGGCTCTCAAACATATTTTAGAGCCATTGTTCTGTACATCATTGTTTACTATGCTTTGTCTGCATTTCTTGGTAAAGGTCAAAGTAAATCCTCACCTCCCTTCCCTCAGTTACTACAGTGCTCACTTCCACCTGTCTCTGGTCCACAGCCCCAGAACCTCCCATTCCCCACCCCCAGCACACTGTGACCCCATCCCCACTCCCTGTGTGCTTTGTATCTCACTATTTCTCTCACACTGTCTGTTTCCTTGTATTTTCCTTTTATCTGTCTTCTGTTTCTTTCCCATAACTTACTGTCTCCCCTTCTCCCTGTTCTTGTGAATATCTGTTTCTTATTTTGTTTCCTTTCTCTGTTTTACTGACTGTCCTTCTGTTTCCCTCGCTGTGTTCTCTCTCTCCTTCTACGTGTCCATCTCTTTCTCTCTCGTTGTGATGGTGGTGGCTTCTCTATTCTTTTGAAGCATGTGATGGCTCTTTGGTTGGATGTTGGCAATACAATAAATTCAATTATGTTTTGGTATCTTAAACATAATTTAAATTTATTGGTTAAATTTCAATTGTTGTCAAAACAGCAACCAGAATGTCGATATCCATTTAACAACCAATTGTTACATCTAAATATTTTGGAACTGCCTTCTCCCAGTGCTCTGCATACTGGCAACTGAAAGCATTCTATTCACGTGCATAATAGTGTGACGGTAACTGCTCTTCCCAGGACCATAAGAAACTACAGACGGTTTTGTGCACAGCCCATACTATCATGGAGGACAACCTTCCATCCATTTATACTTCTCATTGTCAGCGAATGGCTGGCAACATCAAATGTCTCTCCCAAACTGGTAATGATCTCCCACAACCTCTTCCAAAAGGGAGGAGATACAGAGATTTGAAAACATGGACCAGTATGCTCAGGAACACCTTCTTCCCCACCCTAATTACACTGGCGAATTGACATCTCTAACTTTTCAAATAATATTAATCTTGCTAAATTCGATCTTGAATCGCACTGCTCCTGTGTTGCTGTCACCTTGTCCGCCTCACTCTGTGTAAGTGCCCTGTGAGGCTCAAGGTCTTCTCAAGGGCAATCAAAAAAGTGAACTAATGCTGGCCCACCCAGCGATTCCTATATCCCATTAATAAATATAAGAACATGACGACACTCAGGGAACACAGACAGGTGGGATCAAATCGCTTTAAACATGATCTTAGATAGATAGAGATTACCCTCTGTATCTGAAAGTAGAGTGTTCCGACAAAGCCTTTCATAAGCTGATATGGCATAAAGTGAGGGATCATTAATTTATGTGGGGAAAATTTACGTTTCTTGTTAAAAGTGAAAATCCTCTTCGGATTTCTTTTGATTAGTGAAAACAGGACGTAATGGAGGTTTTTCGGAAAGGGAAATGGCAAAATGCGAATTTTTTAAAAGCGGGGGATACGTGTAGCAGCATGGGCGTGATATTCAGGAAGATTTGAAAAGTTAAAAATAAATGAGGTGAATCTCACATTTTATTTCCACCCCAGCTGATCATCATTCCCTTTGTTTGCTCTTTGTCTTCTATCTCTCTCTTTCTCTATCGATTCAACTCACTCCTCCTGCCCTTCAAAGCTGACTTCCCTGTCACCAGCATTGTTCACACTATTTTCCAGCTGCTTTCAGTTCAGAAAAGCTTCCCACAACTTTCTGATCTTTTCCTTGCATTATTTATGCAATTTCAGATCTCCAGCATCTTTCAAATTTGTTTAACCTTCAAATTTTTTATTCCATGGGAAGTCGGCATCTCTGCCCAGGGCAACATTTGTTAAGCATCACTAATTGTCCTGACTCTGACGACATTCCACAAGCCAATAGAAAGTCAAGCACATTGATATGGGTCTGAAGTCACACTTAACCCAGATGGGTAGTAACATTAGATTTCTTTACCGAAGGTCATCAGTGAAACAGGAAGATGTTCAGACAAAATGTGGTTTTATAGTTGTTTTTCGTGAAATTCACTTTTATTCCAATTCTTATTATTTTTATTTAGTTCTGCCATCAGCTGTGGTAGGACTTGAAACAAATCGCTTGAAACAATGTCTTTCGTTTAATAAGCTTTGCTCCTGAATTATGTCCAGCGACATTCCTACTCTGATACATTGTCCTAATCATGAAGTAACGTCCGAGACAAGAACAATTTTGTGATTGAAATACTTGTAACTGGAAAAGTGGCCAGGAGAGAGCTTGAAACATAAAGTCTGAATTTTACCAACGAGCAGACAATGGTTTGTTCAGCCACAGCACTGACGCAGAGATGAAGACTGGGGATATTATGACCTGGTAGTGGACAGGGTTCGTGACAGAGAGAACAAGATACATAAATCAGTTCAGGGCAATAAGAGATCTCGAGGTTGTGCACAGATTTGTTCTCAGATGTTTGTAAGGGAGTGGTCTGCAATTCAGATGAATGGAAACTGCAATTGAAATTGAAGATAAAAGTTTTTTTCATTGGCAAATATAGATAATAGAAATTGCAATGAAGTTCAAAATTGTTTATGGGCTTAATGAATGGACAGAGGTAGAGAATACCAACAATAGCGAGAATAGGTTATGATTTGGAGATGCCGCTGTTAGACCGGGGTGTACAAAGTTAAAAATCACACAACACCAGGTTATAGTCCAACAGGTTTAATTGGAAGCGCAGTAGATTTCGGAGCGTCGTTCCTCCACCAGGAGTAACACACTCTCCACTCCGCCCAATCAGCACCACTAATATCCGATAAGGTAAA
Organism: Chiloscyllium punctatum; assembly: GCF_047496795.1. Taxonomy (NCBI): domain Eukaryota; kingdom Metazoa; phylum Chordata; class Chondrichthyes; order Orectolobiformes; family Hemiscylliidae; genus Chiloscyllium; species Chiloscyllium punctatum. The sequence continues at coordinate 50,318,250 of NC_092751.1, forward strand.
CATTTCCGACAGAGGGAAATGTTGTAAAGACCCAAGGAAAGCCTCCTCTCCATTTGTGCAATTATCCAGTCCATTATTCGCAGATTCAGATCTGTCCTCTCCACGTCTCTCCAGCTGCTGATCTCTGTTACTGTTGAAGCTGATGCATTGGCTCCTCGGCTGGGACAGCGCACTGAGTGAAGCCCCTCACCAATAGGGCACAGTTACAATGCATGAAGACTGACATCAATCGCGGTTACTGAGCAAACAGGTCTAGCTTTCAATACAGCACATTCAGTTCACAATATAACTGGACTGGACTGGACTGGATTCTGACATTGCTGGCTATTGGTCACATCTCCCATCGCCAATTCCTCGAGTGAAGTCAGTTGTGAGGGAGAATGATGGAAGTTTTCTGATCGCAGCTAGAATACTCTGCCTTGATGTACGTTTGCAATGCTGTCGTCATCATACCCGGAATCTCTGCCCCTCCACAAAATAAAGAAACACAGTCAGGATGTTGTTACTGTGCTGATCTCTCCTTCACGGGAACAAACCCCAGCCAACAGACTGTCACTGGACACAATTGCCCTGAACATAGACAGGAAGTGTGGACTTCTCTGAATGGTCCTCTCACTGCTCTAATAAAGAAACGTTGGACCTTCCATATAGAATATGCTTCAGTAATTAATTTATACAAATTGACAAACATCTTAATGCAGTTTTATTTGCTGTAAAGCAATAATTTTTCACCTTTTTTCCCCTCAGCCCAAAACCAAAAGTGAACTTATTCATTAAGACTTATGAATTAATAAGTCAGACTTACCGAGTAGATCGGGCGGAATGGGGATAGTGGCTGTGGAGACTGCATGGGGAGTACAATGATATTCCCCAGTCATCATCACTCTTAACGTCAGATAGAATTAAATATAGTTCACAACAAGGAACGAGCCAACGCTTGGGATATGTAATGCTCAATGACAATGTGAAGTGAACCGGATAATTGTAAATGTGAAAAAGTGAACTATATTATATATACACACCATTTCATCATTGGGAATACAGATTGAGTAGTGTCACCGCATCTGAAGCATTAACTTTGATGTTCTTCACAGATACGGCTAGACCTGCTGAGCTTTCCCTCCAACGTCTGTTTTTGTTTGAGATTGATCATGTTGTTCATATCTGGCAGGATGCTTGCAATTAAAAGCAGATGCTAATAACAAACTGTACAGGGGTGTGGTGACAATACAAGAGAATGACTGTAGAAATATCGCTCATTCCAAACTGGAAAAGACAATGGGCTGAGTTTTCACCACCTTTGCTGTAATAATTCTATGTTATGCATTGAAAGCTTTTGGAGATTGGGGAGACAAGCTTGTTCAATGAAGGACACAAGTGTTCCATCATCAAAAATCTATTGCTATTATTTCATGAAGTTCAGCTGCCTCTAAAATGTATTGTCAAACAAAATAGATTTCCTGAGATTTACAAGATGTTGAGATTTTCTTTTTACTTTTGATCTTAAAGAAGAGACAGATTTCGGCTGTAATTCAGGTATCACAGACACACCAACAGTAATAGAAACATGAAAGTACCACATTGTCCAAACATTACCAAGGTCAACATGTAGACCTGTCAAGAAACATGCAATAAAGTGATAATGGAAACATGAAATGCAAACAGAAAATGCTGGATAAACAAAAAACGTGAGGATGTGTCTGCAGAGAGCAGCACAATTAACATATGTAATATGATGTGACACTGTTCTGAAAAGTCCTATTAGAATCAAAGGTTAATTTTTTGCATCTCTGTTCAGATGTTGCCAGATTTACTGAGTTTCGCTCCAGCTCTTTTGATTTCTTTCTTCTTTCTGAACTGTGACAAAGTGTCTGATCTGAATGATAGCAGCAAAGCTGTTATCTTAGTTGAATCTCGAGTAATTTGTTATTGATTTTAAATGAGAAATTACAAAGTTCCTATGTTTGACAGGGCTCTAAATATCGATGACGTATTGCATTGTGAGACCTTGCGATGAAAATGTTGAAACAAAACAGAAGTTGCTGTAATCGCTCAGCAGGTCTGGCATCATCTGTGCAAAGAAATCAGAGTTAACGTTTCAGGTCCAGTGCCCCTTCCTCAGAACTGATAGTAACACGGAAAATGTTGTTTTATATGCAGAAGAGACTGGATAGCTCTTAATGGAGACTGTTAGTAGCTAACAATAGGGTGTGAGTAATGGAAGGCTATGTGACAACTCGGCCTGGTGTATGGATAGGGGGCTAGGACTTTGGGGAGTTCAGGCCCGAAAATTATTGAACTTGATTTTGAGTCTAAAGGACTGCAGAGTCCGCACATGGAAAATGAGGTGTAGTTCTTTTAGCTTGCGTTGAATTTGCCTGGAACACTGCAGCAAGCCTGACACAGCGATATTGGTCAGGAAACAGGATGGGCTGTTAAACTGGCAGGCAACTGAAAGCTCAGAGTCATCTGCAGCGGTCCAACTTGGATGTTCTGTGAAGCGGTCACCCAGTCTACCCTTCATTTCCCCAATGTAGAGGAGACCACATTGTGAGCAGCGCATGAGGTAGACTGGATTGTGGGAAATGTTGGTAAGGTGCTGCTTCACCTCGAAGGTATAGTTGGGCCCTTTGATACTGATGAGGAGGGAGGTAAATGGGCGGCACGGTGGCACAGTGGTTAGCACTGCTGCCTCACAGCACCAGAGACCCGGGTTCAATTCCCGCCTCAGGCGACTGACTGTGTGGAGTTTGCACGTTCTCCCCGTGTCTGCGTGGGTTTCCTCCGGGTGCTCCGGTTTCCTCCCACAGTCCAAAGATGTGCAGGTCAGGTGAATTGGCCATGCTAAATTGCCCGTAGTGTTAGGTTAGGGGTAGATGTAGATCTAGGGGTATGGGTGGGTTACGCTTCGGCGGGGCGGTGTGGACTTGTTGGAACGAAGGGCCTGTTTCCACACTGTAAGTAATCTAATCTAATCTAATCTAAATGGGAATGTGTCATACCTCCGGCAGGGGAAAGTGAAGTGGACCTGTGGTGGGAGTGAATAAAGAGTAGACCAGTGTATCCTGGAGGAAATAATTCCTCTAGAAGGTGGACAAGGGAGGAGAGGTGAATATGTGCAGGTGGGGCATCTCGCTGAAGGTGGGGGAAATGTGGGCTGATGATCCTCTGCATGTGAATGCTGCTGGGATAGTAGGCAAGTGCAAGGGAAACTCCGTTGCGAGAGGGAAGGGGAGGGGCAGGCTAGAAGTGCAGGAGATGGATCAGACTCAGTTGAGGACCCTGTTGTCAACAGTGATGGGGAATCCCGTGATTGAGGAACAAGGTGGACATTTCAAAGGCTTCCTTGTTGAATTTAGTATCATCAGAAGCAATGCGTTGGAGATTGAGGAACTGGGGGAATGGAATTGAGTCTACAACAGGAAACCAGATGTGAGGATGAATACTCCAGGAACCTGTGGGAGTCGGTGGGTTAATACTGGATATCAGTTGCCTGGCTATCCCCAGAAATGGAAGCAAGAATGTTGAGGAAAGGAAGTAAGGAGCCAGAGATCGACCAGGTGAAAGTGATGGAGAGTTTCAAATTCCAAGTGAAATCGGTGAACTTTTCCAATTCCGGACAAGAGAGAGATGCAGCAGCGATGATATCATCTGTGTATCGGACAAAGAGATGTGGATGGGTGCTGGAGTAGAACTGGAACAGGGAATGGTCGATGTTCCCCAGGAAGAAACAGGCATAACTGGGGCCCAAGTGTGTATCCGTGCACTTCCGCCGTGTGGCAGGAGCAGGCTGAAGCAATGGGTCTGCCTGGGCTGTTCTGTTTGTGAACTTTTGAGAGGAGATAGAAGCGAGCTCTGCTATCAGAGGATTATCAGCTCGGGGGCAGGTAGGGGCGTGGGGCGAGTGGGGCAGAAATCTCCAATGAAATGTGGTCAGTTATCATAGTTGATACAATTGCCTGATGTGCCATGGTAGGGTCATGGTCCAGGGGGAGATTAGAGGCAGTACCTGAGAGTGGGCGTTCAACCTTTGCAATGTCGAGGTCAGTCCACCAGACTATAGCAGCACCACCCTTGTCAGCACAGGCTGAATAACACAGTCAGAGTTGGACCTAAGCACATGGAGTATAGGCTGTTCGGACATTGATAGTATGGATTTAGTGAGGCAAGTGCAGAGAAATTACGACAACCAATGTGAAGTTGAGATTTATCAACGAACCGATTTAGTTCAGGTAAAGGCCAGAGGGAGGAGTCCAGGTGGAGGGAGAGTGTTGGAGCTGGGTAACGGCGTATTTGGAACAGGGAGAGGAATATTGCTGAAAGAAATGGGCACTGAGGCGAACGCAGCGGAAGAGCTCAACTAAATGTCATGCCAAAAATTCCTTAAAGTGGGGGCACAGAGAGGTAATGTTCAGATATTTGCTGAGTACAGAACATTCAGCATCAGAGAGTGGAAGTTAAGGAGGGACGGTGAATAAACGATAGGAGGTGGAGCTGGGGGAGGGCATGGAGTCAGTGGGCAGGTATGAGAGGGGAGGAAGGTTCCAGAGGGTCAAGGGCATCTCTACCTTGTTGCAAATTGTGTGACCAGTGCATCTGTTTAGCATGACGAATGAGCCGGTGAATAAATTAGAATTGTAGAGTGGTGCAGTCTTTAGACAATATAATGCGATTCTGCTGGACAGAGAAAACGTTGATCTCAGTGGTACTGATATCGCACGATCAGACCTCAGAAAGTAAATGATTGACTATAATTGGGAAGGTATACTTATTGTAACATCCTTATTTCAATGGAGTGACACTCAAGCAGCAAGGTCTGATTTATTTCGGAGACTTTAGACCAAACTTTAAAATATAATAAGTCTTGATGTTATTAACAAGAAAAAATTATCAATGGCTTTGGAAGGCACTAGCAAGGGCAGAGTTTATTTGGCATTCCCAATAGCTCTGGGGAAGGTGTTATTGTTTAGTGAGAAAATTACCAGCGCAAAATTTCCTGCAATTCCCAGTGACCACAGTTTACTCAGGATCTCTGATGTCACAGGAGTCAAATACTACTTTAATGCAATGCAAGTTACTCTGATCTCACCTCAACTGATATTGGAAGATCAGGAAAATGAATAAAGAATAAAAGGCCAGTACACAGCCTGTTAGAAAAATGTGCTCACTCTACTCACAACGTTTAAGGTAAAACTGATGCATGGATTTCTGACTGTGAGGAGAGGTTTGTCCTATTTGTGATGAGGCTATTTGGTTAAGCGCTGTGACAGAGAGACAGAAAGACACTCCACTCTGTACCATGGGGAACAAAACCACCCTGTTTACGGTGCATCAGACAGTGACAGAAACAACTATTGTCAGTTCCTATTGGACATTGATCATCTCAATCTCATCATTCACTGGTGCTCAATAGCAGCCCAGAAGCCAGCAGCTCCCATCATCCCAGTTGGAAAGCAAAATGGGGAAGGAATAGCCAGAGAAAGTGGGAGTAACTGGGGAATTGGTGTAACTTACAGGGGAGTGGCAGAAGAAGAGTGTGAAGGGAGATCATCAGTGGAAGAGAATGTAGCAGCAGGAGGGGCAGTGCAAGGGAAGTAGGACTGTAAGAAAAGAGTAGGACAGAGGAGGAAGAAAGGCAGATGAAGTTTTAGTGACAGGGAAAAGCTTGCTTTTGAGGAAGTGAGATTGGATGAGAAAACATCACTGTACAAGAAAATCGGGATCTGGTTTCCATTCAAAATTAAGAAAGGATTTCTTGTACTTTCTCTTCTATCACTTGATTCTTGTTCAGGTTGTACATGTACTATATATTTCTATATCTCCATCAAGTACAGAAGACATGTTTCTTTCTCCCCTACGGTGGTGTTTCAATATTTTTGATTTTATTTTTACAGTATATATTTGCTTCCAATTCAAGGTGGATATGAGAATATGATTTGATCTTCTGCAGTTTGCCCATAATATAGAATTTATTTGAATATTTATCCTCATCACACTCGCTGATTAAAACAAACAATGAATGAGTTCATGTCCATCCTGCAGATGAAAAATTTCTTCAGCTCTGGGTATTGCAGGGAATGTTACAAAGAACAGTGCCACACAAAATGCTAATGTTCTACCGCAAAATGCCAAATCCTAGTTTATCCTAAATTATTTACAATGTTTATAAACAAAACATGCAGAGGGGCGGAGTGTAAAAGGTGAATTCAACTCTGTGACGAAAATGTTAATTGTGGATCCCTCATAAAATGCGTTAACTACATCACTCATAAATTCACCAAAATAGGAAAAGCAAGAAACTGTAATTGTCCAATCATCATCTAAATAACATCTGGCGAACAGGAAGGAAATCACTGGTTGTTTGTGATATTCAGAAATGACGATTGTGAGAATGTGGAGGTGGGGAGCAGTGAAATAATGATCAATGTTATAGATGACACAAAGATGGGCGGGGTGGATCACAGTCAGGAGGGAAGTGTTAGGCAACAGTAGGGTAGAAACAGATTATTCAGATAGCCAGAGCAATGGCCTGATGAAACTTAACACCGATAATTTGGGAAGATGCAAGTCAGAAGTAACAAGACAAGTGAGTACTCAAAAGTGAGTATGAAAGAGGAGGGCTAAATTTGCTCCTTTTTTTCTTTGCAGCTGGGAAAGTTAAGGAGGGAATATGGTACAGGTGTACATGAGCAAATGGGGTATGGAGGGGATGAACAGACAGCAGCTGTTTTCCTTCGTCAAAGGATCAAAAACAAAGAGACACACTTTTAAAGTGAATGTCAGGGGATTGAGAGAGGATTTGTGGAATGTGTTTCGAACTGAGAGGATGGTATGAATCTGGAATGCTTTGTCTCGATGGGTGGTTGAGGCAGGTAACCTCACAAACGGTTAAAATGTCTTTGGATATGCACTTGCTGGCACAGACGTGATAGGCCTGTTTTTCATTGCATGACTCTTTGCAGTGGCAGCCATGAACACTCTGGTATATTCTGAAACAATTAACAATGGCAGTTGCTGCTTTGTTCCTTTGACTGTACTCAGTAAGTGGCTATATTAATAACCAGCATCATATCATGCAACTTCAGCACTCACTCAACCAAAGGCAGCCCAGCCATCTCTGGGACAATCCAGTGGAATTCATATTCTCACTGCATGCTGTCCAACAATAACACTGACACTATTCTAGCTGTATGCTACCATTAGTAAAGCTACAGCCATAATATGAAGACAGCTTTTCCTCCATTATCATACAGACCTCTAGCAATAAGGGTGTTCTTTATCTGAAGCATAATAAATTCTTTCCCAGGTATTCACTTTTACAAGCAGCAAGTTTTCCTGTGTTTTGCTGCCAGTTGTTTATCATGGAATTTCCCAGCCCAACCTCTTTCCCATTTAACATTTTCTTGTGCACTGTCTCCCTGATCCCACACACCTCACTCCCTCACATCCCCCACACTCTCCATCCTTACTTGTTAATCTCTGAAAAACCTGCGCCTCCTCTCGATAATTTATTCCAACTCCCAACTCACTGTTTTGATTCCTTCTCTCGGCATGGTCATTAGACTGGCCGTGCCTGACGTCCTATTCACCTAACCTTCTGCTCAGTTCCTGATATTCTGCTTTGGTTCTCACTCTCCTGGTTTATTCAAATCCATCTGACTTGTACTAGAAAACATCCCCACAAGGATGATGGTGCTTGTACAGTTAAGATACAATCTGTCTTTTTTGTACAGGTCCCCACCTGTCCTGGAAGAGATCCCAATGATACAACAATCTGGAACTCTCACCCCTGAACTAGATTTTTAACAACATGTTAAGCTTTAGTGTCTTCCTCAACCTTCTCTCTTTTCCACATAGCACGGGGAGTAATCCAGGGATTACAGAGGATTATTCTTTCTCTTTCTCGCTCGCTGTCTCTCTCTCTCTATCATTTTCACACACACACTCAAACACACACAGAAAGACACGATATTACTTTGCAAAATAATGCAAATAACCTTAAAATAATCGGAATGACAAGTGGAATGAAGTATTTAGTTAAAGGGAGGATGAGAGAAATTGTGCTTCTTCTGGATGTCAGTTTGCTCGCTGAGTTGGAGAGTTCATTTTCAGATGGTTCTTCACTGTACTAGGGAACATTATCAGTGAGCCTTCGGTGAAGTGCTGGTATTATGTCCCATTTGCTATTTATGTGTTTAGGTTTCCTTGAGTCAGTGATGTAATTTCCAGTATTGGTGATTTTATGTCCAGTTCTTTTTGTCAGAGAGTGTTCGATGGAATCAAAATCGATATGTTTGTTGATAGAGTTCAGGTTGGAATGCTATTTTTCTAGGAATTCTCGTGCGTGTCTCTGTTTGGCTTGTCCTAGATGGATATGCAGACCCAGTCTAAATCGTGTACTTCCTCATCTATAAGTAAGGATACCAGTATAGTGGGTCATGTCTTTTTCTTCTGGCCAGTTGTTGTTCATGTATCCAGGTGGCTAGTTTTCTGACTGTTTTTCCGATGTAGTGCTTGTAACAGTTCTTGCAAGGATTATTTTTGCTTGAGCAGAACAGACAAATATGTGAACTTATTGCAGTGCTCAAAAGTATGAAAAAACGTTGTAGAGTAAAACAGGAATACTCTGTTTCCGTTAGTTGGCATTACAGCATCAAGGAGTTCTAATTTCAAGCTTGTCAGCAAAAGATCCAGGAATGAGATAAGGAAACACTTCTTTATTGAGAGAGTTAGGATTTGGAATGGAACTGCCTGGGAGAGTTGTGGATGAACATTAAAAAATAGAACTGGATATGCATTTGGAAATATGAATTTAACAGGCTGCAGAGATAGGGCTGGCAAATGGGAGGGGCTTGGGAGACATTCCTGGAACTGATGCACACACAGTGGCCAATGGCCTCCTCCTGTACTTTAAGGTTTTGCACTCTATCATGTGTCTGATGCGAATTAAAGTCAGGATCCGATTATTTCCCATTGTAAATACTCACGAATATCTGAAAATTTAGTGCAGCATAAGCATTTAAAATGCAACTACTGCAAGGTCAGCTTCATTAAATAATCTCATTATTACTCAGAATATGAATATTTCAAATGTTGAATTCCAATTACGAAAAGAAATCTGTCATTGCTTTGGCACAAATCTCTTTGAAAAGGTTTGACTTTTCACTTACACGATAATATGCTAATCGTTTTTGTTCACTGTCTGCATTTCAAATTAAATGACAGTCTTTCTAAAAGTTAAACGTTTTCAAATTGTCGTTCACTAAAATTTGATAGCACAAATCATCTAGTTAGTTTAATATTCACGGAGCATTTTGAACTACAGCCATTTTTAATTCGCTGACAAATAGCTGAAGCTTGAACATTTTAGTGAGAAATTGAACTGATTGATGTATATAAATATATAAGAATGCTAATTCTATTTGATTATTCAATCGTTAGCTCACCCTGAACATGTAATCACTCAGAAGCCAACCACTTTCAAAATGTTGCAGTGACAATGCATTGTTTTGAATCCTGACATTGTGTGTGTAATTCTGATCACCAAAAGAGTTACATCCATGTTGTTTGTTTGATACAAAATAAAATGTACATTCTTTATTTCTGTGTTAGAAAATCTTGACAGGAGTTTATAGTTTTGTTCCATAAATATAGAATCAGCCTAATTCTTTCCAGAGATTATAGTTCAGTCGAATAATCATAGTTGACGTCTTATTTTTGCGCAATTCACGAAACATAGCAAATATCTGATTAATACATGGGTCACCCAACAGATTGTATCTGAAGAAAACAGCAGCAAATGACAAGTCAAGAATTACATTAATAACTGAACTTGGCGGAGCCTGTCTGGTGTAGGACACGTCACATATTGCACTGGCAGTCAGGTGAATGGAACAATGAACAACATAACTGGAAGTTTTGGGCTAACGCCCCTCCCCAGCTTCCTAATCTCACTCAGATCACTCCCTCACACATTCAACAATTGAAAAGAATCCAGAGGCTGGGTGAAACATAAAACACAGAACAGGACAGCTTAGTGCAAACCCTTCAAGCCTTCTTGTCCTGCCGAACGTTTATCCTACTCGAAGTTCAGACGAACTGATATACCCTTCATTGTACTATCATTCATGTGTCTATCCAATAGTCACTTAAATATCCGTTATGCAGCTGACTCCACTAACGCTGCTGGCAGTGCATTCCAAGCACCCACCACTCTCTGTTTAAAGAACCTACCTCTGACATCTCCTCAAACCTTCTTCTAATCATACTAAACTTATGCCCGCTCGAGATAGCCATTTCCACCCTGCGAAAAAGTCTCTGGCTATGAACTCTGCCTATATCTCTCATCATTTTATACACGTCTATGAAGTCAACTCCCATTCTTTATTGCTCCAAGGAGGAAAGCCCTAGCTCCCTCAACGCTTCTTTGTAAGACATGCCATCTTGTCTCGTAAGCATCCTGGTAAATCTCCCCGGCACCCTCTCCGAAGTCTCAACATCTTTCAGTAATGAGGCGACTAGAACTGAATACAATATTCCACGTGTAGTCCCAAGAGAGATTCTTGGCGCTGCGGCGTAACCTTGCGGCTCTTAAACGCAATCCCTGGCTAATGAAAACACCAGACATCTTAACAACCTTATCAGCTTGGGTGACAACATTGAGCATCCTATGATATGGACCACACGATCCCTATGGTCCTCCAGTCTACCAATAATCCTGCCTTTAAACCTGTATGCTGCATTCGAATTCGACCTTAAAAAATGAATCGCTTTACACTTATCCAAGTTGAACTCCATCTTCCATTTACCAGCTAATCCTGTCAATGTCCAATTACAACCTAAGACAGCCCTTAACAATATCCATAACTCTAACATCTTTATTACATTGTAAAACTTACTAAAGCACCCTTTCACTTTATCATCCAAGTCATTTGTAAAAATCACAAAGAACAGCAGACCCAGAACCGATTCCTGAAGAACGCTACTGGTCACCAACCTCCAGGATGAATCCTTTCCATGTTCTACCACCATCAGTCTTCTACAGGTCAGACAATTTGTATCCACACACAGGTTTCCGTTTCCTTGTACCCCATGCCTCCTTACTTTCTGAATGGGCCGATCTTATGGTAACTTTATCAACCACCTTGCTAAAATCCATGTAGATCACATCCACTGCTCTACCTTCATCAATGTGGTTGATCCCATCCTGAAAGAATTCAATAAGTTCCTTGAGGCATGATTGTCCCTCAAAACGCCATGCTGACTATCTCTAATCAAACTATCACTTTCCAAGTAATCATAAATTCTGTTTCTCAGAATCCTCTCCAATACTTTTCCCAATACAGAAGTAAGACTGACTGGCCAGTATTTCGCAGGATTATCCCTATTGCCTTTCTTGAACAAGGGAATAACTTTTGCCACCCTCCAATCATCAGGCAATACTTCAGTGGACAGTGGGGACGCAAGGATCATCTCCAAAGGCGCAGCAATCTCTTCCCTCACTTCCTCTGGTAACCTCGGGTGCCTCCTGCCTGGTCCAAGGGACTTATCTATCCTTATGTTTGTACTTCAATCAGTCTGTACTCACCTTACTATGTCTATCCCCTGTCCAAACAACTGATTGACTGCTTTCCATTTCAGGGCTATATACAGTGCTGCCCTCCTGAGCAAGTAACTTTCCAAATTTCCCATGGAATGGAAAAAATGTGAATGCACCAATGTCTTCCTGATGAAGGGACTGTGCTCAAAGTTTTCACTCTCCTGCTCCTCGGATGCTGCCTGACTCGCTGCGTTTTACCAGCACCATACTTTTCGACTCTGACCTCCAGCATCTGCAGTCCTCACTTTTTCCATTACTGAGGGCTGACCCCTCTGCACACGAAGCAAAGTAAGGTATTTGGAGCTGACTGTTCAGTTCTGGAACGTTGCATTTGATTAACACATAAATTAAAAAAGAAATTACAATTCAACAATTATTCATTCAGTCCCAGAGTTACAGTTTTAGTTCATGGAAAGGCAGTTTGATAACAAACAGTAAATGACTGAAGAACTGCGAGGTGCAGAGTATTCCGTGTGCTATATTCCAGGCTGGATGTCCTTTACCTTAATGTTGGGAATATTATCGGACCGACAGGTGTGATAAGGGAATGAGATGACATTTTTGCAGTGTGACATTTTTGCCATCACAGAGATGTGTTTGAGGGTGGTCAGGGCTGACAACTCAATATTCTGTGGTATAAGAACTATGGACAGCACAGGAGAAGGGTAAAAGAGAAGGTGGCGTTGCCTTATTAATTATGGAGTCAATGACTGCAGTTAGCTAGCATCATGTCTTGGAAGGGTATTCAAATGACGCTTTGTGGGTTGAGGTTAGGATCAAAACGATGACAAATGCACTGCTGGGGATATATTACCGACTCTCAGATAAAAGAAAATACAGCAGCAGATATATAACCAATTCACTGAGGTGTGTAAAAACAATAACAGGATTTTTATATTTAGACATTTCAATTCCAAATATTCAGTAGGACAGTGATTTTTTTTAAAGAGGGGAAGATGACTTGACATTTATTCCAGAGAGACTCTTATATCAACATGGAGCAGATACAACGATGGGCGGGGCAGTGCATAGGCGTGACTGTGGGGAGCGAAGCCAGTCAGGTGCCAGGGAGGTTTGGGAGAGCATTGCAGGACCAGTGACCGTGACTCAAGCATTTTTAGCTTGTTAAGGAAAAGACCAAAAGAAAAAGGCTTGAAAATTAAAAATAATTTGGATGATGGAGGCAGATCTTACCAAGAGAAAGACAGGATTTGGCCACAGTACAGTTACTTCTGGGTGAAACTGTAACAGAAAAGCGTATAGGTGGGGGGGGGGGGGGGGGGTGGTGGGGATCACATGCTCACAATGGAATTGATGAGAGTGTCACCACAACATGTTACACCAAAGATGAAATGTAGGAAAACCAGCCCGGAGAGCCTGGGATATCTACACATATTCAGAATGGAATTAACAATGAAAGAGAAGCTTAAAACAGGCATAAAGGGAGCAGGTCAATGGAGGTCCCAGAAGAGAAGAGAACGTGAAGGTCTAAAGTCAAGAAAGTAAGTAAAAGAGCAAAAAGAGGGTGGAGTTGCAGCGGTGATAAAAATATTAGTGGGCTGTATTTTCAAGACTCCAAAGACATTTTATCGGTTTATTCAGGGTAAGGGGGATAACAAGAGAAAGAATAGGGAGTATTAGGATCCGAGGAGGCAACCTGTGCATCGAGCCAGAGAATATGTCAAAGACCTATTACATATTGGTCTTCAATTTGGAGGAGCAGTTACTGTATTCAATGTCTGTTCCTGACAGTGTGACCTTGAGCAAATTTACACAGAAGCTGAGGAAGAATTGGAAGTTGGTGTATGATAAAATGTGGCCAAATCCCTTGATCCGGATGAACTGTATCTTAGACTGATGTGGAAGATGAGGGAGGAGATTACAGGTTCTTAACCGTTGTGTTTCTTTTTTTTTTAGTTTTGCCTCTGGCCACAAAGTTGGTATTATCGAACATGATAACATCTAATGTAGGTTTAACTTCCACACAGAGTGCTAGAAAAAAAGCCATGGGATTAAAGACCACCAATTCTCACATCAGTGGGAGGGAAACAATTGTAGAAAATTGAGATAGCTGTTGAGGAATGATCACTAAATATGTTCAAGGCTGAGATGGACAGAGTTTTAAACAAGGGTTACAGGGAAAATGCTGGAAAATGGAATTGAAGGTTATCAGAATAAATGTACTCTAATTGAAAGGAAAAACTGAGTCAGCGAGCGGATGGGCATTATATCGCTCAAATGTCTAATGGTAAACCTTTTCAAATAGCCTGTATTCACTGGAACACCAGCATCTCTCCCTCCAGAATGAGACACAGTTTGGAAAGCAATCAATAGATTCAAGGAATTCACAAATGCAGTATTAATAGACAGAAAAGATCAGAGGACTGCGACAACGTGGATTGGCTGTCAGGGTGAATATTTGCATCTGCGCAGTCACCACGACGAGAAAGAAAACCTCAGCAAGACACTCTCCAAGTCCAAGTATGGATCTGGTGTCAAGGGGTGCTTAAGTCCCAAACAATGCATCACTGCAGTGTTTCCCTCCTGCCTTAACCAAAACTAAATGTGGAGTGGTCTATTGACGTGCTGTTAGTGGCAGAATAGGTAGTAATGCTTTGGTTCCAGAGGCTTTGGTGAGCAGAGGCTCAGCAAAAGGTACAGGTAAGCTCACGTAAGGTCTTTTAATGCTAGTTTGACAACAGTTGAGATGGCAGTTAGGGCAGTTGCACGTTCCACCTGCGGGATGTGGAGCTCAGGGAGATTTCCTTTGTCCCTGATGACTACACATGTGGGCAGTGCAACCAGCTGCAGTTCCTGGGAGACAGTGTTCAGGATCTGGAGTTGGCTGTTCTCCGGATCATCCAGATACAGAGCACTTCAGAGGTAAGAGCTTTAGTGAGGTGGTCACACCCAAGTCCCTCCCTTAGCCGTGTTTCTTTAAAGACTGTCATATCCCAGTCCCATGTAAAGATCTAATTCATGAGTTCGTCATCGTTACCTGTCAGCCGTGTTGCATTTAAATAAACGCAATTTAATCCAACAGGTGTTCCTTGCTTCCTGTCGTGTTCCAGGCAGAGAGTAGCTGGACGACAACCAGGAATGGGGAAGGGAGTAGGCAGAGAGTGCAGGAATCCCCTGTGGCATTCCTCTCGAAAACAAGTATACCATTTTTGATACTGACTTTGTGGTGTTGGGAAATGGGTGTTAGGAAATGAACGTTTAGGGGAAAGCAGCAGTAGCCAGCATAGTTGCATTATGACTGGGTCTGGGGAGCAATGGGAAAGGACAAAGGTAAACAGGGTCTTAGAAATGAGAGATTCTGTGGCCTCAAACGACAAACCAGGATGGTGTGTTGCTTCTCAGTTGTCAGTGTCCAGGATGTCTCTGAGTGTCTGCTGGAGTTGGGGGGCGTGGGGGTGGTGTGAACTGTTAGAAGTCATTGTGCACGTTGGCACAAATGACACAGGTAGACATAGGAATGTGGTCCTTCAGAGTGATTACTGAGAGCTCGAAGAAAAGTTAAAAAACAAGACCTTGACAGTCACCTGATGACTTCCATTGTCATGAGCTAGTGTGGGTAAGAACAGGAAGATATGGCGGATACGTATGTGACTAAAGAATTGGTGCAGGGGGTGGGATTCATATTTTTTGATCATTAGGAGCTTTTCTGTGACAGAGTTGACCTGTTCAAGAGGGACTGGTGGCACATGCACTGGACGGGGAACCAATATCTTGGCAGCCAGTTTTGCTCGTGCTACAAGGGAGTGTTTAAACGAGATTGGCAGGAGGTGGGACCCTCGAGATCAGGGAGGCAAGTGTGAGGCTGGAAGGAAATACAGTATTCAGAAATAGTACGTTGAGGAGACAGACCAGGCTGGAACACGATAGGGAGCAAGGAATGCCTGTTGATTAAATTGCATTTATTTCAATGTGAAAGAGCTGACAGGTAAGGCCAATGAATTCAGGGTGTGGATAGATACTCGGCACTGGATAGTCTAGCTATTACAGAAACATGGCTGAGGGATGGGTAGGACTGACCTTTAATTTAAAAGGATAAATGCATTAGGAGGGACAGAGATGGTGGAAAGTGGGAGGGGAGTAGCATTTCTAATCAAGGGGTGTAGAAAGCTTTGTGGGTGAAACTAAGAAATAAGAAACGGATGGTGACTTTATTGGGGTTGTAATATAGGCCCCCAAACTGTCAACAGGAATTACAGTAACAAAACTATCTAGCGAGTTTGGGGAGACTTGCAGGGAACATTCGGGTTGTCATAATAGGGGTTTTAATTTTTATAACACAGACTGGAACTGCCAGAGCATTAAGGGATTTGATGGGATGTGTCAGGAAAGTTTCCTCCAGCAGTATATAGAGGGTCCTAATCGGGAAGGGGCAATATTTGTCATACTCTTACGAAATATATCAGGATAGGTGAGTGAGGTGACAGTAGATGTGCACTTTGGGACCAGTGACCATAGTTCTGTTAATTTGCAAAAAGTTATGGAGAGGGAAGAAATTAGTCCATAGATTCAAGTTCTAAATTGGGGCAAGGTTAATTTTGATAGACTCAGACAGGCGTTTGCAGGAGTTGATCAGAGTAGTCTGTTTGCAAGCAAAGGGACCTCCAGCAAGCGGGAGCTTAAGATCTATATGTTCCTGTGAGGATGAAAGGAACGTTGACAGGAATGAGGAACACTGGATAACAAGAAATGTTTAGGCTTTGACCAAACAAATTGTGGAGGCGTGGCTCAGGTAGAGGCAGCTTGGATCACGGAAATCCCTGGAGGTGTACAGGGGATATCGGAGTTGACTGAAGAAGGAAATTAGGAGTGCGAAAAGGGGGTATGAGATAACCTTGACTGAGAAGATCAGGGTGAATCAAAAGAGGCACTTTAAGTATATTAAAGGAAAATCATTAACTAAAGAGAGAATAAGACCCCTCAAAGACCAAAGTGGACATGCATGTGTAGTACCATAAGAGATAGGCGATGTCCTCAACAAATATCTCTCCTCTATATTTACAGTGGAGAAAGATATGAATATATGGGAATTTGGGGAAATTAGTGGTGATATCTTAGGGACAGTCTGTATCACAATAGAGGAGGTAATTGATGTACTAGAATCTTTGAAGTTGGAGAAATCTCATGGTCCTTACCAGATATATCCAAGAACACTGAAAGGGGCCAGAGAAGAATTTGCGGGGGCCGTGGCTGATAATTTTGATCATCAGTTACCACAGATGAGATCCCAGAAGACTGAAGGATAGCAAATGTGCACTTAATCAAGAAGGACTGAAAAAATAAAGCATGGGAAATACAGACCAGTCAGCTTAACATCTGTGGTAGGTAAATTACTTGAGAAGATTCTGAAGGATAAGATGTACATGCATTCGGAAAACGGTTTGATTAGGAATAGTAAGCATGGCTTTTTGAGTGGAGGTTCATGCCTGAAGAATTTGTTAATTTTCTTTGATGACATGACCAGGAAGGTTGACTAGGGCGGGCCAGTAGACGTCCAAATGTGAGGTGCTGGACAAGAACAGCAGATCAGGCAGCATTGGAGGGGAAGGAAAATCGATGTTTTGGCATATGCGTATCATCAGGAATGTCCAAGATTTCGATACTCCTGCTTCTTGAATGCTGCCTGACCAGCTAGGCACTTCCAGTGCCACACTTCGCAACTCTGATCTCCAGCATCTGCAGTGTTCACTTTCTCCAAGGGTGGTAGATCTGGACTATATGGATTTCAGTTACACCAGAACAGGATGAGGCTTTTCAGCCCCTGGAGTATGATATACAGTTACAGGAGGAGGCCAATCAGCCCTCAAGGCAATAGAACTAGACCCATTCTGGATCATGCAGCAACATGATCAGGCTATTCAGCTACTTGACGTCACTAACACAGGAAATGGAAGAGGCAACAAAATGACTGGCCTATGGGGTACACTGGAATAACACCAGGCTATATAGCCTGTAAAGCCTTCAATAAGGTCAGGGCTGATCTCTCCCGGCATTAATTTCTCTTCTCTGCCCAATTCTTTGGAGCCCTAACTCCCTGATGTGTCAAGATCCATTAACACCATTCTGCTCCCCAAACATTTCAGAGATGTAGCTGTCTGAGATAGAGAGGCCAGAATAGTCACTACCCTCTGAGAGAAGGAAACAGTCCCCACGGATCTACCTTGACCTTTGACATGAACAAAATATATGAGCACAGTATCAGAGTGACTGGCCCTGACATCACGGCAGGGCGTGACTGAGGAATGTGTCAAGGAAACTGAATAACATTGAACCTAATGGGAATCAGTTGTAAACTACCAAGTGGTTGGGCCATTCAGGACACCATGTGGCTGGTGCAGATCAATCCTCTCAGTCCCTAGATATCTATGTTGGCGATCTTCAAGGTAGCTTCCTCAGCACAAACATCTTCAGCTGGTTCATCAACGTCTTACGCTCCGTCATTAGATCAGAAGTGAGGATGCTCAGAAAGTATCGCATAAAGCATCAAAACCTGGTCAACATTCAAGCTCATGCTGTTAATATCTAGGTAACATTAATATAACAGTACTACTGGACCCTGAAAATTTCCAAAGAACTAAAAAAGAGCAACTCATTCTGTATCCCAAGCTGGTGTCACAGAAATGTGAGAACGCCATTCAGCCCATTGAAGCTATTGGATAAGAAGAGGCACAGCCCATTTACGATCTCTTACCTATTGCACAAGAAGAGTTTTTTTAAAAAACTACAAATGTTGGAATGCAGGAGACTGGAAAAACACAACAGGCCAGGCAGCATCAGGAGAAGGAGTCCACTCCTTGGGCATAAGCTTTCTTCATGACTGGGGGTGGGGTAACGGTGTGTACAGATAAAGAGTCGAGGTGCAAGAGTAGGAGGAGGGGGTGTGGTGAGGTGGGGAACACAGGTAGAGGCTAACACCGGGTTGGTCAATGGGAGGAATGAATCCAGTTGACAGCTGGAAGATGGGTTCATTAGAGGAAAGGAAGGAGGAGAGGCTGGGAAGGGAGTCGAGGTATTGGAAGGGAGGTTACGAGAAATTGGAAAACTCAATGTTGAGTCTCCCGGGCTGTAAGCTGCACCTGTGGAATATTCAATGTTCCTCCAGATGTGCTTTGGTTCGTTGTGGCAATGGAGGAGGTCAAGGATGACCATGTCGGAAATGGAGTGGGAGGGGGAATTGAAATCGGACGTGATTGGGAGGTCAAATCAGCCCTTACAGGCCCAGCTGAGATGCTCAGCAAAGCATTCCATTTAGTTTACATTTGGTCTCCCTGATATAGAAAAGACCACATAAAGTGCACCAGATACAGTTAACAAGATTGGATCCCATCACCTGACACATCTTCCACAAGGACCAATCCCTTCGCTAATTTTGGTTCGTGCCACACTCCCTACCAAACCCGCCAAGCCCCACTGGCAACTGACCCTGCAGATGAAAAAAATGCATCACCTGCTGGCACACCACCTCCCTCATCTCATCCAAAGCCCCAAACAGTCCTTCCATGTGAAACAGAGGTCACCTGCCTCTCCTTCAACCTAGTTTACTGCATCAGGTGCACCTGATGTGGTCTTCTCTACATCGGGGAGAGCAACGTAAACTAAGGGCTCATTTCGCCGAGCATCACGGCCAGGCCCACAGCGGCCGACCTGAACTCCCAGGCACCACCCATTTCAATTCCCCTTCTCAATTCCTTTCCAACACTACCTCCTTGGCCTCCTCTGTTGCCACAGTGAGTCAGACCGCAAATTGGACGAACAACATCTTACCTTCTGATTGGTTAGCCTATAACCTGGAGGACTCAACATTGGGTTCTCCAATTTGGAATAACCTTCCCAGCCATGGACCTACTCCCTTTCCAGCCCCGACTCCTCCCTTCCATTCCACCAAATGACCCCACCGTCTAGCTCCCAACCGGATTCATCCCTCCCATCGACCAACCAGGTTGCACCCACCACTTGTGTCCACCTAACTCCTACCTCACCATCCTGCTGCTCTCCCCACCCCAACCAATCCATCCCCTCTTTATCTGCAGTTCCCCCTACCCCCACTCGCAGTCCTGAAGAACGGGTATACTTGAAATGTTGACTTCTCCACCTCCTGATTCTGCCTGACTTGCTGTTTCTTCCAGCCTCCTGTTTGTCTAATATTACACAGGAAGATAAGGAATCTAGTCAGCACAACACGCAGGTAAGCAGCTACCACCGGTCACCCAATAATGAACCTCTTCCCTGGAACGAGGAAGAGGACATTCAGCCACCCGAGACATTGACAAATGGACAGAAGAGGCCATTCAGCCCGTCCAAACAGTTACACTGAAATAGGAGGATGTAATTGATGCTGCAACACTACAATCTAATGAAGCAGAGGCTGCATAGACAGATTGCTCCATGTTGTGCCTCCTGGCTCCTTTGCTAATGTTTCGCACGTGTTACATTAACATGGTTTGCTGATGGTAAGGAGGCACACCGGATGGTATGTGGCACATCTCAAGGAGGCATCTTCCATCTCCGAGAAGACAGGGCTAGTCTTCTGTATGGATGTCAGAAGCTTTTGAGAGTGACCAACCCTGTCAGAATGTGGCTCATGGCAAGTTTGTGAACAACATGATGCTCAGTGCAGGGTCTCACTCCAACCGAGCATTGAGACGGAGAGAGTTTGGTCAGAGCCTGGAGCTGTCTCTCAACCAACATGGGGGCTCCACAGGGACATGTAAACTATCACAGAGTCATAGAGTTCAACAGGCCCTTTAGCCCAAACTGGTCCATTCAGACTAAAATGTCCATCCATGCTAACTCCATTTTCCTGCACTTGGCCCACGTACTTCTTAACATTCCCTATCATATATTTGTCCAATTGAGAAATCATAAATTGCGGGAAACACGTAATATTTAATGGTATCAATGCTTAGTTTTGAAAATAATGAATATTGCTCCATAACGCTCAAGTTTTATTGCAATCACTTTTTATTCTTTTTTCGCATTACAGATTAAGCACTCATTTCCTTCACACTCTCCTTGTGGTACCTTCAACACAGGGATTACTCTGGCGCATTGCCTGTATTCTGTCTCATTGTGGCAAGGAGATCATTCCTCATAAAGGAGAGAAAATCTGTTCACAGCGTCCGAAGTACTGTTTCAATATCACTTTACAAATTCAGTCAGGAGTCTTCACACTTATACTTCCATCATTTTACAATGAAGGACACTGTACATTACTGTGCTGATTACCTACTGCTCCGTATGAATTCTATCAGTGGCTCATGACCAAGGACACCCACCTCCTTTTCACCAAGAACACTTCCCATCATCTCACCTTCGCATAAATACAAACTGGGAAGGATGGTATGTTTTGCCAAATCATTTTGTTGCCTTGAAAAACGCCATGCTTTAAGCACAGCCACGCCAACAACAACACCACTATTGCCATTGGAGATGGTTGCAGATGCTGCGGAAGTGATGGCCTAGCTGATTTCTTCTCTGGAATAATAACCCAGAGACCCAGGTGATAACCGAGACCCCGGTTTCGAATCCCACCACGGCAAATGTTGGAATTTGCATTCAATAAAATATCAGGAATTGAGAATCTAATGAAACCATTGTGTTTGTTCTACCTGGAACACTAATGCACTTCAGAGAAGGAAATGTACTGTCTTCACCCGGTCGGACTTACATACAACTCCAGACCACAGCACTGTGGTTAACAAACAGCTGTAGTTTGAAATGGCCAAGCCAGCCGCTCCGTTATATCACTCACTAAAATTTTCAAAGAAATGAAACCGGGCGGACCTCAACACTGACTACTTACAGCCCACAGGCTGCAGGGGGTCAGGGAGGTGGCTCACCAACACCTTCTCAAGGACCATCAGGAAAGGAATTAATTACTGGCCCAACATCCCATTACTGAATAAAGGAAGATGATGACACTCAAGGAAGAGAGACAAAGGGACATAGCTCACTTCAAACTGGGACTTTGATGTACACCTCACATGGGCATGCATTTCAGTAATATGGGAACATGAGAAAAATAAATAAGATTAGTCTGGACTATTATTTCGACTCCAGCTAATCATCAACAGTCCCTCTGTTTGTTTCTTTCTCTCTACCTCTCTCTTTCTCTATCTATTCAACTCACTCCTTCTCCCTTTCACAACAGCCATCCCTGTCATCAACATCAAACACACTATTTCCCAGCTGCATTCAGTTCTGATATATGGTGATTGGACGCAAAACTTCACTTCTATTTTTCTCTCGACCTGAGGCTACCAAATCTGTTCAGTTTCTCTGGCATTTACTCGTTCCTTTTGTTTCTGATCTCTAGAGGCATTTTTTCCCCTACCTTTCATGGGATGTCTGCATCACTGACAGAGCAGCATTTGTGGACCTAACTAAATGCCTTTTACTGTGAGGCCATTCCTTAAGGTATTGGGTCTGACATCAGTCTTAATTCAGACCAGGCAATAATGTGAGATTTAATCACCAAAGGACAACAATGAAATAGATAAACTTATTGACAAAGTGCTGGTGGTATTATACTAGTAAAATTCACTTTTATTTCCAGTTCCTGTCATTTGAATTTAAGTTCTGTCATCATCTGTGATAGGATTTGAAACAGTGTCAACAGTGTAGTTACCTGGGCCACTGAATTACGTGGCCAGCGACATTACTACTCTGACACAGTGTCCCTGTCATGAATTTACTTTACAGACAAGAACAAGATTTTGATGGAAACATTTGTAACGGAAAGAGTGATTAGAAGAGAACAGGAACCATAAAGTCTGACTTTTACCAAGGTATAGATAATGGTTTATTTAGCACTCACACTGACGTCAAGATAGGGTCTGGCACTACCATGGAGCTGGGAGTGAGTAGCTTTGGTGATGGAGAGAATACCAAGACATAAATCAAATCGGGGAAAATAGGTACTTTGTGATTGTGAACAGTCTTGTTTTCAGATGTTTGTGTGTGCGGGGGTGTGGGCGGTTCTGAAATTTGTGGGTAATGAATTCATTTGAAACTGAAGACAGTAGTTTCAGTATTTACTAAATATTGATAACAGAAATAGCACTGAAGTTCACCATGGGATTAATAAATCGATAGTGATGGGGAGACTTACCAGGAACACCAACAATAGCGAGCATGGGATAGTAACCAGCCTGAATAATCAGCAGTACACCTAATATCCGATCTGGTAATATGTGCCAATACCAGGAAAGATACAAAAGACCCCAAGATAAACTCCTGTCCATTGTTGCGTCATTCCAGTCGACTGTTCTCAGATTCTGATCCATTGTTGGCATATTCCAGTCTAATGCTCTCGGATTCTGATCCACTGTTGAAATATTCCAGTCTAATGCTGTCAGATTCTGATCCACTGTTGAAATATTCCATCTACTGTTCTCAGATTCTGGCCCATTGTTGGAACATTCCAGTCTATGGTTCTCAGATTCTGATCTCTCCTTTCCCTGTCGCTGCAACTGCTGATCCTTGTCAGTGTTGCTGGTGATACATCTGCATCAATAATGGGATAATGCATTGGAGGAAGCCCCGTACAAATAGAAGAGGAAAACCATCCAGTGACATAATTAGGATCCATGGAGAGTGACATCAATCACAGTCATTGAACAAACAGACCCAGATAACTCCTTTTGGAATACGACCTTCAGTTTAAAATAACAACTGGATTGAATTGAATGTTGATATCGCTGGCTAATGGTCACATCTCCCATTTCCATTTGCTCTCGTGAAGTTAATTGTGAGGGAGAATTATTGACGTTTTCTTCTCGCGGGTTAGATGATTCTGCTGTGTTATTCATTTGCAATACTGTAACCACCTGAACGCTCCACCATGACCATCCACAAAAAAAAAATCACAATCTAGATGTGGTTTCCATGCTGGTCTCTCCTTGACTAGAACAGGCGCCAAGCAACAGATTCTCAGTGGATATATTTGCCCTGACCATACACAGGAAGTGTGGATATGTCTGGACATTTCACTCGTGACAATGCTGAATCTTCAACACACAATATGATTGAGCACTGTTTTATGTAAACTAACAAACACCTTAATACATTATATTGGCTTCAAAGCGGTAAGACTTACAGTTTTGGAATTCAGTCCAAAGCCAAATGTGGCATGTTCTCACAAAGCCAGTCCCTTTACAGGGTTATGTTGTCCTTGGTTCTTTTGAAAGAGGGTCTAAAGGACCCAAGATTCCAATATGTCAGAATTTTGAAAGGTTCTTTGTGGTCCATTTGTTTATACCTAACAGATAATGCCTCATCCAAGAAGCCTTTCAAGTCTCTAAAAAGTACCCTGTATAATCAGGAGGACCTGTCCAGCTCCCACAACTGGACAGGTTGGATCAGTTCAGGGGCTAGTTGAGTCAGAGTCACTGGACGCTCTCTGCCTCCTTCTGCCCTTCCGACATTATAACCTGTAAGCAGTTGTGTCAGTTTTATTCTTGGTGCTAAGGGGTTTTGTTTATTGGGATTGTTGCAAGTATATTGGAACAGCATCTTTAAATCGGGATAGCCTGTCAGGTTCGGATACGATACGTTATTCAGGTATTCTATTTTCGGTTCCTTATGTTTAATTTGGTAATTTGGCAAATAAATGTCATTTGTTTAAAACTCGGCAGTCTGACCAGCTAATTCTCTCTGGGAATGTCAGCTATACACGAACCTTCAATAAGTAGCAAATTTACCGTCCGGCTACCTGCTTAAAATGTTTTGAGGGTTCGGGTCTGGTCCATAACAGATTAGGGGCCGTCGCGGAATTTAGACAGCGAGTGGCAGGTGATATTGTCTCTTACTTCGTGTGTTGATTAGGTGAGTAAACAGACCTTCAGATAGCAATGGTTCCTGCAGGAACAAAGCTTGTTTTGGAGGTGGTGGAAGTGACCTTGGGGGTTTTACAAAATGCACATAAGTCCAAGCCGCAGGAATTAGTAGACAAAGGGAGTGAAAGCCACCCTCTGATGTGAGGAAAGAGGAGATGATTACAGCAGTAGCTCAGCATTCTAATTTGCTGGAAACCCAATCAGGATCTGTGGGATGACTAAACTTCAATTGCAAAAGAAGCAGCTTGAGTTAGAAGCAGAGATGAAGCAGTTTGAGCTACGACTAAAGTCAGAAGTGGAAGAAAGATAACGAATAGGTTTAGCAGAGGAAAGAGAAAAAAATTAATAGCTTCAGCAGGAGAGAAAGAAAAAGAGGGAGCATTTGAACTTCAGAGAAGGTCGCTTATAATGGAAAGTCAGCTTTAAAGGATGAGGATGAATGCTGAAGGTAAGCTGAGTGAGGAACAGACGGAGGATGGGCAATCCCATTGTCGTCCCAAAGCCTGGTGAGAAACGTGTTTCAGTATATTCACAGCTTGCCTAGATTAATGAGGAGGAAAGTGGCTGAAGAATTTCAGTGGGCAGTGACCATGTAGGTTTTGTTGACCCAAACAAAACTTGTAGGTAGAGCTAGTGAGGTATGTACAACACTATCAGAGGAGGGATCTGGGGAGTATGAGGAGGGAAAAATTTACATATGAGCATGTGCCAAAAGCCTACAGACAACGTTTCAGGAATTTAAGGAAGGATCCTGGTCGAACCCATATTGAGTTTGAAAGGATCAAACAAAGTAATTTTGAGAGATGGATAAGAGCTTTAAAAAGAGAGCAAACACAAGATCCTCTTCGAGGGACAATTTCTTTGAAGGAGTTTAAGCATTCACATAGTGCAAGCCCATTTGTGGCTGATGATTATGAATAGAGATTATGATTATAAAACTTGTTTTGGCTTCCAGAATCAATTTCAGTCCATGATGGATAGAAATTTTGGCAAAGAGAAATCCCCACGTAGAAAGGGAGATGTAGATCGTGGTGAAGAACTTAACACAGGGTAAAAAGGCAATACGTGAAGGAGGCAAACAAGATAAAAAGCTCAAAGTTAAAAAGTTTTCATTGCAACAAATTAGGACACATGAAATCACTGTTTTGGTGGGTTCAGAAAAAAAAAACACAAATGCAGGAATAAAAAGTAAAGTCTGGGAGTTTTGTCGGAGTGGTAACAGAAAGCACAGTGGAAGCTAGAAAGCTGCATCAGAGTGTACAAGCTGATTGGAGGTTTGTTAAGGAGGAAGTGCCAGATCTGCTGAGAATATATACCTGCAAAGGGAATTTTATTCACATAGGGCAGGTAAAGAGGATGCAATATTAAGAGACACAGGATCCTCTTGTGAAAAGGTAAGGAGATATATACTCCTGAAGGACTATTTCCAGAAAAGTACTGCTAGAGTGAATTCACCAGGAGACAAAAGGTGCAAAAATATGTAAAGTGAGCATAGCGTGTCCAGAAAAGTGTGGGGAAATTGTGGTAGGTGTATTGGACAAAGTCTCAGCTCCAGCAATAAAATTTATCCTTGCAGAAAATATAGCTGATTCAGTGGTTGGATCACTGCTACTCTCGTTCAAAAGCCAGTGGATATGCAAGCAACTGAATCAATGTAGGAATCTTATCCTGGAAACTTTACTGATTGTGGGTAACAAAGTCCCAATGTCACCAGTTGAAACAGAAAATACCAAAAACTTAAAGATAAGGAATCTTAAGTGGCATGAGCAGATACCTTGTTCCATCAGAAAGGTGAGGCAAAACAGGTGCAAATAGGTGATCATGTAAATATTTTTTGCTCAGTTAAACTTATTGAGTCACAGCAGAAAGATAAAAGTTTAAAGCAGTTGTATCAAAAAAACATATACGTTAGGAATTTTGAATGTATCCCTAAGTGTAAATATCTTAAAAATGATGTCCAAATGAGGAAATGGAGACTAACATATATTCAAGGAGATGAGAAATGGGAAGAGATTCATCAAGTCATATTGCCAATGGGGTACAGAAAGGAGGTGATGCGAATGGTGCATCAGTTAGGAGTGATGAAAAAACAGACAGAATACAGAGACATTTTACTGGCCTGGGCTGCAACAGGATGTAGTTGAATTTTTCCAGATGCATCATATATGTCAGGTAATTGGAAAAGCACAAGCGATAATAAAACCTGCACCTTTCTTAACTATTCCGGCATTTGAGGAACCTTTTACAGGAGTCTTAATTGATTGGTTAGGTTCTCGATTGCAAACAAAAAAGTGGCCATCAGTATTTGTTAACAATAATGGATGCATCGACTAGATTTCCAGAGACCATCCCGAGGTGCAGTAACACAGATAAAAGAATTGCAAAGGAATTACTCTTTTTAAAAAAAAATAGATATGGACTGCCAATGAAGATACAGTGAGACCAAGCTTCAAACTTCACATCTAATTTATCACGATAATGGCTTAGGAATAAAGCAACTCAAATCTACCGCATACCATCCAAAATTGCAGGGAGCGCTAGAAAGTGACATTAAACATTAAAGACCATGTTGAGGGCTTATAATCAGGATTATCCAGATGATTAGGGTGAGGGAATTCCATTTGCACTTTTTGTGATCAGGGATGCCCCAAATTAACAGAGCAAATTCATTCCACTGGAATTATTTTCGGGGCATTAAGTGAGAGGACCATTAAAATTAATTAAGGAGAAAATAGTAAATCAGAGTTCAAAGGCCACACATTTGGACTTGGTCTCAAAACCTAAGGAACGATGAAGAGCGCTGGGGAGTTGGCTAGACAGCATTTAAAAGTATTGCAGCATGCAATAAAACAGGAAGCGGACGGGAAATTTTAAAAATTGCAATTTTGCGATCGGGGATAAGGTATTACTGGATTAGTGGTGCTGGAAGAGCACAGCAGTTCAGGCAGCATCCAACGAGCAGCGAAATCAACGTTTCGGGCAAAAGCCCTTCATCTGGAATAAAGGCAGTGAGCCTGAAGCATGGAGAGATAAGCTAGAGGAGGGTGGGGGTGGGGAGAGAGTAGCATAGAGTACAATGGGTGAGTGGGGGAGGAGATGAAGGTGATAGGTACCTGGGAGTTGCAGTGGGAGAGGGACTCCCTGAGATTCTTGTAGAGAGAGGAGGAAAACTTCTACTGTTACTTCCAGTTATAGGTGAAACTTGAAAAGCAAGTTTAAGTAGGCCTTATCAAATACAACGGATATTGAGTGAGGGTAACTACTTGATAGGGACTCCAGAAAGAAAGAAATCTCACAGCGTATGTCATGTGAATAGACACAAAAGGTACTTTGACAGGTAAGGACAGCCAGAGAACTAGGTGTTAATGATTACGGCACAGAATCCACAAATTTAATTCCACAAATTAAAGTGGACAATGAGGTAGTTGTCTAAAATTGGGATAAATGATTGAGTTACCTTTCTGAGAAAAATCGAAATGACCAGAAAGAGTTAGTACTATCACATGGGGAGATATGCAGATATTAACTTGGAAGTACTCACCTAATTGTGCATAATGTAGCTATAAGAGATGCCGTTACGATTAAGCAACATCGTTACAGGCATAATCATCTAAGGTTGGCACAGGTTCAGAAGTAGATTGAATACATACTCTAAGATGACATAATCAACATGTGTTACAGTGACTGGAAATCACCCATAGTCATGGTGCCAAAGCCAAATGGTACCCAATGATTATGTGTGGACTATCGCAACATCAATGCAGTTAAAAAGGTTGATGCATTCCCAGTTCCATGGTTGGAAGACTGTGTTGAAAATGTGGGACAAGCAACTTACATTTGGTATGAAAAATGTGCCGGCCACATTTCAGGGACTAACCAATAAATTGCCGGATTATCCAACCTGTGGTGTACATTTATGACTTTGTGATTTTTACTGACTCATGGAAGGAACACTTACAGAATCTAGCGGACTTGTTTGATCAACTTCGGAAGGCAGACTTGGTGGTAAACTGAGCGTAAAGTGAATCTGCCAAAGCAAAAGTCACCTTCCTTGGCCATGCTATTGGCCATAGATAAACGGTACCATGAGATTTAAAAGTGAAGGTAATTGGGGAATTTCCCATACCGTTGACAAAAAGAGCAGGACTAAGTGGATTTTATCAAACGTTTGTACCTGATTTTCGCAGTGTGACTGCTCCACTCACTGAATTGTTAAAGAAAGGCAAGAAGTTTCAGCGGACAGAGGACTGTCAGAAGGCATTTGGCGGAATTTGAAATATGTGGTAACCACTGCCCACGATCAGACACACCAGATTATGCAAAACCATTCAAGGTGGATTTAAATGTGGATTTCGGTGCTGGGCTCCTGCAGGAAATCGACAAGAAGACACAAAGACCTATTGGGTATTTCTCCAAGGAGTTGAACGTTCATTAGTAGAAATATTCAACAGTTGAGAAAGAGACTGTGAGCTTTGTGTTGGCACGACAACATTTCAGTGTTAACGTTGCCCGCAACATATCGGAGACAACCCTTTACACTGATCACAACCCAGTGAAGTCTTTTTGGAGAAATTTAAGGACAAAAATGCGAGACTGTTTAGCTGGGGCCTGTTGTTACAGCCATTCAATTTGAAAATTGTGCACGTGGAGGTCTTGAAAAAGTGATTGCCAATGCAAATGGAGACACTCAATGATGGAAGTTCCACACACTGAATCTGGATGTAGTGGTGCCTGTTCGCATTTTTCCTGTAAACAAATGTATATGCGCATTTTAGAGTATGTACCACTATTTTTGGTGGATTTGAAAACTGATGCCATCTTTGGATATTGAAGATTCGATTTTATATTGGGGGAGTTGTCACAGAGGGGGTCTCTTGATAAGGTTATGTTGTCCTTGATTTTTTTTTCAGAGAGGTTCTAAACATCCCAAGGTTCCAACATGTCTCAATATTGAATGCTTCATTGGGGTCCTTTGTTTTTTTGCCTAACAGATAATGCCTCGGACAGAGGGCTTTCAAGCCTTTTAAAAAACTGGCACATTCAAGGGGATGTGGCCAGCTCTCAGCTGTACAGGTCAGTTCAGTTCGAGGGTTAGTTGAGTCAGGTTCAGTGTTGAAACTGGACGCTCTCCCCCTCCTTCAGCCCTCTGACTTTGTAACCGATAAGTTTTTTGGGGGGAAATGTTTACTCTTTGTGCTCAGGGGTTTGTTTATTCGGATTGTTGCAAGTAATTTGGATCAGCATCATTAATTGGAGATATCCTGTCAGTTTTGGAAAAGATGAATTGTTCAGGTACAGTATTTTCGGTTCGTTGTATTTCATTCCTTATTTTTGCAAATGCATTCTGTTGGTTTAAAAGTCGACTGTCAGACCAACTAATTCACTCTGGGAATATCCACTATAAACTTACCTTCAACAAGTGGCAACACTGCAGATTGGGCTATGTGCTTAAGAATGTTGTGATGGGTCGGGCCTGACCATAGCAATGTATAATAACTTTGTTTATTAAAAGTTATGGCTATGAGACAGAAAAGGCTGCGGCCAGAGGCTGAGGTGACTGGAGGGGAGTGCCGCATTATCTCCCAGTTACTAGTATTCAGCCATCACTGTTTTTGACAAATGGAATGAAATGCAATGCAGAGCAAGATAACAGATGACCCCTGGTTTATGGAATGTTGAACAACAATGTGAATGAAATAGGGCAATTTTAAATGTGAAGTACATAGTTATATTTTATATATTGACTTTTTAATCACAGGTTATACAGGTTGTTAAGATTGTTTATATCTGGAAGGGATATTCAGAAATAAAAACAGACATAGATAACAAAATGTATTTCATTATAGTGAGTTACAGCAGAGTAAGAGTGAGAATACAGCTCATACCGAGCTGGTACAGAGATGATGGGCTGCGTGACAGCCACCTTTATTGTACTTATTCAGAGAAATATATTGAAAATGTTCAGAGACTGAGGAGACAAGCTTCGTCATAAAACGCACAGACAATATCATAATTAATATACTATTCCTAATTTTTCATCAAGTGAAGCTGTCTATTAAAGGCCTTTTAAATCAAAATTACTTTGATGAGATCCACGCATTTATTTTCAGAACTTAAAGAAGAAACAGACTCCAGTGTAATACATGCGTCACTGGCACGAGTGATGGGAACAGGAATGGAGCATATTGTCCAAATATAATCGGGTTCAACATCCAGAGCAACCAAGAAAAAGCAAAATATTAGAGAAAGTGGAAATCTGAAATACAAATGCAAAATGAAGGAGGAAAGCAACAGATTACACAGGATCTGGGCAGAGGAAACAGATCGAGTCTTAGATGAACCTGTTCTGAACAAGTTATGTTAGACTCAAAAAGAGTTAATTCCATTTTTTCTCTGCTCCAATACTGCCAGAACTGTGGGGTTTCTTTCCATTGGTACAATGACAGGAGACAGAGAGTAATGGTGGGTGGTTGTTTTTCGGACTGAAAGCTTGTGCCCAGCAGTGTCGCACAGAGGTTCGTTCTGGGTTTTCATTGTTTGTCATTTATGCAAATTATTTGCGTGAGAATATCGAAGGCACAGTTCATAAGTTTGCGGATGACACCAAAACTGGTGGCATCGTGGACAATGAAGAAGGGTTTCTAAGAATACAAAAGGATCTTGAGCAAATAGGTCAAGAGATTGACAAATAGCAGATAGAGTTCAAGCTGGATGAATGTGAGCTGCAGGCAATAATGTGTGTTTGTTGCCGTCTAGTGAATCGGGAATGGGATGATTTTATTCCCCATCTTGTTGGTTCAAAACATTGATATCCTTCATGATCTTTGAGAGACCTCACCCTCTCTGTGGTTACCCTCTTGCTGTTAATGTAGTTGCACAATATCTTTGGATTATCCTTAACCTTATCCGTCAATGCTATCTCATATCTGTTTTTGCTTTCGTGATTTCTCTCGAAATAATGCCCCACATTCTTTATATTGACTAAGAAATGAAATTGAATAAAGTTCTCTATGTCTAAAGTAAGGTTTTCTTTGATTCCTGAATAAAAGCTAAATAACTGTAGTTGTCCATTGTTCCTTAAGCTTACCAGCATTACCCTTCACTCTAAAAGGAACATAATGCCTCTCAACTCCCAACGTCATACTGTTGAACGCCTCCCACTTGTCGGACATTGTTTTACCTGCTAACAGTCTACTCCAATTAAACTTGGTAAGTCCTTGTCCCATGCCATTAAAATTTATGGTACTCCAATTAAAGCAAACATGAATGAAAGACTTATTATTTTCCATAACCATTATGAAACGAATAGAGTTATGATTGCAAAACCCAAAATATGCCCTCACGTTTACTTCAGTCACTTGCCCTGCCTATTGCACAAAAGAAGGCCTAGTTTAGCTCTTTCTCTGTTAGAATCATCCGCATATTGAAGAAGAAAATTTTTGTGAACACATTTGACAAATTCTTCACCATCCAACCCGTTAACGCTATGGTAGTCCCAATCAATTTTTAGAAAATTAAAATCCCCCATTATTGTAAGCTTACATATGTCCGAGATCTCCCTTTATGTTTGTTTCACAATTTCTTTCTTACTTTGGGAGAGCATATGGTACAATACAATAAACGTGCTCTTTCCTTTCTTATTTTTAATTTCGACCAATATATTTTCAATGGACGATTTGTCACAAATGAGCATTTAGTTCAATCTGTTCAAAGTCAACTTTATTTTCTTATTTTTAATACTTCATGAATATTTTAACTGGATACTTGTTCAGAAATATCTTTCCCAGTTACAGCAATAATTTATTCCTTAATCAAAAATGGCAGACCTCCCCCTCCCTGCCCTCCGCATGTCCGTTTCCATCCTTTATATGACCCTTTACATCTGGAACATTGAATTGCCAGTCTTGAACATCTTTCAGGCGAAAGTGAGGACTGCAGATGCTGGATATTAGAGTCAAGAGTGTGGTGGTGGAAAAGCACAGTAGGTCAGGCAGCATCCGAGGAGCAGGAAACTCGATGTTTCAAGCAAAAGCCTTTCATCAGCCCATTCCACATGAGCGGCTTTTGCCCAAAACGTTGACTTTCCTGATCCTCACATGCTGCCGACCTGCTGTGTTTTCCCATAAATACACTCTCGACTTGAACATCTCTCAACTAATTTTCTGTAATACATATGATGTCTCAATTCCATATTCTTAAACATGCCTTGAGTTCCTCAGCCTTCCCTGTAAGACCCCTTACATTGAAATAAATAAAATGTCGTGCTTCAGAATTACTATATAATCTTGACTGTCTCGTTTTTCTTTTCTAATTGACGTGCTCTCCTCACATTCATAAACTTCTCTAACCATCCTGCTATTTGTACTGCTACTTGGAATATCCCCCTTGCTGTCTCTATCAATATAAAGTTTCCCTACATAGAATGAGCAAATCTCCCAGCTAAGATATTCGTTGCTTTCCAGTTTTGATTAGAACAATCTTTTCTGAACAGGTCATTTCTATTGTAAAATAGATTCCATTTCCCCAAAAATCGAAATCCCTCAATAACACAATAGCTCTTCAGCCATTGATTTTTCTCCTTTAACCCTTTGTTCCTTCCCAGTTGAGTTTGGCATTGGGAGTAAACAAGAAAGTATTGCTTTAACGGTTTTATTTTTAATACTCTACCTCACCTCTTAAGTTCACTCTGTACTGCTTTAATCTCCCTAAAAAGTGTCATTCCTGCCATTATCTCCAATAATGTTTGGCTATTCAATCTCACCTTTAACTACGTGCTTGAAATGTTTCGAAACGTTCTTAATCCTCGCACAGGTAAAGCAAAAACCATCCTAAATTAACGGTCACTGCCCCAGAATCTCCTGTTGATGCCCCTGATAGAAAAGTCCATTGAAGCAATAATTCTACTAACTCTTCCCAAACGCTGCTGAACATAAGAATCTTTCTAAGTGTCCAATAATTGATTGCCCTTCCATTTTCCTCAGACAGGCAATCCCCTTCAGCTGTTCTAAAAGCAGAAAAGCATATTGATAGATGTATAGCCACCCGTTGACATGAACTACCTTCTTACCTTTCCTGACAGTCACCCAACTATCTAACTGATTTGCTGGATAGCAGTTTTTACTAAATCGTCTAGCCATCTCTCACAGTACCTTATATGTAGCCTTAATAACATTATGCATAAAAGTAGGATTGCTTTTGACAACTTATATAGATGTTACCTTTCATTACCTACAGACAATAACGGTTAAAAAAATGGAAAAATATATTCATATACGTATCAAACATATAACAGGTAAACAAAATCAACCATTTAGCTAATTATATCAATAAAAATATTCCTCTTCAATAAATCCCGAGAAGAAAGTAGTCTCCTCCGAAGCTGAAAACGTCTCGGACTCTCCGGAAGGAAGGTACAAGTCCGTAATTTAAAAAGAGCTGATTAATTTTTCAAAGCAAAAACACATGTGCAATGTAATAAAAGAAACCTTTTAAAACAGAAATAAACTTTTCCTTTCTTTGTAAACCACCCTTAAAAAACTCTTTTAAAACAAAAATTCGTTTGAAAGAAAATTGCGAGGTGTTTTTGATTGTTTTTGTATGTAAATGAAACAAAATAGAAAAAATGATGTTAAATTAATAAACGATAATAACTATATCAACTGCAAAAAATACTACATTAAATATTCAACTGTCTGCAATCCCAGGAGCAGCTGTAAGATCCATGCTGCTCAAAGAACATTATGTGAAACTGTCTTTACAATATGAAGAAATGTGGATACATGTTTTAATTATTTGTTCCCAATTCAACGTGACTTTACAATACGGTTTAATCTCCTTCCACGATTCTAAATATAGAATTTAATTGAATCTTTATCCTCATCACTCGAACTCTTTCAAACAAAATTGTGCATCTGTGTTCATCGTACAGACGGAAAGTTCCTTCAGCTCTGAATATTGCAGGAATGATACAAATAACATTACCCGGGTCTACGTAAAACCCAAATGTTGCAGAGAAAGCCACCTAAATCTAATCCAATATTAATTACGTACAAGCCTTATGAATAAATCATAGAGAAGGGCATAGTATAAAAGGCAAATTCAGCTTCATGTCCAAAATAAAATTCGTGGCTCCCTCATAAAAAACCTCAACCGCATTTCACTATAAATTCACAAAAATAGGAATAACAAGAGAACGGGAAGAAAATCAAGGCTAAGTAGTGAACTTCGTAAATGATGATGATGAGAATGGGGGGAATGGAGTTTGGGGGAATGATAAATAACGTTGTGGATGACACAATGATGAGCTGGTGGTTCACAGAGACGAGTAAGGTGTGAGGTTGCAGGAGGGTATAAACCAACTGTTCAGGTGGACAGATCAATTGCTGATGAAAAATTTAACACATATAAATGTGATACATTTCTGAAGTATTAAGACAAGAGAGTACTCAAACTGAAGAGAGGCTTGTTTTACTTGATTTTACTTTTAAGCAAAGAATGTTGAGAGGTGCTCCTGGTGGTGGTGTTTCACAACATGAGGGGTATGCACAGAATGATCAGAGAGCAGCTTTTCCCCTTACTCGTAGTCTCAATAAAAAGGAGACAGACTTATAAAGTGAAAGGGGTCTCACCATTAATCTGTAAACTGTAGAAAAACTTTCCTAGGTCTAAATGTATTTGGTGTTAAAATATTTTAAGATTTACATTGCCTTCTGAAAAATGTGATATTGAAGCAGAGGTTTGTCCTGTTATCCAGATTCCCCATTCCTCGTGCCTCCGTTTCTCATTCTGTTCATTGAAATAATACAACTTTTCCATTAAACTCTCCAACATGCTCAAACACAGACACAGTTTCTGAACTATGATCCAAAGAACAATATTTGCCCGTTCCCCTGACCTCTTTAAAGACTTATATCCTCTTCACGTCTTCCTTTTCTAACCTTTTCAATGTTTGTATTATTTTATAATAATTCAAAATATTTTTCATAAGATATACAGTCTGACACTTTCCAACAGTGTTGATAATGTAATATCTTTACTCACTAGCTAAACTATAAAGTTAGAACAATGCTAAAATGTTTTGAGGTCCTGTCACTCACTTCTCAGACTGAAGTTGCAGCAAATAGTCATTGAAATCTCAAAAAATTGCCAAGTATTTACTTCTGATCGGAATGGTAATTTGTCTCTTTATTATGAAAAGGGCAAGTTAATTACGGACTGTCTGTCTGACTGCAACATTTTGATGTGGTTTACATCAGGCCATTAAACATCAGGAATAAAGAGCAGGGATAGGCCAACTGGGTGCCAGGCCTGCTGTGAGAATCAATAAAGCCTAACTGCGCTCTTTTCTCCACATTAATGTCTTGTTCCTGACACACAGAGCAACCTACACCTCCCTTGACCAAAGCCCAGGAGTCATGTTACCCCAGCCACCAACAATGCATAAAATTCAAAGAACAGCAGATGGAGCAACACAAGAACATAGAACTTAGGAGTGGTGGAAGGAAATTCAACTTTGCACTTATCCACATTAAATACCATCTGCCAGATATAACAATCTGCCCCAATTTCCAATATTCATCTGTAAACTCTTTATTCCCATATTACAGCCTGTTTGCCACCTAGTTTAGTATCATCTGTGAATTTAGTTGCTACACTCTGTCTCTCCTTCCAAGTTATTTGGATTGATTGTAAACAGTTGAGGTCTGAGAACTGAAACCTGCAGCACCTCACTAGTTTTAGTTCGTCAGAGAAAGACCAGTTATCCCGATGCTCTGCTTTCTGCCAGTAAGCCAATCTTTTTTCCAATTCAGTATTCTACCCGTAACCCCCTGGGATCTAACCTGCTAGATCAGTCCTTTATGCAGCACCTTGTCAAATGCCTTCTGACGTTTTGATGTACAGCAGTTGCTGTATCCCAATGATCCACATTGTTGGTTACATTCTCAAAGAACTCCAGCAGGTATGTCAAGCACAACCTGCCCATCATGAAACCGTGCTGACAGTGGTGAACGGATCTTTGTTTTTCCAAATGTTCAGTTATTTCTTACGTTATGGTTGACTGAAGAAACTTCCCCACTACAGAGTTAAAACTCACTGGTCTAAAGTTTGTCATTTT
This sequence comes from Chiloscyllium punctatum, assembly GCF_047496795.1. Classification (NCBI taxonomy): domain Eukaryota; kingdom Metazoa; phylum Chordata; class Chondrichthyes; order Orectolobiformes; family Hemiscylliidae; genus Chiloscyllium; species Chiloscyllium punctatum. The sequence goes on from NC_092751.1 coordinate 50,354,818, forward strand.
TTTCCTTTCTCTTGTTTTGAATACGAGTGTCACATTATTAATTTTCCAATAGTTCTGCACAGTTCCAGAATCAAAGGATTTTTTGAATCTCGTAACTAACACATTAGGTACCTCTGCTGTTACCTCCTTTAATATAATAGACTGCAGGCCGAGAGCCTGACCTCCCTCTAATCCCATCAATGTGTTTAATACCTTTTTCCCTCAGCATCGTACTTCCATCAAGATCCTTTGCAGTTGTCATAAATTTTGGGAAGAGATTATCTTGCACTGTGAAAGCAAGAAGTGTTGGCTTTACCTCTGCCACTTCTGAGTTTCCCATTACTACCCCGCCGTTTTCATTCTCTAAAAGGCCAACATTTTCGTTCAGCATTGTTTTACGTTTTGCCGACTCGGAGAAGTGTTTTTTTTAACAATTCTTATGTTTTCGACACATTTTCCTTCGTAGCCATTTTGATTTTGTTTTTAGCAAAAGTTTGCGAAAAATTAAAGCGTTTTTCTTTATTCTATTCATAGGAAGATGGCGTCGCTGGTTAGACAACACTCATTGTCCTTCCCTAATTGCCCAGAGGGCAGTTAGCGTCAAGCAAATTTGTGTGGATTTAAAGTCACATGTAGATCAGATCAGTTAAGGATGGCGGTTTCCGGTCCTAAAGGACATTCATGAAACGTATGGATGTTTCAAACAATAAGCAATTGATTCACTATTATCAATAGACTCTTAATTCTAGGTTCATATTGAATTTAAACTCCACCATCTGCAATGGCGGCACTTGAACGTGAGTCCCCAGAACATTATCTGGACCAGCAGTCGGTGATAATGCCACCAGGCTATCACCTTCATGTTAGTATCGGCTTCTTTGTTGAGACATGAATCACTTTTCACCTTTTTAAAATTCAACTTCCACTCAGGATTGCACTTTAATTAAGGAGTTTGGACTATCTCCCGTAGTAGTTGCCACTGTTCTTCAAATGTGCCGACTTTTAATGTTTTTTGCCAAGTCCATTCAGGCCAAGCCCTTCTTCAGGCCAGTTAAATTATCATTGTCCAACACCAAACCTCACATCTGTGACTCTTTCTTCACTGTTTCAGTCTGAATGTGAAACTGCAGCATTTTGCGGTCACTCTTTCTGAGGTGATCTTGTACTACAGTATGACTTATCACTCCTTCTTCATTATATAATAGCAAAGCCAGTTCTCTGTTTGGTTCCTCGAGGTGTTACTCGAAGAAATAATCCCTCATACGTTCGATGAATCATTCTTTGAGGTTCCCCTTGCCAATTGATTAATCTAGTTAATCCTAGGAGACTCTAACCCCAACCACATACCCAGAGGACTCTAACCCCAATTCCTGTACAGCTGGTAGAAAGTTTAACCCTTTGTGATTTGGTTTGAATGCACGTTTGTTTGTTGGTGAATGAGTGTTTGTGCTTTGTTCCCTGGAGGTTGAGATCCGAGACTGTTTTGAATCTGATTTCTATTATGGAAATTTAACATGATTTATTTTAAGGTTAAGGATATTACAGTCATTATGAAATAAAATGTTAACTCCTGCTCTTTTACAGGTCATGACTGCCTCACTATCAGTTTCTAACTAATCTCTTTTATCCTTACATACCAGTGATTTATAGAGGGCAATTGACGTTTCAGTTCAACATTAGATTGTAATTTTAAAAATCCAATGGTTAATATCTGTGTCCTTGGATTCGGCCATTATTCATGCATTAGACGTTGTTTTAAACTTGAATAGACAAATCCTTTTAAGACACCTCTGATTATTTCACGACCTATGGTATTGTAATTGAGCAATGACTGGTTAAGACTACTTAAGAAAACTAATTTTAGGATTAAATTAAGGAAATGAAACAGGGTAATTATAGTGGATTTCAAAGTTAGGAACTGTATGCATTTTACATTTTAAGTATTAAATACTGAATAAATGAATTTATATTATATAAACATATATTTACAGGTAAGGTTCCAAAATGTATAATTAGGAACAGGCTTTAAAGTTAGACAAGCATAAATTGATGAATTTGTATTTGAAGTTATAGGGAGCAAACAAACATCTGGCAACGTAACATGAGAAGCAGAAACAAAAGGCAAAAATAATGGTAGTCAACGGTTGATGAGTTTATAAAAAAAGTCAAACCTAAAAGGAGAAAGAAACCGGAATGGTGGTGGGCAGCATGTTGAAAATAAAGGGAGGAGATGTTAAGGTGTTTGGTGGACAGGGACGGGGATCGAGGTGGAAATCCTGACAGGTGGGATGTTATTACTGTGGAAACGCAGGTCACATTAAGCAGGAGTGTCCGGATCTGAAAAGGGCAGAGAGGGCGATATTGCATATGAATCTCTATGAAGAATAGCGGTGTCAGGGGTTCCTGCCCCCTGGGGCCCACCAGAAACACTTGATAAATTTAAAGGTGCGACTTTATAATAAGGACGTCGTTTTCCTAGTCGATACGGGGGCAGCAAGGTCATCCTTAAATTTTAAGCGCAAGCGAGGAGGAATGAAAGGGTTAATTGGTTTATGGCCACAGTTCTGTGATGAGAGGCACGAAGAATCAGTTTTGCGCTCATGACGAGATATTGCTACCAAATTGGCGATTGGATTAACTGCAAATGGTGCTATGAAATCTGTTGAGGTTCTTAAAAATGAAGGTGCTCAAGCAAAACAATTACAGAAACAGAATGAGAAGTCACAAGTGATTGGTAAACAAACAGAACTGCGCTAGTACAGTTTTTAAAAAAATGTTTTGGTCACTTGTGTTTCCAACCTGAATTACAGATAATGATTATATTATTTATATTATATATATAATTAATAATTAATATTTATAATAAATCGATTGTGCTAGCCTGAATCAATATTAATTGGCAGGATGCCTTCACACATTCTCAGTGACCTGTCCTATTGATTCATGGTTAATTTAAAACATGACCGCATTAATTCATTGTTAATTAAAGAATGGAAAGCTACATTACTGGCCGATGAGGTAACTAACAAAGCAGCCCTGAACCCACAAGAAGCAGTGATTTATTCCCTAATACCTAATGTCCCAGGTCCTTGGGAAGCTCCAATATTTACTGAAAGAGAGGAAAAAGAATTGAAAGATTTAGGGGGTGTAAAAACAGCAGACGAACATTGGATGTTACCTGATGGAAGGGAAATGTTAAACAAAATGATGCGCGAAATGATGGCTGTCTGACATCAGGGGAGCCACTGGTGTGTGCAATCAATGTGTGATTTAGTCTGGAGGAAATATGGATGCAACGGGATACATGTGATAGCCAAAAAGATATGTGAGGGATGCATAACACGTAAAAACGTAAACAAGAACGTGTTAAGGAAACAAGTCCCAGGAGGGAGAGAACCTGGGCTAAGAACATTCCAGAGCATCCAAGTAGATTATCCCGAATTACCCCGAGTGGGAAGACTGAGATATATGTTGGTAATAGTTGATCATTTATCCGGATGGGTGGAGGCATATCGTCTAGCCACTGCCAAACCCAGAAACTAAAGATTTGTTCTTAAAGAAGTATGTACTGGATTTGTCCTCCTCTTTGTCTTTCCTCAGGAAACAGAGTTTATTGGCACAGACTCCACCCCTTGTATTCGCTGTTCATCCGATTCAACAGGGAGATTGGGTCTTAGTAAAATCAAGGACAGGGACTAAATTGCAACTGGACTGGGAAGGGCTGCGGTACTTTTGACCGAAACGGCAATAAGGACGGCGGAGAAAGGCTGGACTCACTACACTCGGATCAAAGGGCCAGTGGAATCTCCAGTTGAGGAAGAAGTCTAGACAGCCAAATCAATGCAAGACCCCCTGAAACTCAGGCTAAAGAGACTTTGAGTAACAAATTATACAGTGGTGACGCAAGTGCAGGATTATTTCTCTAGGATTGAATCTTAAGTCTTTTGGTGCTTCAGCATGATCTTTAGAATGCTGGGGATGCTTAGAGTTATGATAATAGCTCTCTTATTATTGGGATTTTGTCAAACATCAATGTCATATGTGTTATTAATGGTTCCTGAGTCTGATAACCCGCAAGTAATAGACGCCGATGCATGCAGCTTGGTAACTTGTGGGGATGTAGATAATCAGGGACAATACCGCAGCTCAGAGATACATCTTAAGTCCTATGGGAATGGCCTCGGTGATGGTACTTGGTATACTGGTCTCGTCACAGTACACCGGGCCACTTTCCGACCAGCTTTTGATTCTCCCGATACAGTGTAACCCAATATACTTAACGATAATGAAACATCGCACGAAGCAACTCTGGGGTGGCGGGGTGGGGGGGGGGGCGCCTATCAGGTACAATTAAATGAAACCTTTGAGATAGAAATGAAAACTAACGGGAATGAGTTCTTGTGCTGTTGTTTTCGAATGAGCGTAGGACAGGGAAAACGGGCAGAATTACTGGATAATAAGGTATAACCTTTCACCCCTCCCGATGACTTTAAAGTAGTAAAAATTATAGAGGTAAAGGACTTAAACAGACCACTGAAATAGAAACTGGGTACGGGGATGCAAATGCCTGGATTGAATGGGTAAAGTACACTGTAGAAATTCTGAACAAGACCAATGCTGTGCAAGTGCCTCTGGTATACCAGTGGCCCAGGTGGTTTCTTTTCCGCTCGGGTGGAAGCGATACAGGAAGAGCATGAAATGTATGATAGCCCTGTATCAGGATGAGACTGCATGGAATGATAGGAACTGTACCTCCCTATATATGATGTTGCCTCCCTTGGAGATGAAAGACTTAAAAGCACCCCCCGAGTCAGCTCTCTTTTGGTGGGTGACAGTTAATAAAAATGTAGATTGGATAAATTACATTTTCTTTAACCAACAGCTATTTATAAATTATACAAGAGGTGATGTTAAAGGAATATCAGAACAGCTTGACGCGACAAGTAGGATGGCTTGGGAAAACAGAATGGCCCTTGATATGATCCTAGTGGAAAAAGGGTCTGTGTGTGTGTGTGTGTGTGTGTGTGTGTGATCTTCGGAGGAAGCTGTTTTACCTTCATTCCCAATAACACTGCACCTGATGGTTCAATTACTCGGGCCGTAAGGGAATTGACTACCTTAACAGAGGAACTGCTGATAATTCAGGAGAAGACACATCTCTCACGGGATGGTTTCAATCATTGTTTAGAAAATGGAAGGGAATAGTGGTTTCCATCCTTACTTCCCTGATAGTAGTAGCCGTGGTATTAGTAGCCATTGGCTGTTGCATCATACCCTGTATTTGAGGGCTCACCCAAAGACTGATTGAGACAGCATTAATGAAAGAGATGCCCCTAAAAGGGAATCAGGCAGCAGGACTTTTTTCTATTAAATAATGAGGGGCTGAGTGAGACAAAGATGGATGAAGTCTCAGGAATGATGCTTGTGAATTTTGGGGGCGATGCTTAAAGGAAAAATTGCAGAAACAACAATTTAATGTAAAAATAGAAAGGGGGAATTGTGAGGAGTAATTATACATGTTGTTATCTGCAACAATCACAATGCTGAAAAATGAAAGTGGAAGAGTGGTGTAGGTTAAGCGAGATATGCTTGTACAAACAGTTATAAGCATCTGTTTCCCGTTTCTGCAAAAATAAAAAATAAACACAATCAAGAGTTCATAAGGCTCAGTATGGACAAAGAATGGAAGGAAATGTTGCTTTAGCGAAGAAGGAAGCAGATGACATTCAAGGAGGATATATAACAATAGACCATAGAGGGATGTGGTGAAACAGCCAAGCAGGACATGCATTTTTGACACGAACAAGGCCGGATGAGGCAAGAGATAAACAGCCGTGTTGAAAGAAGTGGGAGATGTAAACAGGGGAGAAGCAATGGAATAAGTGAGGGAGGAGTAAAAGAGGAATGAATTGTACTAAAAGTTGTGCACTTGTTAAATTCGGTGTGCCTATCTTATAGGCACCACTCTTGCAAGAGTATAATAACCGATACTGCTGCTTCAGATCTTGTCTCAGACTGAAGTTATTGAAGTCAGTGGGTTCTATTTCCCACACAACCATGGAGATCCTGCTTTTAAACTCAGGTCATGGTTCCTAAACATTCTTTGCTGGACCTTTCAGTCCTCTTAAGGATGTCATTCGTATTGATGTGTACCACAACCGCTGGCTGTTCACCCTCCCCCTTTAGTATGCCCAGAACATGCTCGGAGACATCCCTGATCCTCGCACCAACCGCCCTTTGTATGAAGAATTCATAGAATCACTGCAGTGGGAAAACAGGCCAGTTCACACAGCACGTCCACGCTGACCCTCTGAAGTGTAACATACTCTGACCCATTCCCCTACTCGATTACTCTGAATTTGCCCCTGACTAATGCACCTAACCAGCACATCGCTGAAGACTATTGGCAAAAAGTAAGCAACCGAGACCCATTCTTTTACCCTTTGTTGAAATTGCTTTCTCACAACAGAAATACTGAGCATTACCAGCAACTTGCGGTTTTGTCACTGATGATATTTGCATATTGACAAAAACATACACAACTCAGACTTGAAATAAAGCTGAATTTAAACTCTCAGGAGAAAACTAAATATTTGGTCATGATCCCAGTAAAGCTTTATTGAATTACTCCTATTCTGTCTGTGAACGTCATTTGTTCACTTTCCCAATCCTGAATAAAGGAGATTTTTGCATTTTCTTTTAAATCAGAAAGCTCAGAAAAGTTGCACATTTACTTCTTCATGTGGGAATGTGATCGCATCTCATTTGTTCATCTCATTTCAATTACAGAGGATTATTCACAAAACACACACAATGTATGACTTTGTCGAAGAATACCGGTAACATTGTAAGCAATTGGAATCATAACTGGAAAGAAGGATTTAGACAAAGGAAGGATGAGAGAAAGCGGGTCTTATTTTGAAAAAAACTATTATGTGAACTTAGGTGATCAAATTCATGGTAAACTACAAAGGGCTGACAAACGATATTGATATGAAGGTGTAGAGGTGTACAGTGTTCTGAAAAAAGTTAAAATGTAACATTTGACTGTGAAACAAATAATGAATCTGAGTTGTCATGGTACAAAAAGAAATTCAAATTCGGCCAATCACTTTAACTATGCAAACACTCTGAAATCCAATGGAGTTTGAAATATAATGTATTTGATGAAATCAAAATCAATTAAATAATCCAATGTTTTGAGGTGTAAAACTGGACAGTTTATACATTGAGGGAGAGAACTGCCAAGCGCATCCACAAAGATAGACTGCTAGCTGAAGAGCTTTCTGAAAGGTACCTGTCTGTAAGATGTTTGCACAGCAGAACATCAAAGCCAACCGAGATAAAAATCTACAGAGAAAAATCTGCAAAGGAGAATTGACAAAGCTGACTGGTTTTGAAACGTGATTGTATTCTTTTCAAATCTTAGTCATGGTGTTTTCTTTCATTGGACCAGTATTGTAGAGTGGGAGGTAAAAGATAGGTTTAACGAAACGAGTTCTAAATAGTTGTGTATTTTAATATTCTCTGTTGGACTTAAATAACAAAACTGCTAATTTTACTTTAAATAGTGACCTCTGTAAATGGATCTTTGCCTCTCGAAAGTTAACAGATTCCAGCATGACGTGCACTTTTTTCTCTGTGGCTGGTTCAGATTAGGAGAGGGGTTTTCTCTGTGTCATAACAGTTTGGGGCCTTTTGTCTGCGATTTGAACAAGTTTAGACAGATCCAGTCTGAGATTTGGGCAGAGCTAAATGTGTTTGAGGTATGAAAATGCACAGTAGATTTAATCATTGACACGTTATTATCCGAGAGCTTTAAATAAAAAGTCGATGAGTCACTTTGTTTAATTTCGGTGACTTGTGGTTGGTTAAATTTAAAGTGAGAGAAATGGCTCTTTAAAAATGTTAAAGAGATTCTGGGGTTTTAAGATGATTCTCACATTTGCGGAAGGCATTTAGAAGAAGAAATAAAGGCCAAACATTTAGAATTAGCAAAGAATTTAGATTTTGGGTGTAACCAAGAACAAGAGTAAAGCTGAAATTGTCAGGAAATTACTCAAACAATAAGGTGTGCCAGAGAAACAGAAAAGTGTAGGATATTTAGAAAAAACTTGAATTACAATAGAAGAAAATGTAGTTTTAAAGATAAACAAAGGGAGAGAGAAAGAGAGAAGCAAGAGAAAGCAAGAGGGAAGAGAGAGGGGATTAAAAAGAGGGGAGAAGGTTCTCAGCTGAGCAAATGGAGAGTGAATTTGAACTTGAGAAGTTGTGATTTTGTAAGCAAAGTCAAGTGAACAGGCTGGAGAGTAAAAGGGACATTAGTGATTTATACAACTATGTCAAGATTCTGCCACATTTTGATGAGAAAGATGTTGAAGCCTTCTTTATTTCATCTGAAAAAATGGCTAGGCAGGTAGAGTGGTGAAACGATTTATGGGTAATGGTAGTTCAGGCTAAGCTGGTAGGCACAGTTAGTGAGGTATTTGCTGCCCTGCCAGTTGAGGGGTCAAGAGATTATGAAGACATGAAACAAGATATTTTATGTGCTTACGAACTGGTACTGGAAGCATATAGATAGCAGTTCGGAAACATAAAGAAGGAACAAGATCATCCTTATGTTGAGTTCGAAAGAATTAAACATTGGCATTTTGATAGATGGCTGAAGGCTTTAAAGACAGATAAGACTTGTGAGGCTCGAAGGGAGATTATTCTGCTGGAGTTTAAAACCTCACTTCCAGAGGTGATAATAATTCACGTGGAGGAAAAGAAAGTTCAGAAATTGAGAATGGAAGGAGAATTAATAGATGAATACATGCTGCTGCATAAGACAAGCTTCCAGCCAGAATTTTGTCCTGTGAGGAATAGAGTTTGGGAGAAGGGGAGATGCTACACTATAAAAGAAAGAGTAGAACATATGAGTTTACCACAGGTTAAAGAAGCTGCCCAAGAGAGTGAAAAGGAGGTGAAAGGCCTCAGGTGTTTTCACTGTAATGGAGTGGGACACAGAAAATTACAGTGCCGGTGGTTTCCGAAGGTCATTGGGAAAAGGTGTTTTCACCGACATAAGGAGGTTAATGTATGGTCACAGTGCTGATTGTTAAGAAAAGGACTGTGGGAAAAGATGTGGTAAAAGAAGCTAAGCCAGTGGCATTAGTGAAAGATTTAAAGGAAACCCCAACAAGATCGAAGAGCTGCAGGAAAGTGCACAGCCAAGACGGGGCTGGGTATAGAGTTAGTACCTGATCTCTCTAAAGAGTTTGCGTCTGTGAGTAAAGTTTACTCAGAAATAACAGGGGTAGAAGAGCAAGAAGTTATCATTTTGAGAGATACATGATCTAACCAGTTGATAATAGGAAGAGATGAATGAATTTGAAGTCTTTCTGATCTGTTACCCGGGAATGCATTAATTTATGGGAAAGACGTACAGAAATTTAGAATTTCCCTATGTAAGATCGGGTTGGAGTGCCTAATCAAGACTGGGAAAGTTATAGCGGGAAAGATTGACAGACTGTCACATGCAGGAATGCAGTTTGTTCTTGGGAAGGGTTTAGCAGGGTCCAAGTTGGGAGTGACATCCCTTGTTGTGGAGAAGCCCAAGGAAGACAAAGAAACGGAAGTGTTAAATTGGAAATATCCTGGTATTTTCCCAGGCTGTGCAGTCACCATATCCCACTATTATAAGTCACTGCACGAAGGACAAACGATAGACAAAGATGAAGGAGTTGAGATTCAGTTAACGGACACCCTGTTTGCCGTAATGGTGCAGGGAAAACCTGAACAGGCAGTGGGTCAGACAGAGGTGTTTTGTCCTGAAAGGCTAAGGGACTTGCAACAGACAGAAAGACGATAAAAGATATATATGTGAAGTGTACTCTGAAAAGGAGGCAGAGGATATTCATGAGAGTTGTTATCTGAAAGATAGAGCTTAAGACAGAAATAGAGACCACATCAGGTTAGTGCAGAGGAGAAATGTGCTGAGGTGCACCAGATTGTGTTGCTCTTAGCATAGAGACAGGAAGTTTTACAGGTAGCATATGAACTACCTGTAGGCGGTCACCTAGGGGTACGAAAGACTCGGGCTAAGGGACAAAAACATTTTTATTGACCTGGAATGCACAAAGATGTGGTTAATGTTTGGCGTACATGTCATTCATGCCAAATGGTAGGTAGGCCACAGGCAGTAATGAAACTAGCAGCTTTGTTGCCAATTCCCACATTTGAAGACCACTTCATGTGACTTATAAATGAGTGTGCAGGTCCCCTCCTGAAAAATAGAGGAGAGAAAGAATTGGAGAAACAGGTGTTATTTACTCCCCCACAGAGTGAAGAATCAATTCCAAATGTCGTGGATTTTGATGTGCCTCAAAATATGTCAAAATCGTAGAAGTCCTTGAGCAGTGGGGTAGATTAGTAAACTATCTGTCTCAGGATCATAGAACACAGTTGAAAGGTTTGTTATTGCAATATGAGGACATATGTTAGAATCATATGGTGGGGACTATTGTATATGAAGTTGTTGTAGAGAGTACTGTTCCGATAAAACAATCCATATCGGCATTATCCCTCAAAGCCAGACAGGTCCAGAAGGAGGTGGAGGATATGCTCAATGAGGACATCATCGAACCAAGCCCGAGCGAGTGGAGCTCGCCGATCATCTTAGTTCCCAAACCGGATGGGACTCAATGATTTTGCTTGGATTATTGTAAGATCGACACTGTTACAAAATCAGACTTATATCCAATACCGACATTGGAGGACTGAATCGAGAAAGTTGGACAAGTCAGTTACATCACGTGGTTTCTGGCAGGTACCTTTATCAGAGACAGTGAAATAAATTTCTGAATTGTAACACCAAATGGTCTTAATCAATTCAAAGTGATGCCATTTGGAATGATGAACACACCCAACAAATTCCAAAGACTCACGAACAAACTGTGCAGTCCATTTAGACAATGTAGTGATCTTCCCTAAGTCCTGGAAAGATCACTTGGTACAGTTGGCAGAGCTTTTTGAATGAATACGAGAAACAAATCTGCTGATAAAATTAAACAAAACACAATTTGTGAAAGCAGACATGATGCTCTAGGGACAAAATATCTGTCATGGAAAGTTGATCCCATGGAATGCAAAGACCAAAACAACCGAGGAATTTCCATGGCCAACCTCGAAGAAAAAGATGCTTCGCTCCTTCGGAGTCAGCGGGATTCTGTCGGAAGTTTGTTTCAAATGTCAGCAGTGTAGTGGCACCGTTAACGGACTTGCTGAAGAAAAACACAAAGTATTGGATGACAGAACAATGCCAGGAGGCATTCGACCATTAAAAAGAAATATTGAGCACCAAACCAGTTTCAGCTACACCAACGCTTGAAAACATTTCAAAGTTGCCGTCAGTTTGAGTGACATAGGAGCTGGAGCTGCACTGCCATGATATGGGATCGTCCGTTTCAAAGAAGCTCAGCATCCACCAGAGAAAATATTCCACGATTGGGAAATGACTATTGAGTTTGGTACTAGCCTTATAACATTTTAATGTGTACTCACAAACAGAGTGTTGTAGATGGTTGTGTACATGGAGCCCAATCTGCTGACATTCTTTGAACGCTTTTAAGACTATTTCATTGGAGTCTTATGTTACAGACTTTTAATTTAAAAATCGTACACGTAGCGTGTCGGAAGTATGTAATCTCAGATGCGTTCTCACAAATTTAACTGATAACGATTAAACGAGATTTGTAATTATACAATGTTAAATATAGGTAAAGGGGAAGAAGTTAAGGTGAACTTAGATTTAGGTTATCTGTATGTTATGGTAATGTGTTGAAAGAATAGAAAAACAAATGAGACCGTATTTTCATTATGATTGTTCTTTTTTGAGAGAGAAGGGGTTATGAATGTGTAAAGGGTATTGTACCTTTAAGAGAGTTGAAGGATTTCCAAGCACAGTGAGTTCTGGAAAATTTACAATGTAACATGTGGTCCAGCAGCTTGCAGTACCTGTGTTGCTATGAGACAAAAAATAAAATCAAATTTGATCAATCCATTTAAATTATGTCCCAAGAAGCTAAACTACAATCGAGTTTAAATTTGGAATTTGGCAATATTATAAAAAAAGGAAATTACCCGATGATTTGGGATAGAAAGCTGAAAAGAAAATTGACCAGTTAGGGGAGAACTGTCACACCACCAACATCGGCAGACTGACCGGAGAATAGCTCTCCGAAATGTACCTTTGTTTATCAATGACCTGTGACACAGAAACTCTAAGGAGAAGAAGCGAAGACAGAGGACGATACAAAGAGAATATTCGACAGCTGGCTGGTTCTGAAATTTGATTGTTTTGGTATATCTTAATTGGGGATGGGTGGGGTGGGGGGATTATCGGACCAGTATTATAGAAGAGTAAGTAAAAGATTGGTCAGAGAAAGGAGTTGCAAAAAGTTGTTAGTTAATTATTACCTGTTAGACTTATTTTAAAAAGTGTTAATTTTTGCTTTAAATAGTGACCTTCAGGATGGTTATTGACCTTCCGAATTTTTACACATAACAGCATGCGCTAAATCTTTTCTGTGTTTCAAGTTTAAATTAGCGTGGGGTGGTGGAGATAGTGGGGGAGGGGGCAAGGTTTCGCCCGTGTTGTAACATATTAAATCGGATTTCTCTGCACAGATGCTGCCAGACCTGCAGAGCTTTTCCAGCACATTTCTGTCTTAGTTTCTGGTTTACGAAATCTGAAGTTCTCTTGACTTTCTTATCATTGACAGCCACGGTTGAGGTCCTGGAGGACAAGAAGACAGCTAATGTTGTTACATTATTTGTAATTTGGCTGCAAAGAAAACCCAGGGAACTACATACCAGTGAGTTTGATGTCAAGGGTGGAGAAGTGTTTGTAGGAGATTCTGAGAGGCAGGATTTACATGCATTTGGAAAGGCAAGGGCTGATTTGGGATATTCAGCACGGCTTTATGTCTGGGAATCCATGTCTCACAAACTAGATTGGAGGTTTTGAAGAGGTGACCAGGAAGATAGATGAAGGTAAAGCACCATGCGTTGTCTACGTGGACCTTAGTGAGGCCCAACAAAGTTCCACATGGTAGTCTGTTTAATAAGGTTAGATCACAGGAGATCAGGGACAGCTATCCAATTAGATACAAAACTGACTTGACTGTAGGAGACAGAGGGTGCTGGGAGAGATTTGCTGTTCCAATTGGAGGCCTGTGTCCAGCGTTGTTCCACAAGGACCAGGCTGCTGTTGTTCATGGTTTTTGTAAATGGTTTGGATGAGAACATTGGAACCGTGGATAGTAATTTGGAGATGAAACCCCCAAAATTGGACTTATGGTGGACAGTGAAGAAGGCTATCTTAGGGAACAAAGATATCTTGATCTACTTGACAAGTGGGCTGAGGATTGGCTGATGGATCTTCATGCAGATAAATGCGAGATGTTGCATTTTGTTAGACAAAAAGTGTAGGATTTATTCAGAAAATGGTATCGCGCTGGGGAGCGTTGTCAAACAGAGACATCCAGGGTCCAGGTACATAGTTCCGTGAAATTGGAGTCGCAGATTGACAGGACAGTGAATAAGGCATAATGCAAGCTGACTTCCATCGTTCAGTGCATTGAGTATAGGAATTAGGACATCATGTTGTGGCTCTACAAGAGAATGGTCAGGCCACATTTGAAGCAATTCTTGTTGTCCTGCTATTGGAAGAATGTTATAAACTGAGATGGGGACAAAAGGATTTAAAATGATGTGACGGAGATGGCAGGTTTTGAGATATAAGGATAGGCTGGGATTTTGTTCCTTTTCCGTTGGAGGCTGAGAGGTGACCTTTATTACATCATGAGAGGCATGGATAGGATAAATAGACAAGAACATTTCCTCCGGGTGGGTGTGTCCAGAACCAGACAAGATAGGTTTAAGGTGAGAGAGAAGACATTTAAAAGAGATCTAAGGGACAGTTGTTTCTCACAGAGCGTGGTGTGTAAAGGTAGCGAGTTTTCAGAGGAAGTAGCATTGGGGAGTACAGTTACAACATTTGAAAGACAATTGGATGTGTACATGAATACCAAAGGTTTGGAGGGGTGTGTGCCTAAAGAAGAAAAATAGTAATCATTCAGTTTAGGAAACCAGGTGAGTATGGACGAGTTGAGCCAAAATGTCTGTTTGCATATTATATGATTCTAAGAGTGTATGACTTTTTCACTCCTCCTTCATCACTAGTCTTTCATTGCATTCAATTGATTTCCAAGTCAAATCTCATCTGCAGATATTTTAAATGATCTAACTCTCCAAACTTTCTTAAATAGAGAATTCCTGACATTGATGTGGTTCTGCAGACCACAGCAGCAGCAGAAACAGAATTAAATTCAAGCACAATCTGTAATGTTTTTCCTGGCATAATCCCTCAGTCGATCATTCCAACCAAGTTGATCTATGGTTCATTGATGTATAGGTGAACGTGCCAGTGTCCCAATCGTGTGTACCTAAACCTGATGACAACCCGTTAAAGCTACCATAACTAACTGTCTGCATTCCAAACTGCAGCAATAACATGTGATAGAGAGGGTGTAATGATCCCAACACCAACAAACCAACAGTACTGTCACATCTAGCCATAAATGGTGATGGACGGATAAACAATTTCATGGAGGAGAGGGCTCCACTATTATCGCCATCCTAAATAATGGAACATTCCTGTACATCAGTGTAAAAGATAATGATGTATTTTTGGCAAGATACTCCGCCAGACGTGTTGAGTGGATGATCCACCTCACCCTCGCCATGATGCCCACAGAATCACAGATGCCAGTCTTCAATCAATTCGACTTGCTTCAAGCGACATGAAGAAACAGCTGAACACAGTAGATACGACAAGGGCAAAGGGACCTGACACGATTCCTGCAACAGGAGTGAAGACTTGTGATGCACAACAACCGTGTCCCTGGGGGAAGCTGTTTCTTTCCAGCTCCAACTCTGACATCTTCTTGGCAATGTGGAAAATTACTCAACTATGTCCAGTCCTCGAAGAGGAGAATAATTACAATCTGACCATTTGCCACCCCCTCAGTCACATCACGATAGTTAAACTTGTAAAAATTCTTTTGGACAGATCTGTCAAACCGCACAGAAATAACCAGCTCAGTGTGGTTTCCAATAGGTCCCTACGTGGAGATGGTGCTGTTGTGGAAATATCACTGGGTTACTAATCCAGACCAGGCTAATGCCCTGGCAACTGATGGAATTTAATAGAAATTAACAACATATCGAGATCTAAAATCTGGTATCAGTAACGATGATGCTGAAATCAATGCCAATTGCAAACTCCAATTTGCTTCATCAATGTACATTCAGGAAGTGAATACTGGCCTGGTGAATTCCATGCATTTCTGGTCTGGCCTAAACGATACTCTATACACACATGCATGTGATAAACTTTTCAATGGTCTCGAAAACGGCAAAGTAGGACACAAAATTGTATCAAACTGCTCTGAAGTTTGTAAGGATAAAACTGACAGAATTCCCGGCACCAGCCTCAGTATCGGAAAAGGGAATGGGAAACACATTTCTGTTGACCCTGCAGAGGCCTCCTTCCTAACGTCTGAGAGCTTGTGATAGCCATATTCCAGATGCCTCCCGCTCCCTTTCGTGTCGAGAAATCCTTATTCATATTCAGTGCCTTGTGTTCCACAGTTTATCTGGGAGAGAAATTCCCAGAGTCACAAGTCACTGAGTGAAGACATTTATTCTCATCTCAATGCAGAGTAGCCTGCTTGTAGCTAATACTGTGGCCTCTTGTTTTAGACGTCCCAGGCAGGGGAATTATCATCTTCCAATATGTCTCACACTGTCAGACTTTTATATGTTTCACTGAGATCTCCACTCATGTTCCTGAAGCCCATTGAACACAGGCCCAAACGCCCCAAACTCTGCTCTCACAACAAGCCTGTCATTCCAGATATCAGTCTGGTCATCCTTCACTGCACTCCCTCAATGTCAGGTTTGTCACTTATTAGGTAAGGAGACCAAACTACACACAATACTGCACAATGTTCGAGATGGGCTCTCACCAAGGCCCTGTACAGCTGCAGTAAGACACCCTTACTCCTGTCAGTCAATCCCCTAGAAATTAAGGTCAACACACCATTTATCTTCCTGCCTGCTTTCTGCTCTTGCAATATTGCTTTCAGTGACTGGTGTACAAGGAAATACAGATCCTTTTAAATGTTACACAGCTCCCCACTTGGTGGCTTTGTGTACACTGGTCAGCGTGCCAATGCCATTCCCAGTATTGACTTCTGGGTTCACAACTCACTACCCTGCACTGACCTCAGAGGGCTGCGCAACAGGGAAAAAAAGAAAGAACATAAATCCCTTCAAAGACCAACATGTTTCATACAATCCCTTTTGAAATGATAGTTTGCTGTTCTATTGTACCTATCAAAGTACGCACCATCACATCCAGCCCCATTGATCTTCATCTGCCACATATTTGCCCATTCACTCCACTTGTCTCAATCACCTTGGAGCTTTTTTTTTAAAATCCTCCTCACCCACTAACAATCCGACATCATTTCGTGCTGTCAGCAGACTGAGAAATATTGCATTTGATTTCCTCAACTAAATGATGGTATGCATTGAGAATAGCTGTGTCACAATCACTAATCCCTACGACAGGCCATGATCCTTCAACTTCAAAACAGATTGTTTTATTCCTGTTCACTGTTTCGTGTCAGTTCTCCAATTCTAAAATCATGTTCATATTTTAGTCCCAATGCCGTAACATTTGAGTTTGCACACTCGGCCACAGTCTTTATCAAGATCTTTCTGAAAATGTAAATGCATTGCATCCATTTCTTTTCTGTATGCATCTACCAGTCAGTTTGTCAAATATAATTCCCATTTCATGTTGACCCATTACATAAGAACGTACAAACTAGGAGCAGGAGTAGGCCATCGGGCCCTTCAAGCCTGCGCCACCATTCAATAAGATAATGGCTGATCATTTCATAGCCTCAGCTCCACTTACCCGCCCACTCACCATAATCCATCATTCCTTTAATCTTCAAACAATTATCTATAAGAGTTCAAACACATTCAATGACAAATCCTCAAGAATTCTGCAGGTTCACAAGCTTCTTGGTCAAGACGTTCCTTCTCAATTCAGTCCTAAATCTGCTCCATATAGTTTTGAGGCTTTGCCCTGTTATCTAATTTCACATGCTTCTGGAATCATCCTTTATATTTCTATCGTACCTACTCCCTTCACAATTATAAATGTTTCTATTCCTTCCTCCCTCATTCTTTCAAATTCCAATCAATGTATAATTCCAATGTATTCAGTCTCTCCTCATAACCAAACACCTCACCTCTGAAACCAACCTAACGAGCCTCCTCTGCATACATTGTAGTGCTAGTATTTCCTTTCTCAGACGGGGAGACCAAAACTGCACATACTACAGGTGTGGTCTCCTCAGCACCCTTTAAATCTGCAACATAACTCCCTACTTTTACACTCAATCCCTTTCGCAAAATTCAATTTGCCTTGTTAATTACCTGTTGTCCCTACAGACCAGCTTCTGTGATTCATGCACAAGGACACCCAGGTCCCTTTGCACAAGAGCATGCTGCATTTTTTAAACAATTCAAATAAGAGTCCTCTTTAGTATTTCTCCTACCAAAATGGATGATTTTACATTTATTATAATTGCGCTCCATCTGCCAGACCTTGACCCACTCACTTCAACTCTTTATGTCCCTTTGTAAAGTTTAACCATCCTCTCCACATTTTCCTCTGCCAGTCATGTTAGTATCGGCTGCAACCTTTGAGACACTACACGTGCTCCCCTACTCCAAATTATCTATGTAAGCTGTGAATAATTGCAGTCCCAGCACCGATCCCTGAGGCACTCCACTCGTCACTGATCAGCAACCAGAAAAACAATCATGCATTCCCACTCGTTGCTTCATGTTAGTTCACCAAACCTCTCTCCATGCTAATACATTGCCCGTAATGCCACACCTTACGCAGCAGCCTTTTTGGCGTCACTATATTGAATGTCTTTTGGAAATCTCAGTACACCACATCTACTGGGCTCCTGTAGTTGTAATGTCTTCATAGAATTCCAGTAGGTTAGTTACACGTGGCCTGCCTTTCATTAACCAACACTGTGTCTCCCCAACGGGACAATTTCTATCAAGATGCATTGCCATTTATTCCTTGATTACAGATTGAAATATTTTCTCCTACAGATGTTCGGCTAACCAGTCTATAATTCCCCTCATGTTGTCTATCTCCCTTTTTAAACAGTGGTGTCTGTACTCCTGTTTTCCAATTTGCTGGAATAGTATCAGATTCCAGTGAAATCAGAAAAATTTCCAAAAGTGCATTTGTTATTTCTCTCATCACCTCTGTTAGTACCTTGGGATACATTCCATCAGGGCCAGGAGACTTATCTAACTTTGGCTCCATGAGCTTGCCCAACACTATCTCTCTCTTGGGAATGGTTGTTTCCAGGTACTCACATACCTTCCTGCCTTTGACAATTACTGACATGTTATTAGTGTTCTTCATTGTGTAGACCAACTAAATAACTCTTCAATTCCTTGTCCATTTCCTCATATCTCATTACTGGATCCCACTTCTCACATTCTAAAGGACAATTGCTTACCTTAGCCATTCATTTCGTTTTGTATATTTATAGAATATTTTGCTATCTGTCTTTATATTCTGAGGTAGTTTACTCTTGTAACCTATCGGATGTGTCTTGATAAATGTCAAAATAAAGCAACAAAAAAGTTAACGGTTTTGACATTATTTTGACATTTAAAGTTTTCCCAATCTTCTACTTTCCCACTGGTCGTTGCCATTATTTATGCCATTTATTTTAATTTGATAGCCTCCCTTATTACCTGGGACGTTCATGGTAGATTACCCTTTTGCGACAGTCCTTCCATTTCACCATTATATGCTGTTGCTGGGAACGTTGAAAAATTGTTTTGAAAGCCTTCCACTGTTCTTCATCAACGGTTCCACCGTAAAGTCTTCACTTCCAGCCACCTTTAGCCAAGATCAAAGGGTTGTACAAGTCATGCACATGAATTGTACACACCTAAGATGGCTCTTAAGTACTTAATCAGTCAGAATGGAGAGGCGGGTTTGATTGATTAAAATGCAAATCACAGAATTTATTTCAAGTCACTGCCTGGAGACACCTTCAGGTACTATCGATGTAAATGAAGTAACAGTTGCGGTCAGATAATGTATTCTCAGCTTGAGGCCTTGTTTGGACTCTGTCTGTGTCTTGCCCTGGAGTCAGACTGGTTTTATTTACAAAGTAGGAGTAGCGTGCGTGTGTATGTGTGGGAGAGAGGGCGTGTCTGCGTGAAGGGGAGTGAGAGACACCCATTCTGTATGTGAGAGAGAGTGAGGTGGATTGTGCGTGTGTGTGCGGGAGGGAGAGAGAGAGCCGGTCTGTGTTCATCCGTGTGTGTTGACAGAGTGGAGTGCATGTGTGGATCGTGAGAGAGGGGCAGTGTGAATGTGTGTGAGGGCAGATAGGGAGAGTGTGCATCAGTGTATGTAACGGGGAGAGTGAGAATGTGTACTCGTCCAGACTAAGGCACAGGCAAATACGGCATGTCCCTTTCCCCACACACACTCACTCTGTGGTTTCAGAGCTTCCCCTCTCTGTAGCCTCTGCTCAATTTGTTGTTCATGTTGCAGACCCAGATGCTGTAACTACAGTCCCCATGTTCCATTCAGAGTTGCGTCACCAAATCATCAGGTTTTCCGGAATATCTGAGGCAGCTCACAGCACAACCTTCTGCAAACCATCCCCAGCAGCTCCACTAAGTGGAGGTGAGAGAGAGGGGCGAGAGAGAAAGGAAGAGGCATGGGAGAGAGAGAGAGAGGGGATGGGCAAGAGAGAGAGAGGTGGGTGGTTGAGAGAGAGAGAGGGAGCAGCGAGAGCGAGAGGGAGGGCGGGCGACAGAGAGGGGGGAGCAAGAGAGCGAAGGAGGAGGTAAGAGAGAGGGAGGGGAGCGAGGTAGAGAGGGACGTGCGAGAGAGAAAGGGAGAAGGGTGAGAGAGAGAGGCGGCGGGCAAGAGAGACAGGTGGGTGGGTGAGAGAGAGAGGGAGAGGTGAGAGAGGGGGGGTGCGGGACGAGAGAGTGTGGGGTGATACAGAGAGAGGCAGGGGGCGAGAGAGAGAGGTGGGCGGGAGAGAGGGGGGGAGGGGGGTGAGAGAGAGGGAGAGGGTGTGAGAGAGAGGGATGGGGTGAGAGAGAGAGGGAGGGGGCGAGAGAGAGAGGGGGGCGAGAAAGAGGGAGGGGAGCGAGAGAGGGAGGGAGGGGGCGAGTGAGAGAGGGGGCGAGAGAGAGAGGGAAGGGGGCGAGAGAAAGAGAGGAAGGGGGTGTGAGAGGGGCGGCGGGCGAGAGAGAGAGGGCGCGGGCGAAAGAGGGGGGGCGAGAGAAAGAGAGGGCGGCGAGTTAGAAAGGTGGTTGAGAGAGAGTTGGAGGGTGGCAAGAGAGAGAGAGGGATGAGAGAGAGAGGGGGCAAGAGAGAGAGAGAGGGAGGGGGTGAGAGAGAGAGAGGGTGGCGGTGAGAGAAAGAGTGAGGGGAAAGAGAGAGAGAGGAAGGGGAAAGAGAGATAGGGAGGGGGAGAGAGGGAGGGTCCGAGAGAGAGTGTGAGAGGGCGAGAGAGAGTGGGAGGTGGCGAGAGAGAGAGGGAGGGGGCGGAACAGAGAGAGGGAGGTGACGAGAGAGAGAGGGAGGGGGACGAGTGAGTGAAGGGGGCGAGAGAGAGAGTAGGTGAGAGAGAGAGGGAGGGGGTGAAAGAGAGGGATAGGGAGGCGAGAGAGAGAGAGAGAGGGAAGGGGGCGAGAGAGAGAGAGGAAGGGGGTGTGAGAGGGGCGGCGGGCGAGAGAGAGAGGGCGCGGGTGAAAGAGGGGGGGCGAGAGAAAGAGAGGGCGGCGAGTTAGAAAGGTGGTCGAGAGAGAGTTGGAGGGTGGCAAGAGAGAGAGAGGGACGAGAGAGAGGGGGCAAGAGAGAGAGAGGGAGGGGGTGAGAGAGAGAGAGGGTGGGGGTGAGAGAAAGAGTGAGGGGAAAGAGAGAGAGAGGAAGGGGAAAGAGAGATAGGGAGAGGGAGAGAGGGAGGGTGCAAGAGAGAGTGTGAGAGGGCGAGAGAGAGTGGGAGGTGGCGAGATAGAGAGGGAGGGGGCGGAAGAGAGAGAGGGAGGTGAGGAGAGAGAGAGGGAGGGGGACGAGTGAGAGAGGGAGGGGGACGAGAGAGTGAGGGAGGGGGACGAGAGAGTGAAGGGGGCGAGAGAGAGAGTAGGTGAGAGAGAGAGGGAGGGGGTGAAAGAGAGGGATAGGGAGGCGAGAGAGAGAGAGAGGGCGGCTTACAGATGCTGTAACTAAGTAGAGTGCCCGACATCCGTTCCCTCACTGTCTACCTCGACATTTGGGGAGGATCCTTCAAAAAGCCAGAGACGACCAGGACACCTTGTGTGGAGATTCTGAAACATCGACGTCCCACCAACCAAGTAAGTATCAATGTTCAGTAAAGAGCAATTCTCAATTGAAACTCGCTGGCAGTTCCAATCTAATCTCTCTCACTTTTCAGGCTTAGTTAACAGCATTAATGAAAGACTAAAAATAAAAATAATGTTTCTTCTCTTCAGTAAAAATGTTAAAAAGAAAAAAAGTAAACGATATAAGTTCATTACGAAAAATTTAAAACATTACATTCATTCAAAATTATGGGCAATCCTCGTAAATACTCGACATCATTTCTCTCACTAAATCTTCTTACGAGTGTTTGTATTCTAGCATCTGCTTCTTTAATTTCAACGGACTATCGTGCCCTGCTATGAAATGCTCATAGTAAAGGTCCCTTCCTCTCTGAACCTTTGGTAAACTGTCAATATATTTCCAAATAATTGGATGTTCCACATCAAGTTTGCATTGTCATCTCCTGTGGGCAGCTTTTGCATTATTGTCTGTTTTGTTCACATTGTTTAGAGTTCTTTCATATAAATTCCACATTCCAACTGGAAAAAGCGGTGAACGCCGACCATTTCCACTGCGTAATCTTCTACCTCCATAGTTATCCTCGAACCAGTCCAGCAGCGGTTGCAGTTCATCTGGAAGCGCATCAGTCAAATGTTCAATAGCTTCATGAATGTTTTCAATCGGAATAAATGCAAGACCGATTATCATTTTAGCTCAGAAATAAAACTATGAGTCAATGTTATACTGACTCAGGTGTCTTTTTAACATTTTTACTAAAGGCAATAAATATTATTTTTATTTTTATTGTTTTGATTAATGCTTTTATCTAAGCCTGAAAAGGAATACATATGAGCCGCGCTGAAATAATTCTGCGCCTAAATGCGTCTGCGGCAAGATGGGCTGCAACAAATATGCTGCACCGAACAGAATGAAGTATTCAGTAAATTACCGCACAGGGGGACGCCCTATAACCATCCCAGGCTGTTATGCAGAAGAGGGTGAGCCCTGGGGAGCTGTCAGGAAATGCAGAGTATAGATCATTACTCATTTTGTGATTGGAAAGCTGTAACGAGTGGAATTCTTCAGGGATCTGTATGAGGTCATCAACAAATTACAATCTATTCTAATGAACCGGATGAAGGAGATGGAGCTCAATTTGCTCATGCACCAGGCTAGTCATTCAATAAGATGTCAAATGGAGACAGAGCGTCTGCAATGGGATACAGACAGGGGGAGGGTAGAGCGTCTGCAAGGGAATGCAGACAGTGGAAGGACAGATCACCTGCAATTGGAGACAGACGGGGAGAGGGCAGAGCGTCTGCAATGGGATACAGACAGTGGAGGGAAGACTGTCTGCAATGGGATACAGACAGCGGAGGGCAGAGTGAGGGCAGTGCGTCTACAATGGGATACAGACAAGGAAGGGCAGTGTGTCTGCAATGGGAGACGGACTGGGGGAGGGATGCACCTCTGCAATGGGATAGAGACAGGGGAGGGAAGAGCGTGTGCGATGGGAGACAGACAGGGGAAGGGTAGAGCGTCTGTAATGGGATACAGACAGGGGAGGTCGGACCGTCTGCAATGGGATACAGACAGGGGAAGGGCAGAGTGTCTGCGATGGGAGACAGACAGGGGAAGGGAGAGCGTCTGCAATGGGATACAGACAGGGGAGGTCGGACCGTCTGCAATGGGATACAGACAGGGGAAGGGAAGAGCGACTGCAATGGGATACAGACAGGGGGAGGGGAGAGCGTCTGCAATGGGATACAGACAGGGGAAGGGTAGAGTGTCTGCAATGGGATACAGACAGGGGGAGGGCAGAGCATCTGCAATGGGATACAGACAGGGGAAGGGTAGAGTGTCTGCAATGGGATACAGACAGGGGGAGGGGAGAGCGTCTGCAATGGGATACAGACAGGGGAAGGGTAGAGTGTCTGCAATGGGATACAGACAGGGGGTGGGGAGAGCGTCTGCAATGGGATACAGACAGGGGGAGGGGAGAGCGTCTGCAATGGGGTACAGACAGGGGGAGGGGAGAGCGTCTGCAATGGGATACAGACAGGGGAAGGGTAGAGTGTCTGCAATGGGATGCAGACAGGGGGAGGGGAGAGCGTCTGCAATGGGATACAGACAGGGGGAGGGGAGAGCGTCTGCAATGGGATATAGACAGGGGAGGTCGGACCGTCTGCAATGGGATAGAGACAGGGCAGGGGCAGAGCGTCTGAAATGGGATACAGTCGGGGGAGGGAAGAGTGCCTGTAATGGGATACTGATGGGTGAGGTCAGAGCTTCTGCAGTGGGATATAGGCAGGGGTGGCATAACGTCTACAGTGGGATACAGATGGGGTGGGCAGAGCACCTGCATTGGGATCCAGATAGGGGAAGAGCAGAGTGTCTACAATGGGATACAGACAGGGGAGGGGAGAGCATCTACAATGCGATACAGACAGCTGAAGACAGTGCGTCTGTAATGGGATACAAACGGGGAAGGTTAGAGCGGCTGCAATGGGATACAGACAGGGGAGGGCAGAGCATCTGCAATTTGATACTGACAGGGGGAGGGCCGAGCGTCTGCAATGGGATACAGACAGGGGAGGGCAGAGCATCAGCAATGGGATACAGACGGGGGGAGGCAGAGCATCAGCAATGGGACACAGACAGGGGAGGGCAGAGCATCAGCAATGGGATACATTCGGGGGGAGGCAGAGCATCAGCAATGGGATACAGACAGGGGAGGGCAGAGCATCAGCAATGGGATACAGAGGGGGGGAGGCAGAGCATCTGCAATGGGATACAGACAGGGGGAGGGCCGAGCATCTGCAATGGGATACGGACAGGGGAAGGCAGAACAAGCAATGGCATAAAGACAGAGGATGGCTGTGAGCAAAGCTTCAGCAGAAAACAAAAACAGTACAATATATATGTGATGGAAATTTTCTGTTTTGTGGAAAAGACGAAACAGCAGAAATTTACTTAACTGCAAGGAGAATGCAGAACTCAGTGTTACGGAGAGATTTGTGGGTCGTAGTACATGAATCATATCAAATTAACCTGAAGATGTAGCAAGTGATTTGGAAGGTAAATGTCATGATCCTGTTTCGTGCAAGGGGTGTTGGGTATGATCTTAGTGATGTTTTTTGCATCAGTACAGGGCATTGCTGAGATTACATCTGTTGTATAATGTGTAGTTATAACTGCCTAAACTGAAAAAAAATTGCTTTCGAAACGTCTCAAAGATGTTTCTCTTTATGCATTCTTGGGATGAAGACATTACGTTGTGAAGAATTAACAGTTAGGCCTGAGAATGAGGGATGGTTTATTGACCATATAAGATCTGGAGAAGAGTGTAGTTGGTGAATACTGGATGGATATTTCTTATGGTGTGGGAGAATAAAACTGGGGAAATAATTTAAGAATAAGTCAGTTTCAAAGGAAAGGTCATTGGACAGTAAAATTGAACTGTGAATTCTCTTCCCACATATTCTGACGGACAAGCTGAGCTTTTCCAGCAATTACTGTACATGTTTAAGAATATTCATTTTAACACAGACTTTGTGAAGACATGAAACGCTTATTTTTACATTATACAAGCACATAGTAATACATCTTCAAAACAAGTAGGACCATTTATTGTGAATGAATTGATTCTGCAATTACACACTGACCTGGAGTCGAGAATGTTATGGAGTCATATAGTTCGGACAATGTTTAAGAAGAGCTCACAGAGTCCAGTGTGGGACTGGAAACGTTACTGATTTAACTTACAGATGGAAAATATAGCCTATCTGTGGAGAAACATTCTATTGCTCCCTTTCTGCTTCCCAATCGCTCATCACAGCAATGTGTGGGAGTGAAAAAAAGCCCAGTCGTCTTTCCCACTAATGGAGGATTCCTGATGAGGATTCATTGGAATCACCCCATTACCTGAAGCAAAACAATTCAGCCAAATTCAACTGTTTCATGAAGAAATACCATTGTCAGAAGGCTGTGCAAGTAGAATAACAACAAAAGTAATTATTCGACTCGATAGTGAACAGACAGGAGATTCTGTGGCAGCAAATGGGAATCCGGAATGGTGTGTAGCCTCCCACATGCCCAGGGTCCAGGATGTCTCAGAGTGGCTGCAGAACGTTCTCACCGGGAGTAGGGGGAGGGTGGTGGGAGCGGGAAGCAGCCAGAAGTCATTGTGCACATTGGTACAAAGGACAGAATGACACAGGTAGAAATAGTGATGACATCCTACAGAGTGATTGTGGAGAGCTACGGAAAAGGATAAAATGCACGGTAATATCCAGTTTACTTCCAGTTCTCCGTGCTAGTGAGGGTAAGAATAGGAGGATATGGCAGATGAAGGGGTGGCTAAAGAATTGGTGCAGGGGGCAAAGATTTTTGGATTACTGGGATCTTTTGTGGGGCAAGGTGGCGTGTTCAGGAAGGACAAGTTGTACCTGAGCTGGAAGGGGACCAATATCCTGGCAGGCAGATTTGCAACTGCTGCAAGGGAGGGTTTCAACTAGATTGGCTGGGGTTTGGGAGTGGTGAGATCCTCAACAGCAGGAAGGCAAGTGCGAGGCTGGAAGGAGATACAGTAATCAGAAACAGTAAAATGAAGAGACAGGTCAGGCTAGACAACGACAGGGAGCAAGGAATGTGTGTTGGATTAAATCGCAACTGTTTCAATGCAAGATGGCTGACAGGTAAGGCTGATGAACTGTGGACATGGATCGCTGCGTGGGACTGGGATATTATAGCCATTACTGAAACATGGATAAGGGAGGGACAGCACTGGCAGCTTGAAGTACCAGGGTACAGGTGCTTTATACGGGACAGAGATGGTGAAAAGACGAGAGAGGGAGTTTCATTTTTGATTAAGGCGAGTAACACAGCAGTAATCAGAGATAAAATAACTGATGGATCATCCTGTGAGGATTTGTCTGGGGAGCTAATAAATAAGAAGGGAATGGTGATAGGATTTAGATTGTACTATAGGCCCCCAAATAATAAACGAGGAATTAGTGGAACAAAAATATGTAGACACACTGGGGAGACGCACAGGGCCAATAGGATTGCATTAGTAGGAGATTTTGATTTTCCGAACATAGACTGGGAATGACATAGAATTAAGGACTGAGATGGGGTGAATTTATTAAGTGTGTTCAGAATAGTTTCCTCAAGCAGTAAGTAGAGAGTACAAATCGGGAAGGGACGAAGCGTGACCTACTCTAAGATCTAGGGCAGGACAGGTGTCTGAGGTGATAGTGGGGGAGCCCTCTGGGACCCGCGAAAATAGTTCTATTATTTTTTAAATAGTTATGCAGAAGGATAAAATTGGTCCACATGTTCAAGTTCAAACTTGGGGCAAGGCGAATTTTGATGGAATGAGACAGGAGGTTGTAGGGATTGGTTGGAGGAGTTTGTTTGCAGGCGAAGGGACCTCCTGCAAGTGGGAGGACTTTAAAAGTGAAATGTCGACAGTTCAAGGTCTATATGTTACTGTGAGGGTAAAAGGCAAGGTTGGTAGGAAGAGGGAACCTCGGATGTCAGGAGATATTGAGGCTTTGACTCGCAAAAAGGAGGCGTGGCTCAGGTCCAGGCAGCTGGGATCGAGGGAATACCTGGAGGTATAAAGGGGATACAGGAGTTTACTGAAGAAGGAAATCAGGAGGGTGAAAAGGGGGCACAAGATAGCTTTGGCTGAGAAGATTAGGGTGAATCCAAATAGGTTCATTAAGTATATTAAAGTCAAAAGAATAGCTAAATGAGAATATGACCCCTCAAAGTCCAAAATGGACGTGCATGTCCTGAAGATTTGCGAGATTCTCAATGAATATTTCTCCTCTGTCTTTACCGTGGAGTAATACATGAACCTTGGGAGGCTGACAAAAGTCGTAGTGTTATCTTGGGGTGAGTCAATATCACAGGAGAAGGTGTGTTGGATGCATTAGACTGTATGAAGGTGGATTAATCTCCTGGTTGTAAACAGATGCATCCAAGAACACTGCAAGAGGCTACAGAAGAAACTACGGGGACCCTGGTTGATATTTTTGCATCATCGTTAGCAACAGGTTAGGTTCCAGAATATTGGAGATTAGCAAATGTTGTGCCATTATTCAAAAAGAGAAACAAAGAAAAATCTGGGATCGATAGACCAGGAAGTCTAATATCTGTGGTACGTAGGTTGTTTGAGAAGACTCTGAGGGGTGCGATATGCATGCATTTGGAAATATAAGGTTTGTTTAGAAATAATTTTTTTGACAGATTCCCTACAGTATGGAAACAGGCCGTCTGGCACAACAAGACCACACTGACCCTCCAAACAGTCACCCACCCAGTTCCATTCCTCTACCCTATATTTACCCCTGACGAATGCACATAACACTATAGGTAACTTAGCATGGCCAATTCACCTGACCTATAGATCTTTGGATTGTGGAAGGAAAATGGAGCACCCAGAGGAAACACACACAAACACAGTGAGAATGTGCAAACTCCATACAGAGCGTCACCCGAGCTGGAACCAAACCCGGATCCATGACATTATGAGGCAGCAGTACTAGCCACTGAACTACCATGTCACCCTTGCTTTTTTTCAACACAGTTCAATGACACAGGTACAAAATCTATTCTGCCCTTCACCCATGATGCACGTTCGAATATCACATACCATGGTTAATTTATTCTCCACTGAAAGTGTCATCTTATTATTAGTTTGATATTAGTTTTATATCTTATTAGTTTGATATTATTAATTTTAATAATTATTATTAATAGTTGTTTTTATACTGGAAAGATCACATGGCTTTGTGAGTGGGAGATCATGCCTGTCAAATTTGTTTGAGTTCATTGATGAAGTGACCAGGAATGTTGATGAGGGTAGGGCGGTAGAGTGTGTGGTTCTCAGTAAGGCCTTTGACAAGGTGTCCATTGATAGGCTGGTCTGGAAGGTTAGAACCGCATGGAATCCAGAGGGACCTGGCAAATTAGATATACAATTGGCTTCATGGTAGTAAGCAGAGGGTAATAGTGGAAGGGTTCTCTCGGACTGGAGGCCTGTGACACATGAAGTGCCTCAGGGGTCGCTGCTGGGCCCGTTGCTATTTGTTATCTGTATCAATGATATTCTTGCGAATGTACAAGGCATGGCTAGGAAACTTGAAGATGACACTAAGATAGGTGGTATCGTGGACAATGAGGAAGTATATCAGAAATTGCAGCAGGACCTTGATCAAACTGGAGAAGTGGGCCGAGGAATATTTTGGCAACGTTAGATCAAGGTAGGAGTTTCATGTTGATTGGTAGGACCTTAAGGAGTGTAGTTGAGCAGAGGGACCATGGAGTTTAGGTCCACCGTTCTCTGAAAGTGGGGTCATAGTTAGATATGGTAGTGAAGTAGGCTTTTGCCACACTAGCAAGCATCGGCCAGGACATGGAGGAGAGCAGTTGGGAAGTTATGTTATAGTTATACAGGATGTTGGTGAGGCTGCACTTGTAGTGTTGTGTTCAGTTTTAGTCACATTGCGATCGGAAGGATGTTTTTAATTTGGAATGGGTGCAGACGGAATTTATAAAAATGTTGCCAGGACTCAACAGTATGAATTAATGGGAGAGGTTGGACAAGCGAGGACTTTTTTTCTTTAGAGCACAGGAGAGGGGCCTATAGAAATTTACATGGATAGGGTGAATGGACCCAACCTTTTTTTCCTAGAGTTGGGGAATCAAGGAGGGGAGAGCATCAGTTTAAGGTCAGAGGGGAAAGAATAAAAGGGAAACTGATGGAAACTGTTTTACACAGAGAGTGGCACACAAAGGGAATGAGCTGTCAACAGAAGTGGTTGATGCATTGATATTAAGGATACGTAAATGGCATTTAGGCAAGTACATGGACAGGAAAGGACGAGAATGCTATTGGACAAGTGCTGGGAAATGAGGTTAGTGTGGTTTGATATTTGGGTCAGCATGGACGAGTTTGAGCCAAAGGGCCGCTCTGCCTCTCTCCATGCTGTAGGACTTGATGACTCTACACATAGAACAGTATTTGGGTCAAACTCTCATTTTTCCTTAGGTCATAAGTTCGAATCATATTTGGACAATGTTCTTTCAAGTTAACTTTGCAGATATTTTGCTTTTCAGTTTGTTATCGACAATACGAGTGTGTGTGTGTGTGTGTGTGTGTGTGTGTGTGTGTGTGTGTGTGTGTGTGTGTCTGTCTGTCTGTGTCTGTGTGTGTGTCTTTGTGTGTGTGTGTGTGTGTGTGTGTGTGTGTGTGTGTGTGTGTTTCTCAGTATTTTTCAAAGGGAAATATCACTGTACATATTTGCAATATCCTCTCGTCATTCCACTTTCCATCATAGTTTGTTTTGGTCATAGACATGTTGTTTTAGTAGATTAAAGAAATCTGCCTGACTTGTTCCGAACACTGACCCTGACACACTCTGAGAACTATATCATTGGGCATATCACCAACATAGTTATAATTATTTTTTTTGGGGAAGTGGAGGAGTGGGGCCAGAAAAGGGAGAAGTGAGCCAAAACAACGCAGGGAGTTATCGACTCAATCAGCCAAGGTCAGAGACGAGGAGTTCCTTGGAGGGGATTCTGAGGGATGGAATTTACATTTATTTAGAAAGACAATGAATGATTAGGGATAGTCAACATGGATTTGTGAAATCATGTCTAATTAATGTGATTGAGTATTATGAAGAGATGACAAAGAAAATTGAAGAATACACTGTGGTGTACAATTTTTACACAAATTTCAGCAAGGCATATAATAAGGTTCCCCATCGTAGACAGATTACTAAAATTAGATTATATGTAATCTAGTAAAAGCTAACCAATTGGATACAAATTTGGATTGAAGATAATGGATTGTTTTCCAAACTGAAGTCCTGTGGCCAGCGGTGTGCTGAAAGAATCAGTGCTGAGCTCACAGCTTTTTATCACGGATATAAACAACTTTGATGTGATTATCGGAGGCATGGTTAGTAAGTTTACAGAAAACATCACCAAATTGGTTCAGTGGACAGTGAAGAAGATTATCTCAGAATATAACGGGATCCTTGACCAACAATGAGCCAAGGACTGGCAGATGGATTTTAATTTAGATATTGGTGAGGTTTGACATTTCGGTAAGTTAAAGCGGGGTAGTGCCCTGGGAAATGTTGCTTAACAAAGAGAACTATGGGTGAAGATTCATAGTTTCTTGAAAGTTGAGTTTAGGTCGGTAGAGTAGTGAGGAACGTGGTTGACATGCTTGTCTTAATCGGTCAGAACATTGAGAATTGGAGTAGGGGTAGCGTGAGGGGCTTGGACAGGACGGAGGTGAGGCCACTTTAATAAAACTGCGTACATATCAGTTGACTCTTTTAAAGGATGGATGTTGTTAAGCTTGAAAGGGTGCAGAAAAGATTTACAAAGATTATCTGGAACCTGAGGGTTTGAGCTATCGGGAGTTGATGAACAGGATGAGGCTTTTTCCCCTGGACTGTCAGAGACTGAATGGTGACATGACAGAGGTTTAATAAAGTCCTGAGGGGCATGGATAGTCTGATTGGACAAGATCTTTTTTCCCAGAGTAGGGGCGTCCAGAACTAGACAGCATAGGGTGAAGGTGACAGGGCAAAGAATTAGAAGGGACCTGAGGGGAAACCTTTTCATACAGAGGCTGGTGGGTGTACTGCCAGAGAAAGTAGTGAAAGCGGGTACAATTACACGTTTAAAATGTAACTGGATGGTTACATAAATGGGAATGGATCATGTGATGTGGGCCAAATGCTGCTAAGTGGGACGAGATCTGATTAAGATGCCTGATCGGCATGGACAAATTGGACAAAAGGATCTTTTTCCACGCTGTATGATTCTCTTATTCTCACAGCGGGATGAGGAAGAATTCTAAAAGGGCCATTCGAATGGGAATTCTCTTCCCCGGAAGTTTGTGGTGCCTCTCTGATTACAAATATTTACAGCTGAGTTAGCTAAAGATTTGACAGAGAAGTGAGTCACAGATAATGGGACACAGACAGGACGATGAGGCTGAGACCACAATCTGATCAGCCACAATCTTAATGCCTGGTGGAGAAGGCTCAAATTCTCTAATGACCCACTCCTGCTCCTCAGTCCCATGTTTCTGTGTTCCATTCAACCCCTCTAACCTGCTAGACAGGAGCAGTTAGAGTCCACTTATTGTTATAGCATGGTGCACAGAAATACAGGAAACAGTTCGGTCCCTCGAGACTGTCCCACTCGGTTTGGGAGATTTGGAAAATGTAATTGGATATGGAAGAGGTTGCTCACTTCTCTTTACAAAACCTCCCCTCTCTGTATCTTGTGCTTCATTTGTTGATCATGTTGTAGACCCAGATTCACTGTGAATACAGCCCCCAAATCTCACCCAGTGATGGCTCACAAAATCCACGGGTCTCCCTGATTGCAACATTCCATAAAAGACCTTCCAGGAAAATAACACATATGAACTTTCCAATAACAGAATGGGAGAGCATCAGAAACAGGTGCAGGTCATTCACATCCCAAGCCTGCCTTACCCTTCACTAAGATCAAGGCAGACCTGCTCCAATTCTCAAATCTTCTTAATGTCCAAGTCTTCTTGAGCACTTCCATAGAACACAGAACAAAGAACAGCACTGATTTGGAGATGTTGGTGTTCGACTGGGGTGTACAAAGTTAGAAATCACAGAGCACCACTTTATAGTCCAACAGGTTTAATTGGAAGCACACTAGCTTTTGGAGCATTGTTCGTTCATCAGGTGATAGTGGAGGGCTCGACCGTAACACAGAATTTAGAGCAAAAATTTACAGTGTGATGTAACTGAAATTATACATGGAAAAATTGATTGTCTGTTAAGCCTTTCATCGGTTCGAATACCATGATAGTTTCACTTCTTTCATGTGTAAATCCCAAAATCTATTTTTTTAAAAAAGTTGCATTCTCAGGTGAGCTGTGAACAATGGTGATAGCAAGACAAAATGTTGAAAGTGCTGGCCCCTGTGTTCTCTGACGATGCCATGATGTTTAAATTGATTCTAAGCTAAAAAGTGAGATTACAGAGCTTTACATGAATTCATGCAGATTTTGAGCTCAAGGTTCTACATGAATGCATGCAGATTGGACCTTCAGCCCTCGACATTGTGTTGTTTGTCCTACTCTAACCTCCATGCTTCCATTCACTTTGTTCCATGTGCCTATCCAAGAGTCTCTTAAGTTTCCCTCACGTATTTGACTCTACTACCACTGATGGTAGTGCATTCAACACACCCACCACACTCTGTGTAAATAATCTACCTCTGATATCTCCCTTAAAACTTCCTCCAATTACCTTAAAATTATGCCACCTAGTGATAGACATTTCTGCCATGGGAAAATGTCTCTGGCTATTCACTCTCTATCTGCCTCTCATCATCTTGTACACCCCTATCAAGTCACCTCTCATCTATTTTTCCTCCAATGAGAAAAACCCTCGCTCCCTCGCGGTTTCTTCGTAAGACTTCTAGTCCAGGCAGCATCCTGGTAAATCTCCTCTTTACACTCTCAAAAGCTTCATTATCCTTCCTATAATGAGGAGACCAGAACTGAACACAATATTCCCTGTGCGGTCTGAGCAGGGCTCTATCGAGCTGCAGCATAACCTCGCGGCTCTTAAACTCAATCCCCCTGCAACTGAAAGCCAACATACCATACGCCTTCTTAACAACCTGATTAACTTGGGTGGCAGCTTTGAGGGATCTGTGGACACAGACGCCAGGATCCCTCTGTTTCTCCACACTGCCAAGAATCCTGCCTTTAACCATGTATTCTGCGTTCACATTCCAGCTTGCAAAGTGAATTACTTCAGTTTGAACTCCATGTGCCACTTCTCAGCCCAGCTCTGCATCCTGTCGATGTCCCATTGCAACCTACAATAACCCTCCACATTCTGTACCACTCCAACCACATCCAAGTCATTTTGAAAATAACAGAGAGCAGAGGTCACTGAACTGATCCCAGCTGGGCACCACTGGTCCCTTTCAGTGATCTAGCTCCCCTAGATCTCTGTGTAATAGAATTCCTGACATTCACTACCTTCTGGTTGAAGAAAACCTTCTCTGCTTCTGCACCATGACCTATTGATATGAACAAAAGAGGTAACGCAGGGGCTCAGGTAAGAGAGACTGACCCTGAACTCAAGGCAGTATTTGACTGAGGATGACATCAAAGAACCTGAACAAAATCACACTTACTGAGAATTAATTATGACCTCTACACTGCTTGGAGTCATTCACAGCACAAGGGAAGATGATTATCATTGGTGGGCATCAATCATCTTAGCCGTGGGGCACATCTGCAGGAGATCCTCAGCGCAGCTTCCTCAGCTCAGGCATCTCCAGTTTGTCATCATAGAATCCCTACAGTGTGGAAGAAGGCTATTCAGCCCATTGCGTCCAAACTGAGCAGATTAGATTCCCTACAATGTTTAAACAGGCACGTCGGCCCAACCAGTACACACCAACCCTCCGAAGAGTAACCCACCCAAACACATTTCCTTCTGACTAATGCACCTAACAAGATAGACAATTTAGTATGGCCAATTCACCCTGCGTGCACATATTCGGACTGTGAGAGGAAACCGGAGCACCCAAAGGAAACTCATGCAGACAAGTGGGGAATGTGCAAACCCCACACAGACAGTTGACCAAGGATCGAATCAAACCTGGGACCCTGATGCTATGAGGCAGCAGTGTTAGCTACTGAGTCACCGTGCCAGCAGAAGAGGGGGCATTCACTGAAGTCTACAAAGTTTTCAGGACAGATTGTCCCTCTTCAGCTCTTGAAACAATCTGTGACCATGTATAGCAAGACTCGGACAACATTCAAGACCGTGTTGTTAAAGTCTGGGTGACATTTATGTAACAGCATAGTACATTTCCAAAGTAAAAGGACAATTTTATTCAGCAGCTCAATCTGGTTTCACGAGAATGTGGGGCAGCCATTCATCCCATCAAAACTACTGGGCAAAAGAAGGATAGCCCTTTTCAGTCGCTCCTGCCTGTTGCACAGGAAGGTGGGAGTCTGCTCCCTCCCTCATGTCACGTACATGGGATCAGAAAGAACCATTTCAAACCCGGAGTCACTTACAAAGGAACAGGAAGAGGTTATTCCGCTTGTCAAGCCACTAACACAGGAACAGGAAAGTGTCAGAGATGCTCCAACATCACAAACAAATGGAGCAGGGGCTGCGCAGGCAACTGCTCCAAATTGATCCACATGGCTTAATTACTCATGGTACATATGTGTTACTTTAATATGGTTTTCTGGCAGTTGGAATGAAGCCAACATTTTTTTAGCCATTCTCCAAGTTATCTTCCATCTCCAAGAAGGCAGACTCATGGTCTCCATGGAGGTCGGAAACCGGTGGGGAATAACTAACTGTTTCAGAATGAAGGTGTTTTGGCTGCTGACAGGATTGTGTACAAAGTGACACACAATGCAGTGTCACACATTAACTGTGCATTAAAGTGTTCAGAGTTCATTCAGAGCCTGCACCTCGCTGTCAATCGACATGAGGGTTCTGCAGATGCATGTAAACTGTCGTGAATCAAACATCCAATGAAAAGTATGACATTGACACCCCATTTAGCTGTTTGGGTCATAATGGGTTTCTGTCCATACCCATCAAGCTTCAACTTCTTATTCTCTCACAGCGCTACAGATTAAGCACATCGTTACTGCACTCTCTCCTCATGGTAACAACACGCCAGTGTTTAGTCTGGTCAAACTCCTTTGCACTGTCTCGGTGACAAAGATATCATTGATTATAAAGCAGACCAAACCTTTACACAAAGCACCAAATACTATCTCAACAAAACACGATCAGTGGGAAAGATTTTCTAACTTTTGTACTTCAATCATTTTGCCTGAAGAGCCACGTATCATTTACTTCCTTCCCTTGTATGAATTCTGTCAGTGACTTGTGACCAAGGACATCCAGGACTTTTTCAACAAAAGCACTCGCCAATCTCTCTACCATTTAATAAATATAAATGTACATGATGATATTTGTTGTTCACATCTGAATCATTTTTATACCTTGTGAACAGCTATTGCCCAAACACTGATCCTGCTGCCACCCATCAATCCTTCAGTCCAGAGAATAACAGTATTCTTCTCGTATCTCCGTTACTCAATGTTTAATCCATGTGGTATATATTCCACCCCTAACTACCCATGGACTCTAACATTCCCCACTCACCTGTATTCAGACATGTCAAGCGTCTACTAAAAATACAAATACACCAATCCCATTGGTTCTCAACTTTCGATGTCACAACGGACAATCTCCACAAACAGGTTTATCAAAGATCATTTCCCTTTCCTGAATCTAGGCCCAATGTACCAAATTGTATCATTATTCTCCAAGTGTCTCATCGTCACGTTCCTTATAAAAGGTTCCAATATTTTTTTCTCTCAAAGCTGACATCAAATTATTTAGTTTTCTGTTTTCCCTCTCCATCCTGTTTTAAATATTTAGGTTGACAATAGCTGCTGTCCAGTCTGCAGGATCCTTTCCAGAATCTAACTAGCTTTGAAGAATAATCAGTAATTATTTCACAAGCTTTGTTCTCATCTCAATCACTCTGAGATGTAACTCATCAGATGCAGCAACTTATGAAACTTCAATTCAATTAGATTTTCAATAACATACACTTCATTAATTCTGATTTCCTGCAGTTTCCAATTTTTACCAGTCCCTCTGTTCCCTAATATTTGTGGAAAGTAGTTTCTGTACCTTCCCCTGTGGAGATGGAACCAATGCATTCCTCTCAGCAGGCAGACGGTTTCAGTCAACTCGTGAATACATTGGAGGACTGCACTTCAGAGATGATGGATATATTACCCACTGCTGCCTGAAAAGATCCAGAATCAATCCAGTTTAATTCATCGTGAGTGTCAGCGCAGTCCTGCTACTGGTGTGAGAACACAGGTTATACTGAAAGAGAGAATACAGCTCAGTGACCAACTTAGTTTTGAGACAAACTAGTTTTACACTTTACACCTGAATGGGTGCAGCTTAGACAAATGTTCCTGGAAATCCCTGAGAGGAAAACATAGTGCCTCACTCCTCCCTGTTGGTACAGCTTCGCTTATTTGTAGTCTCAGCCTCAATTGTTTATCATGGACCCAGACACACTGTAAATGCAGTATTCAGAGTGGGGTCCCCAGACCACCGGGCTCCCTGAATGAACCCAGTAGCTGACATCACTATCCTGAGAACACCATCCCCAGAGACTCCACTGACTTTCCAGATGGCAGCAGCAAGTGAATTCCCCACACCTACAATGCATCCATTCAGTATTGAAAATGCCTCGGTCTCTTCAGTTTCTTCTAGGAGACAGTGGGGACTGAAGATACTGGAGATCAGAGCTGAGAAATGTATTGCTGGAAAAGCACAGCCGGTCAGGTAGCATCCAAACATCAGGAGAATCGACGTTTCGGGCATGAGCAAAAGAGTTCCTCCTCTTTTGCCTGGGAACCCTCCAACCACAAGGGATGAATTCAGATTTCTCCAGCTTCCTCATTTCGACTCCACCCCCCCAACCTTGTCTCAATCCCATCCCTCGAAATCAGCACCGCCTTCCTAACCTGCAATCTTCTTCCTGACCTCTCCGCCCCCACCACCTCTCCGGCCTGTCAGCCTCACTTTAACCTCTTTCCACCTATTGCATTTCCAACGCAGCTCCCCCAAATCCCTCCTCCCTACCTTGTATCTTAGCCTGCTTGGCACTCTTTCCTCATTCCAGAAGAAGGGCACATGCCCGAAACGTCGATTCTCCTGATCTCTGGATGCTGCCTGACCTGCTGTGCTTTTCCAGCAATACATTTTTTAGCTCCTCAGTTTCTCTTCCTGGCTGAGAAAGCTCTTACATCTCTACACAGTCGCACAGTAATAGTTCCTCTCTCCAAAGAAACAGTTGACCATTGAACATTACGTTTCTCTACAACTCAGCGACTATAAGAGAGATAGAGGGAACATAACTCACGGTAAGCAAGGACATCCCATAATAAATATGATACTCAGGAATATGTGAAAAGGGGAAATGGTAGAATAACTTCCCATTCTGTTTTCCTTCCAGTCCATCATCAGCAATCCTTTTGCTTGCGTTTCCTTTCTCTCTCTCTCTCTCCATCTGTCTCTCATTCACTCTCACTTTCTCTCTCTTGCTGGACATCATCCACTCAACACAAACCTCCCGCTCACCCTACCATCCATCCCTGATATAATAATATTATTTCTCATTTTTATTCAGTTTTGATAGGTTCACTAACCTTGAAACGTTATTTGTTTTTTTTTTTCCGACAGACTGCCATACCTGCTGAGATTCTCCAACATTCTTTCAGACGGTGGAGAATTTTATTTCAGATCGCCAGCATCCGCATTTCCTTGGTTATTTCACCTTTAATGTTGTTGTTTCGCGGGATGCCAGCATCACTGGCAAGGGCAGCATTTTTGTCCATCCTAACTGCCCTTGACCACACGGCCATTTGTCAAGACAATATGGAGGCAACCATATTGTTGTGGATCTGAGGTGACACTTAGTTCAGACAGTAGTTTATGCTTGCCATGAGTGAAAATAGACTTCATTCCAATTTTTGATATTGGAATTTAAATTTAGTCATCGGCTTTGATAGAATTTCAGACAATGATTTTCGAGTCATAACCCGTGCCTCTGAATTACACAGTCAGTGACATGATGACTCTGTTTAAGAGTCCCTGTTGTGAAGTAACTGTAGAGACAAGAACATGTTTGTGGTCAAACTATTTGTAACTGGAAGAGAGGTCAGAAGAGAACTGGAGCCATAAAATCTGTCTTTAACGAAGGGGTAGGTGATGGAAAAGTCAGCAACAGAACTCAGGCAGGGCTGGAGATTGGGGATATTATATAGGTGGGTGTCGGCAGGTTTGATGACAGAGAGAATATGGAGATACAAAACAGTTCACGATAAATGGAGACTCAAGGTTCTGAACAGTCTTTTACCTTCTCAGATGTTTATGAGTAAGTATTTTGGAAATGCATGAGAAGGAAGTGACTGAACGTTTATGTTTTTGTTGAATATAATCAACCAGAATAGCAATAACATTCAGCATCACACATAGAATTGATAGAGATAGACTTACCAGGCACACCAGTAATAGCGAGGATGGGATAGTACCCAACTTGAATAATTATCAGTACGGCTGGTATCCGCAACTCTAACCGCGGCCAATCCTGAGAAACCCAGTGAAGACCCCAGGATAAACTCCTGTCCATTGTTGTAACGTTCCAGTCTAATGTTCTCAGATTCTGGTTCATTGTTGGAACATTCTAGTCTCATGTTCTCAAATTAAAATCCATTGTTGGACCATTCTAATGTTCTCAGGTTCTGATCTCTCGCTCTTTCTCTGTAGCTGCTGATCCCAATCTTGTTGAGTTTGACTCTGCCCCGAATACTATGGCAAAATAAGTTGAAAGAAGTCCCGAATTATGGAAGAGGGAAATCCTTCAGTGACCCAGTTAGGTCCGGGAAGACTGATATTAATCACAGTCACTGAACAAACAGCTCCACTCAACCCCATTTCACGGCAACTTTGATATATCACAATAATACTTGGGGTGGCTGGGATTTTGATATCGCAGATTATTGGGCTCATGGCACATCTCCAGTTGTAAACATCGAGGTGGGGGAGAGACACAATTCTTTCTCTTCACAAGCTCGATGATTCTGCTGTGTTTTGGCAATATAGGAATTGCTGGGCTCCCGAGGCCGTCTGTGTCTGATCACCAGGCCCGCTGCGTCTTTTTGTTTCATTTATTTAAGTTTAACTTTGACTTCTGTCTGTCCAGCATTAAATGGCTTAGGTGGGTTTCAGCATTTTTGAGAGACACCTACAGAGCCATAGACGATGTCGGTACAGTCCATTCCTTGTGTTCTTACAGCCGCGACCTTGTCTTGTGGAGTGATGGTCAAACTCTTACAGAACCAGGATTCTTAGTTTTACCTTTCACCAGTTATTGATGGGGTCTCAGCAGAGTTGGAAGTCAGTAAATCTCTCCCGGGTGCTACACACACTCTCTGAGATTTCTCTCAGAACTGAATTTTGATGTCCTTTCCTCCTGGAGTGGAGAACTACACGTCAGACAATCTGTTTCTTGCATTTGTTTTTTGACATTGTTGTGTTTATCGGTTGATACCATATTGGAGCCATTACTGTCTAGTAGTTCAATAAACTATTATTCTTCTAAGTTTTCGAACAGAATTAAGTTATTGCAATTTCGTCTTCCTTTTGTTGTCTTTTATCGACAGTCTTCGAATAAATAGTGTTTTGCTTAATGTCAAATATTTTGACCAAGTAAATTCGACCTCAAACATAACACCTCACATTTACCAGCGGAATAGGCTGAGGCGGAGGAGTTATAATCATGTCAGGAATTATATCAGATACTCAATCCACCTCTCAGATCCATCCCAGACACGCATAAGCTCAGATGAGGTCACTGCTCAGCATGAAGCACTGCGTAGACCAGTCTAGTGTACTGCTCAGCAATCCGTCCAGGATCAAACACTGTTTAGAGCTCACAGGTTCACTACTTATATGTCCAACAGTGCACTGATCTATAAATTTGGACTAAATGATCTGTTCAACACAGGGCGCTGTGCAGAACACACAAAGGCAGTGTTCTATACACACGGACTGGATATCTGTGCAGCATGGGGAGCTGTGCAGTAAAGAGCAGTGAATTTATCTTTTAATGTGGAGCAGTTACCTTCCCAGCACACGCAGCTGTGTGCACCAATTGCTGCGTTGCTGTGTAACACTGTACTAGATCACTGCCCAGCGTGGGGAAACTTGCAGCTCATGGTGGAAGCGACAGGATGTGCAGCACCTCTCCATTTACAGCTCCATATCTCCAATGTGGCATGACACAGGAGTGCTATGGGTGTGAAACTCACTGCCAGAGCGGGATGGTGGGGGAATCAGTTTAAATACCAACAAATGGGAGGAACTTTGTTAAAAGCGAGGGGAGGATTGAGAGAGAATTGATGGTAGGTTTAAAAATTGTGAAATGAGAATATTTCGATAGCGCCTTGCAATATAAGCCACTGTTTCTAGGAATGATGGGTGAGCAGGATATTTGTGTAAGTTATGATGATTTAGAATTTTGGATAAGCATTTGTCCTGCAGCGTTGTAACTGGGAGTAGGATCAGCAGAGTTTTCGACTCACTGGGCTGAATCGTACAATAATTTGTCTCAGTGCCATTTTCATTGAATGTGACAGAAGGAATATCTGCACGAGGCTGAGCTAGTTTCGTGGTGTTATCTTATCGAACTCACCTCATTAACTAACCACCCTACCTCATGGTGTCCCTCTCATTCAACGCCAGCACGATTTTCCCACCCATTATGGTTGGAGGTGCTCACCATCGCCCGGATGCCCCTGGATATTCAGTGATCCCTGGTACTGCTGCCATCATAAAAAGGTCAATGGGCACACGGTTGAGGTTTCTCAGTTTGGAGATCCCCTGCACAGTTTACCCGAGCATGGCAGATAAAGGGAAATTACACCACAGCTTGACGACAGAGGCACGGAGGTCATGGTGAATGGTCTAGTACAGAGGGGGACCATTCTCTTCCCAGACCATGGTCTGAGCACACCACCCAACTCAGTGCAGTATCTGCGTCCGAAGAAAAGTCCAGCAATACAGGAAAAGCATCAATAACCTTCCCCGTTCTGTCAAGGTAAGTGTCAACGTATTCTCTCTACTCTCTCACACTCATTGTATATCTGTTAGTGTCTTCCCCAGAATAAGGCTCCATCACTCTTACTACAGCAATATAGCACCTTCTCTCTTTCTCTC
Source organism: Chiloscyllium punctatum (assembly GCF_047496795.1). Lineage (NCBI taxonomy): Eukaryota > Metazoa > Chordata > Chondrichthyes > Orectolobiformes > Hemiscylliidae > Chiloscyllium > Chiloscyllium punctatum. The sequence goes on from NC_092751.1 coordinate 50,396,203, forward strand.
TCTCTCTCTCTCTCTCTCTCACCTACACAATACCCCCACATGGTAAAAAAATGTTCTTATGAGTGCAGTTTCTAGAATTCTCAGGTTGATGTCGTTCGTACAATGTTCCAAATAATTCTCAAAATAATTCAATTTTAGCAAAATGTTCATCCCCCCATATGCAACGCATCAGAGGAAGGAGCAGAGTTTTACTTTTTTTTAAATCGCTCAGGATGAAAGTGCATCATGAGGCCATTAATCCTCTCAAATATGCTCCACTAATCAAACAAAGGGAGCACCTAAACACTTGAAGACTCACTCTCTTCTTGAAGACAGACGCCACTTTGAAGTTTCGCCAGCTTCACTGGAACACTCCTGTAATCCCAGGAGTTATGAAATATTTCACACAGTGCCACCAGTCCCTCTGTAACCATTTCTATCAAAACAAGCTATGAATTGCTGATGAGCTGTTTACCTTTGGTCATTTCTGTTTGAGAAAAGCCTTGTTCATTTTGTGAGAGACAATGCAAAACTTTCATCTGACTACAATTTTGTTTATAATATTGAAACTCTTCGTGCCTTCCCCTGCAAGGAACAATGTAAAATAATATTTTATCTTCACTGCATGTTCCCTGAAATCAGTTCCCCAGTCACATCCTACAGGTGTCCCACATATTCTTTCCTGCCTTCCTTCCAAGGGTCACACACACATCATGAATGTATTTTATTCGATATGGGAAAACTCTTGCGGTTAGTTTCTTTTAATATTCTTGCCAGTTTTGAAATGTTTTTTCTTTGTATTTTGTTTTATACAATCTGCTTCTTGTTCCAAAAGTTAACTACCCAAATGTGGCCAACGCTCAACAATCTGACTTCTTTAGTTTGTGATTGATTAGCATACTTCACAGCATTTGTTCATCATGGATGGTTCATCTTCACATCTTCATATCATCTTCTTTTTCACCAGAGCCAAACATTACTGAGAGTTATTAATCAGTACCTGCTTAAATGTTCCCACATCCCTCCCCCCACACCCCACACCCCACCCCCGCCACACACATATCTGCTGACTTTCATCTGTGTCTATTTTCATACTCCGTATTTGACCAGATGTATGACATATATCTGCATTTGAAATGGCTGGCTGTTTTCAATCATTCGGGGGGAACCTACGTATGTGGCTGAACACATGATCAGCTAAAGGTGACTCCATTCTCCCAGTTTCCCTGGCTCTGTCATTTCTGTTCGATGATGCCACATTCCAGTGGGAAGATTCCTACATGTCATCCTTTTCTCTCAAACGAGAAATCCCCTAAATCTGATGGACTGAGTTTTCAGCTGTGTCTGTCCCATCTCCCTCACTTCTGCCCTCACTCCGTCCCTTCCTCCCCAGAACAATGATAGATCTCCCCTTGTCCACACTTCCTTCTGCACTAGAATCTGCATTCACAGAATCATCTTCCGCCACTTCTACCACCTCCAGCAGGACAGCATCAGTAAACACATCTTCCCCTCCAGTCCACCGTCAGAAATTCACAGGGACCATTCCTTCTGTGGCAAGCTCCATTACCTCGAACACTTCCCTACTCCCCCATGGAACCTTCCCACGTAAAGCTGCAACTTTTGCCCATTCATCTCTTCCCTCTTCACTGTCCAAGGCTCTAAACACAGTTTCCAGGTGAAGCAGCATTTCACTTATACGCTTTCAATCCAATCTCCTGTCGTTGCTGCTGACAATGCAGTCTCCTTTACATTACTGAGCTCAACAGAAACTGATTTGATGAACATCTCCACTCTGTCTGTAGGAATGACATTGTCATTCTGATTGCTCCCCATTTCAAGAACCTACATTGCTCTCAAGATAATGAGAATTCTTTGAGGAGGTAACAACAGTTTGGACAATAGAGAGTTACCTATCTGAACTTCCAGAAGGCCTCTGACATGGTACCCCACAGGAGGCTGCAGAGTAAGATAAGGACCCATGGCTCTCAGAGGATAGGTACTTGCATGGATTAAAGATTGCCTCTCTTACAGGATGCAGATTGAGGATAAAATTGTTCCTCTCAGGATGGCAGCCGGTGACTTGCAGTGTTCCACAAGAGTCACAACATTTCACTTTATAGGTTAATGATCTGAGTGGCGGGACAGAAGACATTCTGGCTACGTTTGCAGATGAAGCCAAGATAGGTGGAGATGCATGTAATATTGAGGAGGCAGGGAGCCTGCAGAATGATTTCGACAGCTTCGGAGAGTGGGAAAAAGAGTAGCAGATGGAATGCAATTTGGGGCAGTGTGAGGTCATGCACTTTGGTATGAAGAATACAAGCATGGACCATTTACCAAATGGGAAGAAAAATCAGAAATCTGAGGAACAAAGGGACTTGAGATTCCACGAGCAGGATTTGCCTTATATAAACCTGCAGGTTGAGTCAGTAGTTAAGAAGGCATATACGATGTTGTCATTCATCTTGAGAGGAGTAGGATATAATGGTAGGGATTCTGAGGCTTTCTAAAGCTCTGGTCAGACCACATTTCCAGTATTTTGTGCCTCATACCTCAGGAAGGATGTATTAGCCTTGGTGTGTGTCAAGAGAAGGTTCACCAGAAATGAAAAACTTAACACATGAGGAACATTGGAGAACTCTGGGTTTATACTCCATAGATTAGAAGGATGGGTGGGGTGGGGATCATATTGAAACTTACAGAATACTGAATGACCTGGATACAGACAAAATTGGGAGGACGTTGGCACTGGCAGGAGGACACCGGCGTAGAGAAAAGGGAAAACCCATTAGAACGGGGATAAGGTGAAACGTCTTTATCCAGAGTGTGGTGACATTGTGGAATTCCTTACCACAGAAGGCTGTGGAAACCAGATCATTTGGCACCAGCGATATAGCCAGGAAAGGGACTGAGGATCTGAAAAGTGACTCCAGAGAGTTAGTTTGGAAGCTGAAGAGCAGGGCGAGTAGAGTAGTGATCTCAGGTTTGCTACCAGTGCCACGAGGTAGTTAGATGAGGAACAGTCAGCGAATGCAAATTTACACGTGGCTGCGGGGCTGGTGCAGGAGGGAGGGCTTCAGTGACCTAGACCATCGGGTTTACCTTCTGGGTAAGGTGGGCCCTGTACATGAAGGACGCGTTGTACCTGAACTGGAGGGGCACAAATGGCCTGCTTGGGAGGTTTGCTTGTGTGATTCCGGTGGGTTTAAAACACGTTTGGCAGGGGGTTAGGAATAAGACCACATGTCTGAGAGGGGTTTAGTTGCAGACGGGACAGTGAGAGGATATATTGCATCTATCAGGAAGGTTTCTCACGCCATGAAACAAAGGGATCAGTTAAAATGCATCTGCTTTAATGCAAGGAATGTCTGAACTAAGAGTGACAAACTTTGATTATGGATCAGTACTTGGGGCTGCGATATCGTGGCCATGCGGAGACGTAGATTTCACGGGGCACGGATGGTTGCTTGATGTTCCAGGGTTTAAAACGTTTAAAAATGTTTCAGGGCAGCACAGCGTCTCAATGATTAGGACTGCTGCCTCATAGCGCCAGACACCCGGGTTCAATTCCCAACTCAGGGAACTGTCTGTGTGGAGTTTGCACATTTTCCCCGTGGGTGTGCTCCGGTTTCCCTCCATAATCCAAAAATGTGCAGATTATGTGAACTTGCACATGCTTAATTGCCCGTAATGTTAGATGAAGGGGTAAATGTAGGGGAATGGTTCTGGGTGGGTTGTTCTGTGGAGGGTTCTGTGGACTTGTTGGGCCGAAGGGCTGGTTCCACTCTGTAAGTAATCTAATCTTATCGAAAAAAGAACGGGGTGGGAGGAAAATGAGGGGAGGATGTAACATTGCTAATCAAAGAGTGCGTCACAGCTGCAGAAATGAAGGTTGTTGAGGAAGGTTTGTCTCCTGAGTCAGTATGGGTGGAAGTTAGGAACAGCAAGGGAACAGTCGCCAGATTTGGGGGTTTTCTACAGACCATCTAATAGCTGTAGAGAGATTGAAGATCTCATAGGCGGGCAAATTCTGGAAAATGCAAAAGTAGAAGGGTTAATGTTATGAGTGATTTCAACTTTCCCAATATCGACTGGAACCTCCTAAGTGCAGATGGTGTGGATGAAGCCGTTTTTGTCAGATGTGTTCAAGATGGTTTCCTTGCTCAGTATGGAGACAGACCAACAAGGGGAGAGGCTATTTTGGATTTGGTGTTCGGCAACGAACCAGGACAGGTGTCAGAACTCACGGTGGGAGAGCACTTTGTTGAAAGTGATCACAACTGCCTCACATGTAGCAGAGTCTGGGAGAGTGAAAGGAGCAGTTTCTGAAAGAAGATATTTAATTAGGGAAAAGGAAATTATGATGCTATCAGACAGTAATTGGGAAGTACAGACTGGGAGCAATTGTTCCAAAGAAAGGGCACAGTGGGCATGTGGAGACTGCTGAAGGAGCAGTTGTTGCGAGTGATACACAAATTTGTTCCTCTGAGACAGGTAAGAAGGGTAAGATTATGGAACCTTGGATGACGAGAACAGAAGAACTTCTCGTCAAAAGGAAGCAGGCAGTTTACGGAAGATGGAGGAAGCAAGAATCTAACACAGCTTTCGAGGATTACAGGCTTACTAGAAAGGAGCTCATAAATGGGCCGAGGCGAGCCATGATGGGGCATGAAAAAGGCTTGGCAAGAAGGATTAGGGAGAATCCAAAAGGCATTTTACTCATACGTGAGGAATAAGGGAATAATTAGGGAGAAGGTAGGGCCAATCAGGGATAGTGTAGGGAACTTATGCGTGGAGTCTGAGCAGATAGGGGAAGCCCTAAATGACTTTTTTGCTTCGATTTTCACGAGGGAAAGGGAACTTGCTGTAAATGAAAACTTAGAGGAGCTGGTTCAGATCAAGATTGATGAAATTGATGTGCCAGACCTTTTGAAAAACATTAAGATAGATTCGTCCCCAGGGCCAGATTTATCCTAGACAGTTCCGAGAAGCGAGAAAGGCGTTTGCTAAGCCGCTGGTGAGGATATTTGCTTCCTCAGTCTTTACAGGAGTCGTACCGGAGGATTGGAAGAAAAATGTTGTTCCTTATTTCATCAAGGGTAATATTGAAATCCCTGGCAATTACAGAGCAGTCAGTCTTACGTCAGCGGTCAGCAAAGTTTGGAAATAAATTCTGAGGGATAGAAGTTTTGACGATTTGGCAAAGCATTGTGTGATTAAATCAGTCAGCATGGCTTTGTGAGGGCCAGGTTATGCCTCACAAATCTTATTGATTTCATTGAGGAGGTGTCGAGCACGACAGTCGAGCAGTGGACGTGGTGCATGTGAACTTCAGCAAGGTATTTGAGAGGGTTCCCCATGGAAGGCTTAGTCATAAAGTCAGGAAGTATGGGATACAGAGAGATTTGGTTATCTGGATTCAGAATTGGCTGGCTAGCAGAGGGCAGACAGTGGTTGTAGATGGAAAATATACTGCTTGGAGGACAGTGTTGAGAGGGATCCCACAGGGCTATGTCCTTGGGCCTCTGCTATTTTAGTTTTTATAAATGACTTGGATGAGGAGGTTATGGGGTGGGTTAGTAAATTTGCTTATGACACAAAGATCGGAAGCGTCGTCGATAGTATAGAGGGCTACAGTAGGCTGCAGTGCGACATAGACAGGATGCAGAGCTGGGCTGAGAAATGGCAGATGGAGTTCAACCTGGGTAAATGTAAAGTGATGCATTTTGGAAGGTCAAATTCGAATCCTGAATATAGCATTAAATACAGGATTCTTGGCAGTGTGGAGGAATAAAGGGATCTGGGTGCGCAAGTGCATAGATCCCTCAAAGTTGCCACGCAAGTGGATAGGGTGTCAGGAAAGCATATGTTGTTTTGGCTTTCATTAACAGGGGGATTGAACTTAAGAGCTGCAACGATTTTCTGCAGCTCTACAAGTCCCTGGTGAGACCACACTTGGAATATTGTGTCCAGTTGTGGACCCCCTACTATAGGCAAGATACAGGGGCTTTAGAGAGCGTGCAAAGAAAGTTTACCAGGATGCTGCCTGGCCTGGAGGGCTTGCTTTATGAAGTAAGGTTGAACAAGCTTGGACATTTCTCTCTGGAGACAAGGAGGAGAGAGGAGAGCTGATCAAGGTGTACAAAATAATGAGAGGAATTGATAGGGTCAATACCCTTTTCCCCAGTGCAGGATTGACTAGTACGAGAAATCATAGTTTGAAGATATTAGGAGGAAGGTAAAAGGGAGACGTCAGAGGTAGGTTCTTTATGCAGAGAGTTGTGAATGCATGGAATGCATTGCCAGCTCTGTTGGTGGAAGCAGAGTCTTTGGGGACATTAAAGCGACTGATGAACATACACGTGGGTAGCAGTGAGTTGAGGGGTGCGTAGGTTAATTTACTATATTTTACATTAAGATTAAATCTCAGGACAACATCGTGGCCCAAACGGCCTGTTCTGTGCTGTCCTGTTCTACGTTCTATTTAGAAAAGTTAAAAGAGACTCAGATAAGTTCTTGATTGACAAGGGGATCAAAGATAACTGGCAGGAAGCAAGGAAATGGGGTTGAAAACCTATAATTCGCGATCGAATGCCGGAGCAGACTTGATGGTCCGAATGGCTTCATTTCTGCTCGTATAGTGTTGTGGCCTTATAATATTTCGGTCCTGGATGGCATGGTGTCTCAGTGGTTTGCACTGGTGCCTCACAGAATCAGGGAACTGGGCTCGATTTCCTCTGGGTGTTCTCGTTTATTGCCACAGTTCAAAGTTGTGCAGGTTAGGTGAACTGGTCATGCTGATTTGTCGATTGTGTTCAGGGATGTTGATGTTTGGTGCAATAGTCAAGGGTCTACGTATAGTATTAGGGTAGAGAATAGGATTGGTTCGCATACTCTTTGGAGGGTCAGTATCGACCTGTTGGGCTGAAGGGCCTGTTTTCACACTGTAGGGATTCTAAAAAAATGCAGGCTGCTGCAATGTTCCAATGAAGCACAACCCACGCTTGAGTAACACCTCACTTTACACTTTGTTACGTTACAGTCTGTAGGAGTTAATATTCAATTCCATAAGTTCACAGCCTGAACCCACTATGGCTGTTCTCGATTTTCTGTACACTCTCCCTCCTGGGCTCCCTAAGTTCGTGTCTTGTTTATTTCCATTCAACAGAGAAAATAAACTTCTAATATTTACACATTAATTTACACCCATTATATACCTGTGTCTCTTTCACCACAATTTCAAGACCATTTGTCTTTCACACTGGGCCTCCAAACACTCTTTCCCACCTCTGCCAAGATACTAAAGCGCTCACTTTCCAAACCTTTACACGTCTGAAGAAGATTTACACTGGACTTGAAACATTAACATTGTTTCTCTGTCTCTGCAGATGTTGCCAGTCCCCTAAGTTCCTTCAAAAATGAAAAGTTACAGAACACATTTTCAATATAGCAAAGATCATTGGATACAGGAAATCTGAAACAAAACCAAAAATTGTTGGACTTACTGGGTGCTTTGAGGAACAGTCACAGAACCGGAAAGATTAACTCTGCTTTCACTCCACAGATGCTGACAGACTGGTCAGTGTCTTCAGCACTTTCTGTTTTTGAACAAGTTTCAAACATGTGTGTCAAAGCTGCTCACACGCCCTGTCCAACATGGAGCACCATACACCGGGAAGTGAATGATAATGCACGTATACAAATTCACTTGTTCTGAAACGACATAAGGCTGTCATCACCGACACTACAGAGCTCTTAACCATGGTTATGGAGAGAAACAGCGGGAAACACATTCGCTTTAAACAGAAGATGGCACTACCGGAGGGGAAAATATTCAGGTGAAAACGTTAAATGCTTTTGAGGAATGCGACAATTGGAGGCATGGCATCATGAAGATACCCAAACAGGATGAGAATTTTTAAAAAAGCAAGTGTTCCCACATGAGATACTGGGATAGAGCATTGTGTACAGAGGAGGAGGACGACCGTGTCCCCATGCGAATGAGGACAGGCAGCAGAATTGTATTGCAGATCATGCATCTCAAACTGGGCATTCATGTGATGCTGTAAATCATAGCAGCTGTCGTAGCAGCAGCAGCAGCAGCAGAATTATATTCAACCACAATATAATGTCTCAGTCTACCATTACCATGAAGTCGATCTCCGGTTCAGTGATGAGTGTGGGTGAACATGCCACGGTCAGAACTGTGTGTACCTAAACCTGATGACAAACTATTCAAGCGACCGCACTTACTGCTTAAATTAACAAACAGCAGAACTAACATCTGATAGAGAGGGCGCCATGACCACAAGACTGTGACCATTTCTTTTAAAACCAGTTATGAATTACTGCTGGCCTGTCTACTCTTACTCTTATCTGTTAGAAAAATCCTTGTTCCTTTTGTTGGAGACAGTTCAAGAACTTCCCTCCTATTACCATTTTGTTTACATCATTGAAATACTTACTGTACCTTCCCCTGTGAGGAAAGATGTAAAACACGGGTGTAAATTATCTGTCTGCTCCCTGTAGCCAATTCTTCAGTCACACCCTCCAATTATCCTCAGTATACTTTCCTAATTAATTTCACCTAAGATCACACACTCATCTTGAACTTTTTTTATATGCTCGGAAAAGATCGTGCTGCTTGTTTTTGTATTTCTTGCCAATTTACTACATCATGTCTTTTCTCCCTTTTCCTCGCTTTCTTGATTGATACAGCCATATAGCGCACAAACAGACCCTTTGGTCCAACTTGTCCATGCTGACCAGGTTTTTCAAACTAAACTAGTCCCATCTGATTGCATTTTGTCCATAAGCCTCTAAACCTTTCCCATTCATATGTTTGTCCTAATGAGTTTTAAATGTTGTAGCTATACTTGCACCACTCACTCTTCCTCTGACAGCTCATTCCACATTAACACATATCAGCCTCTGTGTGAAAATATTGACCCTTCGTCCATTTCAAATCTCCCCTCTTTCACCTTAAACCTCTGCCTTCTATGGTTGGACTCCCCCATCCCGTGGGAAAGACCTTGGCTGGTCACTCTATTCATACCTCTCATGATTTTATAAACGTCTACAATGTCACCCCTCAACCTCCTACATTCTATCTGACACTAACTTTACGAACAAGCATTTACAGATAAAGCACTGCAAATTTGAAACAGTATTCATATGACAGGTAAATAACCTTCAGCCCAAACTTCATACTGTGATTTATTTTTCTCCATGTTATAATACTAAGGCAGCAGGAAACTGTAACGAGTACCAATAAGAGGTCAAACATCTGTATTGCTTTGTCCAAATGGGGTGATGATCTCTACAGTGAAAGCGCATCACTGGCCTGAACCATATAAGAAGGGGAATTCTTGTACCACACGGTCAGCGTCTACCTTTAGCAGAGTGAGATGAAGCATGAGTATACTTTTGAAATTTGGATCACAGTGTGAATTCAGTGCAAAGGGGGAGAGGTCTTTTCAATAAGGTTTACTCAAAGAAGGAAACTTTCCTGAGTGAGATGTGAGTGGGAGGTGTAAAACAGCATGAATGGAGAGGTCGAGCCACACTGTGACCAGAGGCAAAGTGGCAGCACAAAACGCTGCTTGATGCTACTGCAGAGTAGGTAGACTTGAACAAAGAGTTTCAGGTGAAGTGGGGAGGGACCATAATGTAAGAGAATGTACTCTGTAATTTGAGAGGGAGAACCTGGAATCAGGAAGGGGACACGAGCAGGGAAGAAGATGGAACAGCAATGGCAGCAGTTTCTGGGGGGAATTCAGGAAGCACAGCTGAAATTCATACCCAGCATCTGCTTCTGGTCCCTGAAATAAACATCCTAAATCTGACCCTCCACTCATGCTCATCCATAGTATCCTTGAGAGCCTTTGTCAACCATGGGTGCTTCATCTTCTTATTGAGTTCTTCTTTTTGAACAGAAACAATAATTACTGAGCGGTTTGGGATATCTGCTTGAATGTCTGCTCACGTATACTCACTGGCCTTCCTTTGGGTCTATTTTCACATTCCGCTTCAGACCAGACGAGAGACAGAAATCCTCAAATTAGATGCCTGGTTCTTTTCTATCATTCAGAAGGAACTTCTGCCTGTGGCAATTCTCCAAGTTTCTCCATCTCTGTTGTTTCTGTTTGACGATGCCACATTCCTGTGAGCTGTGTCTAACGTGACCTCCTTTTCCATCAAACCAGAAATCCCCGAATTCTGGTGGACAGGGCCTTCAGCTATGACTGTCCCAGCCCCCACGGTGTTGCCCTCAATCCGTCCCCTCCATCCCAGAACAATGATAGATTCTTCCTTGTCCACACTTCCTCCTGCACGAGAATACACATTCACATACTCATCCTACACCATTTCCTCCATCTCCAGCAGGACAGCATCATCAAACACATCTTCCCCTCCCGTTCTCGGTCAGTATTTCACAGCGACCGTTCCCTCTGTGTCACCGTCCATCACCCCGAACGTTTCCCCACTCCCCCATCGCACCATCCCATGCATTTGCCGAATTGCAACACTTGTCCATTCATCTCTTCCCTCCTCACTGTCCAATGCCCCAAGCATAGCTTCCAGGTGAAGCAGCATTTCACTTGTAACCTTTCAATCTGATCTCCCGTCATTGCTGCTCATAATGCAGTCTCTTTATATTGGCGAGACCAAATAGGGATTGCTCTGAGGAACACACCCACTCTGTCTGTAGAAATAACCCTGACCTTCTCATTGCTTCCCATTTCAATAACTTACCTTGCTCTCACCTTACCAAACTCTGCTCCCACAACAAGCCTGTCATCCTAGAGACCAGTCTGGTCATCCTTCGCTGCTCTCCCGCAATGTCAGGTTTGTCTGTTATTAGGTAGGGAGAGCAAAACTGCACACAATACCGCACAATGTTCGAGGTGGGGTCTCATTAAGGCCCTGTACTGCTGCAGTAAGACACCCTTACTCCTGCACTCAGAGACTGGTGAAGTTGGGGAATTATTTCCCTGATCAGGCTGTGAAAGCTAAAGTACTGAATATAAATAAGGATTTCAAGACACAGAAGGGATGGGGAGAGTGCAGGAGTTTGGTGTGGAGATATAGAATCAGCAATACTTACAGGCAGTTATCCAATAATGTGGCAGCTGTGTTCCAGTGGAACACCGTGTTATAGAAAACGGTGCAATATAAATAATGGGGCCAATGGGAAAAGGAGGCTTCGGTGCAAACCCCCAAAATTACCAATAAAAATCAAAACAAAAATAATACTCAGGCTAACACAAACAATAGCACAGGCTACATAAATATTTAAACTGTGTATTGTAATGAGTTAGTGCAGTAATTGTCACACTTTAACACTACAGCCACTGACTACAGCATTGTATCTTTCACCAAGATCTTCCCCAGAAATTGCGTGGGCTGACTGTCCACGTGATGCAGAATTCCAGTTCTCTCCAAAATATTCCCGTCCCGGTTTGAAATAAAGTTCCTTCTAAATGTAGACCACAAATCCCATATTCAGGCTCAGTTTCAAGGCTTGCAGAGCGGATTGCAGACCTGCTTTATCTGAACACACTGAGGGTGCATTTGGCAGACAGAGGGATCCTGAGGCTGGGATTAGCTTTTCAGCTGGCACCAGAGACTGACTCCCATAACAGTGAACGGGAACACACTGTATAAAGAAAGGTGTTCAATTCACTAATTGTATTGTAGCGAAATTGCGTTTAATAAACACACCTTTATTGGATAACTGCTTGTATATCGAATGGAGGATCAAAATTGATGGACCAAAGCGAATACAGTAGTTCCTATTTTATATGTTCCGATGATTAACCATACTAAAGGATATGAACACTGTGTGGGGAAAACTGAATTGAGGAGACTTTCACCATGAACGAGAATGGAGGATGCTCAGTGTGTTGAATGACCTACTCCTTTCCCTATGTTTCTGTTCAGTCTGTGGGAAAGCTCTGTAAATGTTGCCACCAGCTCCTAGATGTTAGGAAGGAGGTCTCTGCAGGGTCAATAAGATAGTGTTTCCAGATCCAATACTGAGGCTGGTGCTGGGTGATCTGTGTTGTTTTATTCTTCAAGACCTCGGAGCAGTTTGATACAATAGAGTGTCTTGCTTGGCCGTTTCCGAGACCATTGAAGAGTTTATCACATGTCTGTGTGTCTGGAGTCACTTTTAGGCCAGACCAGGAAAGCATGGGAGATTCACTTCCTGAAAGGACATTGAGGAAGGAAATTGGTGTTTACAATCGACATTGGCTTCAATGTCACTGTTAATGACTCCAGGTTTTACATCTCGATGTTTTATTAATTATAATTTCCACCTGCTGCCAGAGCATTCGCCTGGTCTGGATTATTAATCCAATGATATTTCTACAATAGCACCATCTCCACATGGGCACCTATCAGAAACCACACTGAGCAGGTTATTTCTGTGCTACTTGATATCTCTGTCAAAAAGAACTCCCACCAATGTGAGTATCATGACAGGACTCAGGGCGTGCTAAATGGTCAGACTGTGGTCATTCCCTTGTTATGGGATTGCACATAGCTGAGTTATTTTCCACGTGGCCAGGGTGATGTCAGAATTGGAGCTGGAATGAAACAGTTTCCTCAGGGTCACGGCTTGTTGGGCAGCACAAGTCTTCAGTCCTATTGCAGGAATGGTGTCTGGGCCCATTGCCTTTGTCGTATCTACTGTGTTCAGCTGTTTCTTCATGTCACATGCAGTGAATCAGATTGACTACAAACTGGCATCTGTGATTCTACGGGCAGCATGGCGAGGGTGAGGTGGATCATCAACTCAACACTTCTGGCTGAGGGTGGTGCAGATAATACAACCATGTCTTTTACACTGATGGACAGGGCTGTCCTGTTATTTAGGATGGTGATATTTATGGAGTCCTCTCCTCCAGTGAGTTGTTTAATAGTCCATCGACATTTATGTCTGGATGTGGCAGCACTGCAGAACTTCGGTCTGATCTGTTAGTCTTGGGATCATTTCGCCCTCTGTATCAGATGTTAGTCCTGCTGTTGCGAATATAACCAGTCAAGTGCGATAGCTTTAATGGATTGTCCTCAGGTTTAGGTACACATGGTTCCAACCCTATCATGTTCACCCGCACTCATCACTGAACCATAGATCAGCTTGATGTTAATGGTAAACTGAGGGATTATCCTGGCGAAAATGTTACAGATTGTAGTTGAATACAATTCTGCTGCAGCTGTGATTTTACCGCACCACATGAATGCCCACTTTGAGCTCCAATATGTTCAATTCAATTCTACTGACTATCCCCCAGTTTACACCAAGACCCATTCACCCATCAGCCCTGTACTCAGTGTCTTAACCTGGTGTCTGATGTGGTAACACTTCCATTTTCCTATTCTCATTGTGCTGAGGGTCTCTTTCTGGTGTCACGCCTCCAATTTATTACTTTACTCAAACCCCTTAACATATGCATCTGAATCTTTTCCATTCCCCCCCAATGCCATCTTCTGTGTTTGATGTGAATGTGTTCCCCTCTGTTTCTCTCCCTGACCAAGATTAAGAGCTCTGCAGTGTCAGTGATGCCAGCTTTATGTAGTTTCAGATCAAGGAATTTGTGCACCTTGCATTATCGGTTACATCCCAGTGTATTCCGTGTGAGACAGAGCATTTGAGCAGCTTTAACACACGTCTATGGAACTTGTTCAAAAACAGAAATTGCTGATGGAACTCAGCAGGTCGGGCAGCATCTTGTGGTGTGAAAGCAGAGTTAATCTTTCAGGACCAGTGAACATTCTACAAAACTCCCATTTTTTCCAGCAATTTATGCATTTTCATTTCCAGTATCCATAGTTATTTGTTTAATTGAAAACTTGTTCTAAGCCTATTCATTTCTATAGAAACTCAACAGGTCTGGCATCATCTGCAGAGACAGAGAAACAGAGTTAGCCTTTCAAGTCCAGTATGACACTTCTTCAGAACTGAAAAAGGATTGGATAATGAGTTTTATAATACCTTGACAGATGTGGAGAGTAGGTTGACAGGTAAAAGAGGGTGTGGCAAAAGATAAACATGCTTTTAGTAGTGGTGAACGAGAAGACCATGTGAAACAGCTTTAAATTAAGATGTGAATAGGGAAAAGGGTTTCTCTCTATTGAGTGAAAGATAAAGAAGATACAACCATACAAGGTCATAGGGAGGCCAGGAGGGAGATTGTACGGAAATTTTAGAACAGTTATAATGGGGTCAGACTGTGAAATTATGAAATTGTACATTAACTTCTAAAGGCTGTAACGGACGAAAGTGTAAAGTGCGTTACTCGAGCTTGGGTTGTGCTGCCTTGGAACATTGCAGCAACCCAGGGCTGAAATGCCAGCATGAGAGCAAGGTAAGTTATTGAAATGGGAAGCAATGAGAAGGTCAGGGTCATTTCTACAGACAGAGTGGGTGTGTTCCTCAAAGCAATCTCTATTTGGTCTCGCCAATATAAAGAGACTGCATTATGAGCAGCAATGACGGGAGATCAGATTGAAAGGTTACAAGTGAAATGCTGCTTCACCTGGAAGCTATGTTTGGGGCATTGGACAGTGAGGAGGGAAGAGATGAATGGACAAGTGTTGCACCTTCTATAATTGCATGGGATGGTGCGATGGAGGAGTGGGGAAACGTTCGGGGTGATGGACGGTGACACAGAGGGAATGGTCGCTGTGAAATACTGACCGAGGACGGGAGGGGAAGATATGTTTGATGATGCTGACCTGCTGGAGATGGAGGAAATGGTGTAGGATGAATATGTGAATGTGGATTCTCGTGCAGGAGGAAGTGTGGACAAGGAGTAATTGTTCTGGGATGGAGGGGACGGATTGAGGGCAACACTGTGGGAGATGGGACAGTCATAGCTGAAGGCCCTGTCCACCAGAATTCGGGGATTTCTGGTTTGATGGAAAAGGAGGTCACGTTAGACGCAGCTCACAGGAATGTGGCATCGTCAAACAGAAACAACAGAGATGCAGAAACTTGTGAATGGAGTCAGCCTCCGCTGATCTTGTGTTCAGCCACAGGCAGAAGTTCCTTCTGAATGATAGAAAAGAACCAGGCATCTAATTTTAGGATTTCTGTCTCACATCTGGTCTGAAGTGGAATGAGAAAATAGACCCAGTGGAAGGCCAGTGAGTATACGTGAGCAGACATTCAAGCAGATATCCCAAACCGCTCAGTAATTATTGTTTCTGTTGAAAAAGATGAACTCGATAAGCAGGTGAAGCACCCATGGTTGACAAAGGCTCTCAAGGATACTATTGATAAGCATTAGTGGAGGGCCAGATTTAGGATGTTTATTTCAGGGAACAGAAGCAGATGCTTGGCATGAATTTCAGCTGTGCTTCCTGAATTCCCCACAGAAACTGCTGCCATTGCTGCTCCATCGTCTTCCCTGCTCGTGTCCCCTTCCTGATTCTAGGTTCTTTCTCTCAAATTACAGAGTACTTTATCTTACATTATGGTCCCTCCCCACTTCACCTGAAACTCTTTGATCAAGTCTACCTGCTCTGCAATAGCATCAAGCTGCGTTTAAACCTGCCACTTTGCTCTGGTCCCAGTGTGGCTCGGCCTCTCCATTCATGCTGTTTTACACCTCCCACTCACATCTCACCCCGGAAAGTTTCCATCTTTGAGTAAACCTTATTGAAAAGACCTCTCCCCTTTTACGCTGAATTTACACTGTGATCCAAATTTCAAATGTTATACTCAGCCTTCATCTCACTCTGCTAAAGGCAACTGCACGCTGACCGTGTGGTACAAAAATTCCCCTTCTTCTGTGGTACAGGCCAGTGATGCGCTTTCACTGCAGAGATAATCACCCCATTTGGACAAAGCAATTCAGGTGTTTGACCTCTTATTGGTATTCGTAACAGTTTCCTGCTGCCTTAGTATTATAACATGGAGAAAAATAAATCACAGAATGAAGTTTGGGCTGAATGTTATTTACCTGTCATTTGAATACGGTTTCCAATTTGCAGTGCTTTATCTTGAAATGCTTGTTCGTAAAGTTAGTGTCAGATAGAATGTAGGAGGTTGAGAGGTGACATTGTAGACGTTTATAAAATCATGAGAGGTATGAAGAGAGTGACCAGCCAAGGTCTTTCCCACGGAATGGGGGAGTTCAACCATAGAAGGCGTAGGTTTAAGGTGAAAGAGGGGAGATTTTAAATGGTCGAAGGGTCAATGCTTTCACACAGAGGCTGATGTGTGTATGTGGAATGAGCTGTTAGAGGAAGAGTGGGAGGTGCAAGTACAGCTACAACATTTAAAACTCATTTGGACAAACATATGAATGGGAAAAGTTTAGAGGCATATGGACAAAATGCAATCAGATGGGACTAGTTTAGTTTGAAAAACCTGGTCAGCATGGACAAGTTGGACCAAAGGGTCTGTTTGTGCGCTATATGACAGTATCAATCTAGAAAGCGAGGAAAAGGGGAGAAAAGACAAGATATAGTCAATTGGCAAGAAATACAAAAACAAGCAGCACGATATTTTCCGAGCATATAAAAGAAGTTCAAGATGAGTGTGTGATCTTAGGTGAAATTAATTAGGAAAGTATACTGAGGATAATTGGAGGGTGTGACTGAAGAATTGGCTACAGGGAGCAGACAGATCATTTACACCCATGTTTTACATCTTTCCTCACAGGGGAAGGTACAGTAAGTATTTCAATGATGTAAACAAAATGGTAATAGGAGGGAAGTTCTTGAACCGTCTCGAACAAAAGGAACAAGGATTTTCTAACAGATAAGAGTAAGAGTAGGCAGGCCAGCAGTAATTCATAACTGGTTTTAAAAGAAATGGTCACAGTCTTGTGGTCATGGCGTCATCTCTATTAGATGTTAGTTCTGCTGTTTGTTAATGTAAGCAGGAAATGCAGTAGCTTGAATGGGTTGTCATCAGGTTTACGTACACACGGTTCTGACCGTGGCATGTTCACCCACACTCATCACTGAACCGGAGATTGGCTTCATGTTAATGGTAGGCTGAGAGATTATATTGTGGTTGAATATAATTCTGCTGCTTCTGCTGCTACAACAGCTGCTATGATTTACAGCATCACATGAATGCTCAGTTTCAGATGCATGATCTGCAATACAATTCTGCTGCCTGTCCTCATTCGCATGGGGCACGGTCGTCCTCCCCCCCCCCCCCCCCCCCACCTGTACACAGTGCCCTATCCCAGTTTCTCATGTGGGAACACTTCCTTTTTTAAAAATTCTCATCCTGTTTGGGTATCTTCATGATGCCATGCCTCCAATTGTCGCATTGCTCAAAAGCATTTAACGTTTTCACCTGAATATTTTCCCCTCCAGTAATGCCATCTTCTCTTTAAAGCAAATGTGTTTCCCGCTGTTTCTCTCCATGACCATGATTAAGAGCTCTGTTCTTTCGGTGATGACAGCCTTATGGAGTTTCAGAACAAATGAATTTGTACACGTTGCATTATCATTCACTTCCCGGTGTATGGCTCTCCATGTTGGCCAGGGCGTGTGAGCAGCTTTGACACACATGTTTGAAACTTATTCAAAAACAGAAAGTGCTGAAGACACTGACCAGTCTGACAGCATCTGTGGAGTGAAAGCAGAGTTAATCTTTCCGGTTCTGTGACTGTTCCTCAAAGCACCCAGTAAGTCCAACAATTTTTGTTTTTGTTTCAGATTTCCTGTATCCAATGATCTTTGCTATATTGAAAATGTGTTCTGTAACTTTTCATTTTTGAAGGAACTTAGGGGTCTGGCAACATCTGCAGAGACAGGGAAACAATGTTAATGTTTCAAGTCCAGTGTAAATCTTCTTCAAATGTGTAAGGGATTGGAAAGTGTGCGCTTTAGTATCTTGGCAGAGGTGGGAAAGAGTGTTTGGAGGCCCAGTGTGAAAGACAAATGGGCTTGAAATTGTGGTGAAAGAGACACGGGTATATAATGGGTGTAAATTAATGTGTAAATATTAGAAATTGATTTTCTCTGTAGAATGGAACATAAACACGACACGAACTTAGGGAGCCCAGGAGGGAGAGTGTACGGAAAATCGACAACAGCCGTAGTGGGTTCAGGCTGTGAATTTATGGAATTCAATGTTAACTCCTACAGACTGTAACGTACCAAAGTGTAAAGTGAGGTGTTACTCGAGCGTGGGTTGTGCTTCATTGGAACATTGCAGCAGTCTGCATTTTCTTAGAATCCCTACAGTGTGAAAACAGGCCCTTCTGCACAACAGATCTATTCTGACACTCCAAAGAGTATGCGAACCAATCCCATTCTCTACCCTAATACTATACGTAGACCCTTGACTATTGCACCTAATATCAACATCCCTGAACACAATCGGCAAATCAGCATGGCCAGTTCACCTAACCTGCACAACTTTGAACTGTGGCAGGAAACTAGAACACCCAGAGGAAATCGAACCCAGTTCCCTGATGCTATGATGCACCAGTGCAAACCACTGAGACACCGTGCCATCCAGGACCGAAATATTATAAGACCACAACACTATACGAGCAGAAATGAAGCCATTCGGACCATCAAGTCTGCTCCGGCATTCGATCACGAATTATAGATCTTCAACCCCATTTCCCTGCTTCCTCTCAGTTATCTTTGATCTCCTTGTCAATCAAGAACTTATCTGAGTCTCTTTTAACTATACTAAATAGAACGTAGAACAGGACAGCACAGAATAGGCCCTTTGGGCCATGATGTTGTCCTGAGATTTAATCTTAATATAAAATATAGTAATTTAACCTTTGCACCCCTCAACTCACTGCTATTCAGGTGCAGGTTCATCAGTCGCTTAAATGTCCCCAATGACTTTGCATCCACCAACAGACCTGGCAATGCATTCCATGCTTTCACAACTCTCTGCGTAAAGAACCTACCTCCGACGTCTCCCTTTTACCTTCCTCCTAATATCTTCGAACTATGATTTCTCGTACTAGTCAATCCTACGCTGGGGAAAAGTCTCTGGGTATTGACTCTCTCTATTCCTCTCATTATTTTGTAAACCTCAATCAGATCTCCTCTCTCCTCTTTGTCTCCAGAGAGAAAGGTCCAAGCTTGTTCAACCTTTCTTCATGAAGCAAGCCGTCCAGTCCAGGCAGCATCCTGGTAAACTTTCTTTGCACCCTCTCTAAAGCCCCTGTATCTTTCCTATAGTAGGGGGTCCACAACTGGACACAATATTCCAAGTGTGGTCTCACCAGGGACTTGCAGAGCTGCTGAAAAAAAACTTTGCGGCTCTTAAGCTCAATCCCCATGTTAATGAAAACCAAAACAGCATATGCTTTCTTGATACCCTATCCACTTGCGTGGCATCTTTGAGGGATCTATGCACTTGCGCACGCAGATCCCTCTGTTCCTCCACACTGCCAAGAATCCTGTATTTAATGCTATATTCAGGATTCGAATTTGACCTTCCAAAATGAATCACTTCGCATTTACACAGGTTGAACTCCATCTGCCATTTCTCAGCCCAGCTCTGCATCCTGTCTATTTCACGCTGCAGCCTACAGTAGCCCTCTATACTATCGACGACGCCTCCAATCTTTGTGTCATAAGCAAATTTACTAACCCACCCCATAACCTCCTCATCCAAGTCATTTATAAAAATTAAAAAGAGCAGAGGCCCAAGGACATAGCCCTGTGGGATCCCTCTCAACACTGTCCTCCAAGCAGTATATTTTCCATCTACAACCACTGTCTGCCTTCTGCAAGCCAGCCAATTCTGAATCCAGATAACCAAATCTCCCTGTATCCCATACTTCCTGACTTTATGAATGAGCCTTCCAAGGGGAACCCAAACAAATGCCTTGCTGAAGTTCACATGCACCACGTCCACTGCTCGACCGTCGTCGACCTGTCTTGACACCTCCTCAAAGAAATCAATCAGATTTGTGAGGCCTGACCTGCCCCTCACAAGGCCATGCGTTAATCACACAATGCTTTGCCAAATAGTCATAAATCCTATCCCTCAGAAATTTTTCCAAACTTTGCTGACCGCAGACATAAGATTGACATGTCAGGGATTTGCCTATTACCATTCCTGAAAAAAGGAACAAAATTCGCCTCCTTCCAATCCTCCGGTACAACTCCTGTGGAGACTGAGGAATCAAATATCCTCACCAGCAGCTTAGCAAATGCCTTTCTCGCTTGCCGGAGCTGTCTAGGATAAATCTGGCCCTGGGGACGAATCTATCTTAATGTTTTCCAAAATTTCTAAATACATCAATTTCATCAATCTTGATCTGGACCAGCTCCTCTAAGTTTTCATTTACAGCAAGTTCCCTTTCCCTGGTGAAAATCGAAGCAAAAAACTCATTTAGGACTTCCCCTATCTGCTCAGACTCCACGCATAAGTTCCCTACACTATCCCTGATTGGCCCTACCTTCTCCCTAATTATTCCTTTACTCCTCACGTATGAGTAAAATGCCTTTTGGATTCTCCCTAATCCTTCTTGCCAAGCCTTTTTCATGCCCCATCATGGCTCGCCTCGGTCCATTTATGAGCTCCTTTCTAGTAAGCCTGTAATCCTCGAAAGCTGTGTTAGATTCTTGCTTCCTCCATCTTCCGTAAACTGCCTGCTTCCTTTTGACGAGAAGTTCCTCTGTTCTCGTCATCCAAGGTTCCTTAATCTTACCCCTTCTTTCCTGTCTCAGAGAAACAAATTTGTGTATCACTCGCAACAACTGCTCCTTAAACAGTCTCCACATGCCTGCTGTGCCCTTTCTTTGGAACAATTGCTCCCAGTCTGTACTTCCCAATTACTGTCTGATAGCATCATAATTTCCTTTTCCCTAATTAAATATCTTCCTTCGGAAACTGCTCCTTTCACTCTCCCAGACTATGCTACATGTGAGGCAGTTGTGATCACTTTCAACAAAGTGCTCTCTCACCATTAGTTCTGACACCTGTCCTGGCTCGTTGCCGAACACCAAATCCAAAATGGCCTCTCCCCTTGTCGGTCTGTCTCCATACTGAGCAAGGAAACCATCTTGAACACACCTGACAAAAACGGCTTCATCCACACCATCTGCACTTAGGAGGTTCCAGTCGATATTGGAAAAGTTGAAATCACTCATAACATTAACCCTGCTACTTTTGCACTTTTCTGGAATCTGCCCGCCTATGAGATCTTCAATCTCTCTACTGCTATTAGATGGCCTGGAGAAAACCCCCAAATCCGGCGACTGTTCCCTTGCTGTTCCTAACTTCCACCCATACTGACTCAGGAGACAAACCTTCCTCAACAACCTTCATTTCTGTAGCTGTGACGCACTCTCTGATTAGCAATGTTACACACTCTCCTCATTTTCCACCCACCCCGTTCTTTTATAGATAAGATTAGATTACTTAGAGAGTGGAACCAGGCCCTTCGGCCCAACAAGTCAAAGAACCCTCCACAGAACAACCCACCCAGAACCATTCCCCTACATTTAACCCTTCATCTAACATAACGGGCAATTAAGCAAGTGCCAGTTCACCTAATCTGCACATTTTTGGATTAAGGAGGGAAACCGGAGCACACCCACGGGGAAAATGTGCAAACTCCACACAGACAGTTCCCTGAGTTGGGAATTAAACCCTGGTGTCTGGCGCTATGAGGCAGCAGTACTAATCATTACGACTCTGTGCTGCCCCGAAACATATTTAAACGTTTTAAACCCTGGAACATCAAGCAACCATCCGTGCCCCTGTAAAACCTACGTCTCCGCATGGCCACGATATCGTAGCCTCAAGTACTGATCCATAATCTAAGTTTGCCACTCTTAGTTCAGACATTTCTTGCATTAAAGCAGATGCACTTTAACTGATCCCTTTGTTTCATGGCGTGAGAAACCTTCCTGATAGATTCAATATATCCTCTCACTGTCCCGTCTGCAACTAAACCCCTCTCAGACATGTGGTCTTATTCCTAACCCCCTCCCAAACGCGTTTTAAACACGCCAGAATCACACAATCAAACCTCCCAAACAGGCCACTTGTGCCCCTCCAGTTTAGGTGCAATGCGTCCTTCATGTACAGGTCCCACCTTACCCAGAAGGTATCCCGATGGTCTAGGTATCTGAAGCCCTCCCTCCTGCACCAGCCCCGCAGCCAATTGTAAAGCTGCATTCGCTGACTGTTCCTCATCTCACTAGGTCGTGGCACCGGTAGCAAACCTGAGATCACTACTCTACTCGTCCTGCTCTTCAGCTTCCAAACTAACTCTCTGGAGTCACTTTTCAGACCCTCAGTCCCTTTCCTGGCTATATCGTTGGTACCAAATAATCTGGTTTCCACAGCCTTCTGTGGTAAGGAATTCCACAATTTCACCACTCTCTGGCTAAAGACGGTTCACCTTATCCCCGTTCTAATGGGTTTTCCCTTTTCTCTACGCCGGTGTCCTCCTGCCAGTGCCAACGTCCTCCCAATTTTGTCTGTATTCAGGTCATTCAGTATTCTGTAAGTTTCAATATGATCCCCCCCCACCCACCCATCCTTCTAATCTACATCGAGTATAAACCCAGAGTTCTCCAATGTTCCTATAGTGTTAAGTTTTTCATTTCTGGTGAACCTTCTCTTGACACACACCAAGGCTAATCCATCCTTCCTGAGGTATGAGGCACAAAATACTGGAAATGTGGTCTGACCAGAGCCTTAGAAAGCCTCAGAATCCCCACCATTATATCCTACTCCTCTCGAGATGAATGACAACATTGTATCTGTCTTCTTAACTACTGACTCAACCTGCAAGTTTACCTAAGGCGAATCCTGCGCTTGGAATCCCAAGTCCCTTTGTTCCTCAGATTTCTGATCTTTTTTTCCCATTTGGTAAATAGTCCATGCCTGTATTCTTCATATCAAAATGCATGACCTCACACTGCCCCACATTGTATTCCATCTGCTACTCCTTTTCCCACTCTCCTAAACTGTTGAATTCTTCCTGCAGACTCCCTGCCTCCTCACTATTACATGCATCTCCACCTATCTTTGCTTCATCTGCAAACGTAGCCAGAATGCCTTCTGTCCCGCCACTCAGATCATTAACCTATAAAGTGAAATGTTGTGATCCCAACACTGACTCTTGTGGAAAACTGCAAGTCACCGGCTGCCATCCTGAGAGGGGCAATTTTATCCTCACTCTGCATCCTGTCAGAGAGGCAATCTTTTATCCATGCTAGTACCTATCCTCTGAGAACCATGGGTCCTTATCTTATTCTGCAGCCTCCTGTGGGGTATCATATCAGAGGCCTTCTGGAAGTTCAGATAGGTAACTCTCTATTGTCCAACCCGTCATTACCTCCTCAAAGAATTCTCATTATCTTGAGAGCAATGTGGGTTCTTGAAATGGGGAGCAATCAGAATGACAATGTCATTCCTACAGACAGAGTGGAGATGCTCATCAAAGCAGTTTCTGTTTAGCTCAGTAATGTAAAGGAGACTGCATTGTCAGCAGCAACGACAGGAGATTGGATTGAAAGCGTATAAGTGAAATGCTGCTTCACCTGGAAACTGTGTTTAGAGCCTTGGACAGTGAAGAGGGAAGAGATGAATGGGCAAAAGTTGCAGCTTTACGTGGGAAGGTTCCATGGGGGTGTGGGGAAGTGTTCGAGGTAATGGAGCTTGCCACAGAAGGAATGGTCCCTGTGAATTTCTGACAGTGGACAGGAGGGGAAGATGTGTTTGCTGGTGCTGTCCTGCTGGAGGTGGTGGAAGTGGCGGAAGATGAATCTGTGAATGCAGATTCTAGTGCAGAAGGAAGTGTGGACAAGGGGAGGTCTATCATTGTTCTGGGGAGGAAGGGACGGAGTGAGGGCAGAAGTGAGGGAGATGGGCCAGACACAGCTGAAAACTCAGTCCATCAGATTTAGGGGATTTCTCGTTTGAGAGAAAAGGATGACATGTAGGAATCTTCCCACTGGAATGTGGCATCATCGAACAGAAATGACAGAGCCAGGGAAACTGGGAGAATGGAGTCACCTTCAGTTGATCATGTGTTCAGCCACATACGTAGGTTCCCCCCGAATGATTGAAAAGAGCCAGGCATTTCAAATGCAGATACATGTCATATATCTGGTCAAATACGGAGTGTGAAAATAGACACAGATGAAGATCAGCAGATATGTGTGTGGCGGGGGTTGGGTGTGGGGGGGAGGGATGTGGGAACATTTAAGCAGGTACTGATTAATAACTATCAGTAATGTTTGGCTCTGGTGAAAAAGAAGATGATATGAAAATGTGACGATGAACCATCCATGATGAACAAATGCTGTGAAGTATGCTAATCAATCACAAACTAAAGAATTCAGATTGTTAAGCGTTGGCCACATTTGGGAAGTTTACTTTTGGAACAAGAAGCAGATTTTATAAAACAAAATACAAAGAAAAAACATTTCAAAACTGGCAAGAATATTAAAAGAAACTAACCGCAAGAGTTTTCCCATATCGAATAAAAAACATTCATGATGTGTGTGTGACCCTTGGAAGGAAGGCAGGAAAGAATATGTGGGACACCTGTAGGATGTGACTGGGGAACTGATTTCAGGGAACATGCAGTGAAGATAAAACATTATTTTACATTGTTCCTTGCAGGGGAAGGCACGAAGTGTTTCAATATTATAATCAAAATTGTAGTCAGATGAACGTTTTGCATTGTCTCTCACAAAATGAACAAGGCTTTTCTCAAACAGAAATGATCAAAGGTAAACAGCTCATCAGCAATTCATAGCTTGTTTTGATAGAAATGGTTACAGAGTGACTGGTGGCACTGTGTGAAATATTTCATAACTCCTGGGATTACAGGAGTGTTCCAGTGAAGCTGGCGAAACTTCAAAGTGGCGTCTGTCTTCAAGAAGATAGTGAGTCTTCAAGTGTTTAGGTGCTCCCTTTGTTTGATTAGTGGAGCATATTTGAGAGGATTAATGGCCTCATGATGCACTTTCATCCTGAGCGATTTAAAAAAAAGTAAAACTCTGCTCCTTCCTCTGATGCGTTGCATATTGGGGATGAACATTTTGCTGAAATTGAATTATTTTGAGAATTATTTGGAACATTGTACGAACGATAGCAACCAGAGAATTCTAGAAACTGCACTCATAAGAACATTTTATAACCATGTGGGGGTATTGCGTAGGTGAGAGAGAGAGAGAGAGAGAGAGAGAGAGAGAGAAAGAGAAAGAAAGAAGGTGCTATATTGCTGTCGTAAGAGTGATGGAGCCTTATTCTGGGGAAGGCACTAACAGATATACAATGAGTGTGAGAGAGCAGAGAGAATACGTTGACACTTATCTTGACAGAACGGGGAAGGTTATTGATGCTTTTCCTGTATTGCTGGACTTTTCTTCGGACGCAGATACTGCACTGAGTTGGGTGGTGTGCTTAGACCATGGTCTCGGAAGAGAATGGTCCCCCTCTGTACTAGACCATTCACCATGACCTCCGTGCCTCTGTCGTCAAGCTGTGGTGTAATTTTCCTTTATCTGCCACGCTCGGGTAAACTGTGCAGGGGATCTCCAAACTGAGAAACCTCAACCGTGTGCCCATTGGCCTTTTTATGATGGCAGCAGTACCAGGGATCACTGAATATCCAGGGGCATCCGGGCGATGGTGAGCACCTCCAGCCATAATGGGTGGGAAAATCGTGCTGGCGTTGAATGAGAGGGACACCATGAGGTAGGGTGGTTAGTTAATGAGGTGAGTTCGATAAGATAACACCACGAAACTAGCTCAGCCTCGTGCAGATATTCCTTCTGTCACATTCAATGAAAATGGCACTGAGACAAATTATTGTACGATTCAGCCCAGTGAGTCGAAAACTCTGCTGATCCTACTCCCAGTTACAACGCTGCAGGACAAATGCTTATCCAAAATTCTAAATCATCATAACTTACACAAATATCCTGCTCACCCATCATTCCTAGAAACAGTGGCTTATATTGCAAGACGCTATCGAAATATTCTCATTTCACAATTTTTAAACCTACCATCAATTCTCTCTCAATCCTCCCCTCGCTTTTAACAAAGTTCCTCCCATTTGTTGGTATTTAAACTGATTCCCCCACCATCCCGCTCTGGCAGTGAGTTTCACACCCATAGCACTCCTGTGTCATGCCACAATGTAGATATGGAGCTGTAAATGGAGAGGTGCTGCACATCCTGTCGCTTCCACCATGAGCTGCAAGGTTCCCCACGCTGGGCAGTGATCTAATGCAGTGTTACACAGCAATGCAGCGATTGGTGCACACAGCTGCGTGTGCTGGGAAGGTAACTGCTCCAGATTAAAAGATAAATTCACTGCTATTTACTGCACAGCTCCCCATGCTGCACAGATATCCAGTCCGTGTGTATAGAACAATGCCTTTGTGTGTTCTGCACAGCGCCCTGTGTTGAACAGATCATTTAGTCCAAATTTATAGATCAGTGCACTGTTGGACATATAAGTAGTGAACCTGTGAGCTCTAAACAGTGTTCGATCCTGGACGGATTGCTGAGCAGTGCACTAGCCTGGTCTCCGCAGTGCTTCATGCTGAGCAGTGACCTCATCTGAGCTTATGCGTGTCTGGGATGGATCTGAGAGGTGGATTGAGTATCTGATATAATTCCTGACATGATTATCACTTCTCCGGCTTTGCCCATTCAGCTGGTAAATGTGAGGTGTTATGTTTGAAGTAGAATTTACTTGGTCAAAATATTTGACATTAAGCAAAACACTATTTATTCGAAGACTGTCGATAAAAGACAACAAAAGGAAGACGAACTTGCAATAACTTAATTCTGTTCGAAAACTTAGAAGAATAATAGTTTATTGAACTACTAGACAGTAATGGCTCAAATATGGTATCAACCGATAAACACAACAATGTCAAAAAACAAATGCAAGAAACAGATTGTCTGACGTGTAGTTCTCCACTCCAGGAGGAAAGGACATCAAAATTCAGTTCTGAGAGAAATCTCAGAGAGTGTGTGTAGCACCCGGGAGAGATTTACTGCCTTCCAACTCTGCTGAGACCCCATCAATAACTGGTGAAAGGTAAAACTAAGAATCCTGGTTCTGTAAGAGTTTGACCATCACTCCACTAGACAAGGTCGCGGCTGTAAGAACACAAGGAATGGACTGTACCTACATCGTCTATGGCTCTGTAGGTGTCTCTCAAAAATGCTGAAACCCACCTAAGCCATTTAATGCTGGACAGACAGAAGTCAAAGTTAAACTTAAATAAATGAAACAAAAAGACGCAGCGGGCCTGGTGATCAGACACAGACGGCCTCGGGAGCCCAGCAATTCCTATATTGCCAAAACACAGCAGAATCATCGAGCTTGTGAAGAGAAAGAATTGTGTCTCTCCCCCACCTCGATGTTTACAACTGGAGATGTGCCATGAGCCCAATAATCTGCGATATCAAAATCCCAGCCACCCCAAGTATTATTGTGATATATCAAAGTTGCCGTGAAATGGGGTTGAGTGGAGCTGTTTGTTCAGTGACTGTGATTAATATCAGTCTTCCCGGACCTAACTGGGTCACTGAAGGATTTCCCTCTTCCATAATTCGGGACTTCTTTCAACTTATTTTGCCATAGTATTCGGGGCAGAGTCAAACTCAACAAGATTGGGATCAGCAGCTACAGAGAAAGAGCGAGAGATCAGAACCTGAGAACATTAGAATGGTCCAACAATGGATTTTAATTTGAGAACATGAGACTGGAATGTTCCAACAATGAATCAGAATCTGAGAACGTTAGACTGGAATGTTACAACAGTGGACAGGAATTTATCCTGGGGTCTTCACTGGGTTTCTCAGGATTGGCCGCAGTTAGAGTTGCGGATACCAGCCGTACTGATAATTATTCAAGTTGGGTACTATCCCATCCTCGCTATTACTGGTGTGCCTGGTAAGTCTATCTCTATCAATTCTATGTGTGATGCTGAATGTTATTGCTATTCTGGTTGATTATATTCAACAAAAACATAAACGTTCAGTCACTTCCTTCTCATGCATTTCCAAAATACTTACTCATAAACATCTGAGAAGGTAAAAGACTGTTCAGAACCTTGAGTCTCCATTTACCGTGAACTATTTTGTATCTCCATATTCTCTCTGTCATCAAACCTGCCGACACCCACCTATATAATATCCCCAATCTCCAGCCCTGCCTGAGTTCTGTTGCTGACTTTTCCATCACCTACCCCTTCGTTAAAGACAGATTTTATGGCTCCAGTTCTCTTCTGACCTCTCTTCCAGTTACAAATAGTTTGACCACAAACATGTTCTTGTCTCTCCAGTTACTTCACAACAGGGACTCTTAAACAGAGTCATCATGTCACTGACTGTGTAATTCAGAGGCACGGGTTATGACTCGAAAATCATTGTCTGAAATTCTATCAAAGCCGATAACTAAATTTAAATTCCAATATCAAAAATTTGAATTCCAATATCAAAAATTTGAATGAAGTCTATTTTCACTCATGGCAAGCATAAACTACTGTCTGAACTAAGTGTCACCTCAGATCCACAACAATATGGTTGCCTCCATATTGCCTTGACAAATGGCCCCGTGGTCAAGGACAGTTACGAACAAAAATGCTGCCCTTGCCAGTGATGCTGGCATCCCGCGAATCAACAACATTAAAGGTGAAATAACCAAGGAAATGAGGATGCTGGCGATCTGAAATAAAATTCTCCACCGTCTGAAAGAATGTTGGAGAATCTCAGCAGGTATGGCAGTCTGTCGGAAAAAAAAACAAATAACGTTTCAAGGTTAGTGAACCTATCAAAACTGAATAAAACTGAGAAATAATATTATTATATCAGGGATGGATGGTAGGGTGAGCGGGAGGTTTGTGTTGAGTGGATGATGTCCAGCAAGAGAGAGAAAGTGAGAGTGAATGAGAGACAGATGGAGAGAGAGAGAGAGAGAGAGAGAAAGGAAACGCAAGCAAAAGGATTGCTGATGATGGACTGGAAGGAAAACAGAATGGGAAGTTATTCTACCATTTCCCCTTTTCACATATTCCTGAGTATCATATTTATTATGGGATGTCCTTGCTTACCGTGAGTTATGTTCCCTCTATCTCTCTTATAGTCGCTGAGTTGTAGAGAAACGTAAAGTTCAATGGTCAACTGTTTCTTTGGAGAGAGGAACTATTACTGTGCGACTGTGTAGAGATGTAAGAGCTTTCTCAGCCAGGAAGAGAAACTGAGGAGCTGAAAAATGTATTGCTGGAAAAGCACAGCAGGTCAGGCAGCATCCAGAGATCAGGAGAATCGACGTTTCGGGCATGTGCCCTTCTTCAGGAATGAGGAAAGAGTGCCAAGCAGGCTAAGATACAAGGTAGGGAGGAGGGATTTGGGGGAGCTGCGTTGGAAATGCAATAGGTGGAAAGAGGTTAAAGTGAGGCTGACAGGCCGGAGAGGTGGTGGGGGCGGAGAGGTCAGGAAGAAGATTGCAGGTTAGGAAGGCGGTGCTGATTTCGAGGGATGGGATTGAGACAAGGTGGGGGGGGGGGAGTCGAAATGAGGAAGCTGGAGAAATCTGAATTCATTCCTTGTGGTTGGAGGGTTCCCAGGCAGAAGAGGAGGAACTCTTCTGGTCATGCCCGAAACGTCGATTCTCCTGATGTTTGGATGCTACCTGACCTGCTGTGCTTTTCCAGCAATACATTTCTCAGCTCTGATCTCCAGTATCTGCAGTCCCCACTGTCTCCTAGAGAAACTGAGGAGACCGAGGCATTTTCAATACTGAATGGATGCATTGTAGGTGTGGGGAATTCACTTGCTGCTGCCATCTGGAAAGTCAGTGGAGTCTCTGGGGATGGTGTTCTCAGGATAGTGATGTCAGCTACTGGGTTCATTCAGGGAGCCCCGGTGGTCTGGGGACCCCACTCTGAATACTGCATTTACAGTGTGTCTGGGTCCATGATAAACAATTGAGGCTGAGACTACAAATAAGCGAAGCTGTACCAACAGGGAGGAGTGAGGCACTATATTTTCCTCTCAGGGATTTCCAGGAACATTTGTCTAAGCTGCACCCATTCAGGTGTAAAGTGTAAAACTAGTTTGTCTCAAAACTAAGGTGGTCACTGAGCTGTATTCTCTCTTTCAGTATAACCTGTGTTCTCACACCAGTAGCAGGACTGCGCTGACACTCATGATGAATGAAACTGGATTGATTCTGGAACTTTTCAGGTAGCAGTGGGTAATATATCCATCATCTCTGAAGTGCAGTCCTCCAATGTATTCACGAGTTGGCTGAAATCATCTGCCTGCTGAGAGGAATGCATTGGTTCCATCTCCACAGGGGAAGGTAAAGAAACTACTTTCCACAAATATTAGGGAACAGAGGGACTGGTAAAAATTGGAAACTGCAGGAAATCAGAATTAATGAAGTGTATGTTATTGAAAATCTAATTGAATTGAAGTTTCATAAGTTGCTGCATCTGATGAGCTCCATCCCAGAGTGATTGAGATGAGAACAAAGCTTGTGAAATAATTACTGATTATTCTTCAAAGCTAGTTAGATTCTGGAAAGGATCCTGCAGACTGGACAGCAGCTATTGTCAACCTAAATATTTAAAACAGGATGGAGAGGGAAAACAGAAAACTAAATAATTTGATGTCAGCTTTGAGAGAAAAAAATATTGGAACCTTTTATAAGGAACGTGACGATGAGACACTTGGAGAATAATGATACAATTTGGTACATTGGGCCTAGATTCAGGAAAGGGAAATGATCCTTGATAAACCTGTTTGTGGAGATTGTCCGTTGTGACATCGAAAGTTGAGAACCAATGGGATTGGTGTATTTAAGACCATAAGACCATAAGACATAGGAGTGGAAGTAAGGCCATTCGGCCCATCGAGTCCACTCCGCCATTCAATCATGGCTGATGCGCATTTCAGCTCCACTTGCCAGCGTTCTCCCCGTAGCCCTTAATTCCTCGAGACAACAAGAACCTATCAATCTCGGGTATTTGTATTTTTAGTAGACGCTTGACATGTCTGAATACAGGTGAGTGGGGAATGTTAGAGTCCATGGGTAGTTAGGGGTGGAATATATACCACATGGATTAAACGTTGAGTAACGGAGATACGAGAAGAATACTGTTATTCTCTGGACTGAAGGATTGATGGGTGGCAGCAGGATCAGTGTTTGGGCAATAGCTGTTCACAAGGTATAAAAATGATTCAGATGTGAACAACAAATATCATCATGTACATTTATATTTATTAAATGGTAGAGAGATTGGCGAGTGCTTTTGTTGAAAAAGTCCTGGATGTCCTTGGTCACAAGTCACTGACAGAATTCATACAGGGGAAGGAAGTAAATGATACGTGGCTCTTCAGGCAAAATGATTGAATTACAAAAGTTAGAAAGTCTTTCCCACTGATCGTGTTTTGTTGAGATAGTATTTGGTGCTTTGTGTAAAGGTTTGGTCTGCTTTATAATCAATGATATCTTTGTCACCGAGACAGTGCAAAGGAGTTTGACCAGACTAAACACTGGCGTGTTGTTACCATGAGGAGAGAGTGCAGTAACGATGTGCTTAATCTGTAGCGCTGTGAGAGAATAAGAAGTTGAAGCTTGATGGGTATGGACAGAAACCCATTATGACCCAAACAGCTAAATGGGGTGTCAATGTCATACTTTTCATTGGATGTTTGATTCACGACAGTTTACATGCATCTGCAGAACCCTCACGCCGATTGACAGAGAGGTGCAGGCTCTGAATGAACCCTGAACACTTTAATGCACAGTTAATGTGTGACACTGCATTGTGTGTCACTTTGTACACAGTCCTGTCAGCAGCCAAAACACCTTCATTCTGAAACAGTTAGTTATTCCCCACCGGTTTCCGACCTCCATGGAGACCATGGGTCTGCCTTCTTGGAGATGGAAGATAACTTGGAGAATGGCTAAAAAATGTTGGCTTCATTCCAACTGCCAGAAAACCATATTAAAGTAACACATATGTACCATGAGTAATTAAGCCATGTGGATCAATTTGGAGCAGTTGCCTGCGCAGCCCCTGCTCCATTTGTTTGTGATGTTGGAGCATCTCTGACACTTTCCTGTTCCTGTGTTAGTGGCTTGACAAGCTGAATAACCTCTTCCTGTTCCTTTGTAAGTGACTCCGGGTGTGAAATGGTTCTTTCTGATCCCATGTACGTGACATGTGGGAGGGAGCAGACTCTCACCTTCCTGTGCAACAGGCAGGAGGCACTGAAAGGGCTATCCTTCTTTTGCCCAGTAGTTTTGATGGGATGAATGGCTGCCCCAGATTCTCGTGAAACCAGATTGGGCTGCTGAATGAACTTGTCCTTTTACTTTGGAAATGTACTATGCTGTTACATAAATGTCAACCAGACTTTAACAACACGGTCTTGAATGTTATCCGAGTCTTGCTATACATGGTCACAGATTGTTTCAAGAGCTGAATACGGACAACCTGTCCTGAAAACTTAGTAGACTTCAGTGAATGCCCCTCTTCTGCTGGCACGGTGGCTCAGTAGCTTACACTGCTGCCTCACAGCACCAGGGTCCCAGGTTTGATTCGATCCTTGGGCAACTGTCTGTGTGGAGTTTGCACATTCCCCACTTGTCTGCATGAGTTTCCTTCGAGTGCTCCGGTTTCCTCTCACAGTCCGAAGATGTGCACGCAGGGTGAATTGGCCATACTAAATTGTCCATCATGTTAGGTGCATTAGTCAGACGGAAATGTGTTTGGGCGAGTTACTCTTCGGAGGGTCAGTGTGGACTGGTTGGGCCGAAGTGCCTGTTTCCACATTGTAGGGAATCTAATCTGCTCAGTTTGGACTCAATGGGCTGAATAGCCTCCTTCCACACTCTAGGGATTATGTGATGACAAACTGGAGATGCCTGAGCTGAGGAAGCTGCGCTGAGGATCTCCTGCAGATGTGTCCCACGGCTAAGATGATTGATGCCCACCAATGATAATCACGTTCCCTTGTGCAATGAATGTCTCCAAGCGGTGTAGAGGTCATAATTAATTCTCAGTAAGTGTGATTTTGTTCAGGTTCCTTGATGGCATCCTCAGTCAAATACTGCCTTGATGTCAGTGTCAGTCTCTCTTACCTGAGCCCCTGCGTTACCTCTTTCGTTCATATCAATAGGTCATGGTGCAGAAGCAGAGAAGGTTTTCTTCAAACAGAGGGTAGTCAATGTCAGGAGTTCTCTTACACAGAGATCTAGGGGAGCTAGATCACTGAAAGGGACCAGCGGTGTCCCGCTGGGATCAGTTCAGTGACCTCTGCCCACTGTTATTTTCAAAATGACTTGGATGTGGGTGTTGAAGAGTTGGCTAGTAAGTTTGCCGATGACACAAAGGTGGTTGGAGTGGTACAGAATGTGGAGGGCTATTGTAGGTTGCAATGGAACATCGACAGAATGCAGAGCTGGGCTGAGAAGTGGCACATGGACTTCAAACTGAAGTAATACACTTTGCAAGCTGGAATGTGAACGCAGAATACATGGTTAAAGGCAGAATTCTTGGCAGTGTGGAGAAACAGAGGGATCCTGTCATCCGTGTCCACAGATCCCTCAAAGCTGCCACCCAAGTTGATCGGGTTGTTAAGAAGGCGTATGGTGTGTTGGTTTTCAGTTGCAGGGGGATTGAGTTTAAGAGCCGCGAGGTTATGCTGTAGCTCGATAGAGCCCTGCTCAGACCGCACAGGGAATATTGTGTTCAGTTCTGGTCTCCTCATTATAGGAAGGATAATGAAGCTTTTGAGAGTGTAAAGAGGAGATTTACCAGGATGCTGCCTGGACTAGAAGTCTTACGAAAAAACCACGAGGGAGTAAGGGTTTTTCTCATTGGAGGAAAAATAGATGAGAGGGGACTTGATAGAGGTGTACAAGATGATGAGAGGCAGATAGAGAGTGAATAGCCAGATACATTTTCCCATGGCAGAAATGTCTATCACTAGGTGGCATTTTTTAAGGTAATTGGAGGAAGTTTTAGGGGAGATATCAGAGGTAGATTCTTTACACAGAGAGTGGTGGGTGTGTTGAATGCACTACCATCAGTGTAGTAGAGTCAAATACGTGAGGGAAACTTAAGAGACTCTTGGATAGGCACATGGAACAAAGTGAATGGAAGCATGGAGGTTAGAGTAGGACAAACAACACAACATCGAGGACTGAAGGTCCTAACTGCATGCATTCATGTAGAACCTTGAGCTCAAAATCTGCATGAATTCATGTAAAACTCCGTTATCTCACTTTTTAGCTTAGAATTAATCTAAACATCAGAGAACACAGGTGGCCAACACCTTCAACATTTTACCTTGCTATCACCATTGTTCACAGCTCACCTGAGAATGCAACATTTTTTTAAAATAAAGGTTTTGTGATTTACACATAAAAGAAGTGAAACTATCATGGCATTTTAACAGATGAAAGGCTTAACAGACAATCAGTTTTTCCATGTATAATTTCAGTTACATCACACTGTAAATGTTTGCTATAAATTCTGTGTTACGATCGACCCCTCAACTATCACCTGATGAAGGAGCGATAATCCAAAAGCTAGTGTGCTTCCAATTAAACCCGTTGGACTATAACCTGGTGCTATGTGATTTCTAACTTTGTACACCCCAGTCGCACACCGACATCTCCAAATCAGTACTGTTCTTTGTTCTGTGTTCTATGGAAGTGCTCAAGAAGACTTGGACATTAAGAAGATTTGAGACTTGGAGCAGATCAGCCTTAATCTGAGTGAAGGGCAAGGCAGGCTTGGGATGTGAATGACCTGCCCCTGTTTCTGATGCTCTCCCATTCTGTTATTGGAAAGTTCATATGTGTTATTTTCCTGGAAGGTCTTTTATGGAATATTGCAATCAGGGAGACCCGTGGATTTTGTGAGCCATCACGGGGTGAGATTTGGGGGCTGTATTCACAGTGAATCTGGGTCTACAACATGATCAACAAATGAAGCACAAGATACAGAGAGGGGAGGTTTTGTAAAGAGAAATGAGCAACATCTTCCATATCCAGCCTGGGTCTTCCAATTACATTTTCCAAATCTCCCAAACCGAGTGGGACAGTCTCGAGGGACCGAACTGTTTCCTGTATTTCTGTGCACCATGCTATAACAATAAGTGGACTCTAACTGCTCCTGTCTAGCAGGTTAGACGGGTTGAATTGAACAAAGAAACATGGGACTGAGGAGCAGGAGTGGGTCATCAGAGAATTTGAGCCTTCTCCACCAGACATTAAGATTGTGGCTGATCAGATTGTGGTCTCAGCCTCATCGTCCTGTCTGTGTCCCATTATCCGTGACTCACTTTTCTGTCAAATCTTTAACTAACTCAGCTGTGAATACTTGTAATCAGAGAGGCACCACAAACTTCCGGGGAAGACAATTCCCATTCGAATGGCCCTTTTAGAATTCTTCCTCAGCCCGCTGTGAGAATAAGAGAATCATACAGCGTGGAAAAAGATCCTTTGTCCAATTTGTCCATGCCGATCAGGCATCTTAATCAGATCTCGTCCCACTTGGCAGCATTTGGCCGACATCACATGATCCATTCCTATTTATGTACCTATCCAGTTACATTGTAAACGTGTAATTGTACCCGCTTTCACTACTTTCTCTGACAGTACACCCACCAGCCTCTGTATGAAAAGGTTTCCCCTCAGGTCCCTTCTAAGTCTTTGCCTTGTCACCTTCACCCTATGCTGTCTAGTTCTGGACGCCCCTTAGATTACTTACAGTGTGGAAACAGGCCCTCCGGCCCAACAAGTCCACACCGCCCCGCCGAAGCGTAACCCACCCATACCCCTACATCTACATTTACATTTACCCCTTACCTAACACTATGGGCAATTTAGCATGGCCAATTCACCTGGCCTGCACATCTTTGGACTGTGGGAGGAAACCGGAGCACCCGGAGGAAACCCACGCAGACACGGGGAGAATGTGCAAACTCCACACAGTCGGTCGCCTGAGGTGGGAATTGAACCCGGGTCTCAGGCGCTGTGAGGCAGCAGTGCTAACTACTGTGCCACCGTGCCGCCCACAGATCTTGTCCAATCAGACTATCCATGCCCCTCAGGACTTTATTAAACCTCTGTCATGTCACCATTCAGTCTCTGACAGTCCAGGGTTAAAAGCCTCATCCTGTTCATCATCTCCCTGTAGCTCAAACCCTCAGGTTCCAGAAAATCTTTGTAAATCTTTTCTGCACCCTTTCAAGCTTAAAAAGAGTCAACTGATATGGACGCAGTATTCTTAAAGTGGCCTCACCTACGTCCTGTGCAAGCGCAACACGTTACTCCAACTCCTATTCTCAATGTTCTGACCAATTAAGGCAAGCATGTCAACCACATTCCTCACCACTGTACCGTTCTAAACTCCACTTACAAGGAACTATGAATCTTGACCCGTAGGTCTCTTTGTTAAGCAACATTTCCCAGGGCACTACCCCGCTTTAACTTACCGAAATGTCAAACCTCACAAATATCTAAATTAAAATCCATCTGCCAGTCCTTGGCTCATTGATGTTCAAGGATCCCGTTATAATCTGAGATAATCTTCTTCACTGTCCACTGAACCAATTC
The DNA here is from genome assembly GCF_047496795.1 of Chiloscyllium punctatum. Lineage (NCBI taxonomy): Eukaryota > Metazoa > Chordata > Chondrichthyes > Orectolobiformes > Hemiscylliidae > Chiloscyllium > Chiloscyllium punctatum. The sequence continues at coordinate 50,432,772 of NC_092751.1, forward strand.
GGTGATGTTATCTGTAAACTTACTAACCATGCCTCCGATAATCACATCAAAGTTGTTTATATCCGTGATGAAAAGCAGTGAGCTCAGCACTGATTCTTTCAGCACACCGCTGGCCACAGGACTTCAGTTTGGAAAACAATCCATTACCTTCAATCCAATTTTGTATCCAATTGGTTAGCTTTTACTAGATTACATATAATCTAATTTTAGTAATCTGTCTACGATGGGGAACCTTATTATATGCCTTGCTGAAAATTATGTAAAAATTGTACACCACAGTGTATTCTTCAATCTTCTTTGTCATCTCTTTATAATACTCAATCACATTAATTAGACATGATTTCACAAATCCATATTGACTATCCCTAATCAATCCTTGTCTTTCTAAATAAATGCAAATTCCATCCCTCAGAATCCCCTCCAAGGAACTCCTCGTCTCTGACCTTGGCTGATTGAGTCGATAATTCCCTGTGTTGTTTTGGCTCACTTCTCCCTTTTCTGGCCCCACTCCTCCACTGCCCACAAAAAATAATTATAACTATGTTGGTGATATGGCCAAAGATATAGTTCTCAGAGTGTGTCAGGGTCAGTGTTCGGAACAAGTCAGGCAGATTTCTTTAATCTACTAAAACAACATGTCTATGACCAAAACAAACTATGATGGAAAGTGGAATGACGAGAGGATATTGCAAATATGTACAGTGATATTTCCCTTTGAATAATACTGAGAAACACACACACACACACACACACAAAGACACACACACAGACACACACGCACACACAGACAGACAGACACACACACACACACACACACACACACACACACTTATTGTCGATAACAAACTGAAAAGCAAAATATCTGCAAAGTTAACTTGAAAGAACATTGTCCAAATATGATTCGAACTTATGACCTAAGGAAAAATGAGAGTTTGACCCAAATACTGTTCTATGTGTAGAGTCATCAAGTCCTACAGCATGGAGAGAGGCAGAGAGGCCCTTTGGCTCAAACTCGTCCATGCTGACCCAAATATCCAACCACACTAACCTCATTTCCCAGCACTTGGCCAATAGCATTCTCGTCCTTTCCTGTCCATGTACTTGCCCAAATGCCATTTACGTATCCTTAATATAAATGCATCAACCACTTCTGTTGACAGATCATTCCCTTTGTGTGCCACTCTCTGTGTAAAACAGTTTCCATCAGTTTCCCTTTTATTCTTTCCCCTCTGACCTTAAACTGATGCTCTCCCCTCCTTGATTCCCCAACTCTAGGAAAAATTTGTTGGGTCGATTCACCCTATCCATGTAAACTTCTATAGGCCCCTCTCCTGTGCTCTAAAGAAAAAAAGTCCTCGCTTGTCCAACCTCTCCCATTAATTCATACTGTTGAGTCCTGGCAACATTTTTATAAATTCCGTCTGCACACATTCCAAATTAAAAACATCCTTCCGATCGCAATGTGACTAAAACTGAACACAACACTACAAGTGCAGCCTCACCAACATCCTGTATGACTATAACATAACTTCCCAACTGCTCTCCTCCATGTCCTGACCGATGCTTGCTAGTGTGGCAAAAGCCTACTTCACTACCATATCTAACTATGACCCCACTTTCAGAGAATGGTGGACCTAAACTCCATGGTCCCTCAGCTCAACTACACTCCTTAAGGTCCTACCAATCAACATGAAACTCCTACCTTGATCTAACGTTGCCAAAATATTCCTCGGCCCACTTCTCCAGTTTGATCAACGTCCTGCTGCAATTTCTGATATACTTCCTCATTGTCCACGATACCACCTATCTTAGTGTCATCTTCAAGTTTCCTAGCCATGCCTTGCACATTCGCAAGAATATCATTGATACAGATAACAAATAGCAACGGGCCCAGCAGCGACCCCTGAGGCACTTCATGTGTCACAGGCCTCCAGTCCGAGAGAACCCTTCCACTATTACCCTCTGCTTACTACCATGAAGCCAATTGTATATCTAATTTGCCAGGTCCCTCTGGATTCCATGCGATTCTAACCTTCCAGACCAGCCTATCAATGGCAACCTTGTCAAAGGCCTTACTGAAAACCACACACTCTACCGCCCTACCCTCATCAACATTCCTGGTCACTTCATCAATGAACTCAAACAAATTTGAGAGGCATGATCACCCACTCACAAAGCCATGTGATCTTTCCATTATAAAAACAACTATTAATAATAATTATTAAAATTAATAATATCAAACTAATCAGATATAAAACTAATATCAAACTAATAATAAGATGACACTTTCAGTGGAGAATAAATTAACCATGGTATGTGATATTCGAACGTGCATCATGGGTGAAGGGCAGAATAGATTTTGTACCTGTGTCATTGAACTGTGTTGAAAAAAAGCAAGGGTGACATGGTAGTTCAGTGGCTAGTACTGCTGCCTCAAAATGTCATGGATCCGGGTTTGGTTCCAGCTTCGGGTGACGCTCTGTATGGAGTTTGCACATTCTCACTGTGTTTGTGTGTGTTTCCTCTGGGTGCTCCATTTTCCTTACACAATCCAAAGATCTATAGGTCAGGTGAATTGGCCATGCTAAGTTACCTATCGTGTTATGTGCATTCGTCAGGGGTAAATATAGGGTAGAGAAATGGAACTGGATGGGTGACTGTTTGGAGGGTTAGTGTGGTCTTGTTGTGCCAGACGGTCTGTTTCCATACTGTAGGGAATCTGTCAAAAAAACTATTTCTAAACAAACCTTATATTTCCAAATGCATGCATATCGCACACCTCAGAGTCTTCTCAAGCAACCTTCGTACCACAGATATTAGACTTCCTGGTCTATCGATCCCAGATTTTTCTTTGCTTCCCTTTCTGAATAATGGCACAACATTTGCTAATCTCCAATATTCTGGAACCTAACCTGTTGCTAACGATGATGCAAAAATATCAACCAGGGTCCCCATAGTTTCTTCTGTAGCCTCTTGCAGTGTTCTTGGATGCATCTGTTTACAACCAGGAGATTTATCCACCTTCATACAGTCTAACGCATCCAACACACCTTCTCCTGTGATATTGACTCACCCCAAGATAACACTACGACTTTTGTCAGCCTCCCAAGGTTCATGTATTACTCCACGGTAAAGACAGAGGAGAAATATTCATTGAGAATCTCGCAAATCTTCAGGACATGCACGTCCATTTTGGACTTTGAGGGGTCATATTCTCATTTAGCTATTCTTTTGACTTTAATATACTTAATGAACCTCTTTGGATTCACACTAATCTTATCAGCCAAAGCTATTTTGTGCCCCCTTTTCACCCTCCTGATTTCCTTTTTCAGTAACCTACTGTACCCCGTGTACACCTCCAGGTATTCCCTCGATCCCAGCTGCCTGGACCTGAGCCACGCCTCCTTTTTGCTGGTCTAAGCCTCAATATCTCCTGACATCCGAGGTTCCCTCTTCCTACCAACCTTGCCTTTTACCCTCACAGTAACACATAGACCTTGAACTGTCGACATTTCACTTTTAAAGTCCTCCCACTTGCAGGAGGTCCCTTCGCCTGCAAAGAAACCCCTCCAACCAACCCCTACAAGCTCCTGTCTCATTCCATCAAAATTCGCCTTGCCCCAAGTTTGAACTTGAACATGTGGACCAATTTTATCCTTCTGCATAACTATTTAAAAATTAATAGAACTATTTTCGCGGGTCTTAGAGGGCTCCCCCACTATCACCTCAGACACCTGTCCTGCCCTCGATCTTAGAGTAGGTCACGCTTCGTCCCTTCCCGATTTGCACTCTCTACTTACTGCTTGAGGAAACTATTCTGAACACACTTAATAAATTCACCCCATTTTAGTCCTTAATTCTCTGTCATTCCCAGTCTATGTTAGGAAAATTAAAATCTCCTACTAATGCAATCCTATTGGCCCTGTGCGTCTCCCCAGTCTGTCTACATATTTTTGTTCCACTAATTCCTCGTTTATTATTTGGGGGCCTATAGTACAATCTAAATCCTATCACCATTCCCTTCTTATTTATTAGCTCCCCAGACAAATCCTCACAGGATGATTCATCAGTTATTTTATCTCTGATTACTGCTGTGTTACTCGCCTGAATCAAAAATGAAACTCTCTGTCCCCTCTTTCCACCATCTCTGTCCCGTATAAAGCACCTGTCCCCTGGTACTTTAAGCTGTCAGTGCTGTCCCTCCCTTATCCATGTTTCAGTAATGGCTATAATGTCCCAGTCTCACGCAGCGATCCATGTCCACAGTTCATCAGCCTTACCTGTCAGCCATCTTGCATTGAAACAGTTGCGATTTAATCCAACAGACATTCCTTGCTCCCTGTCGTTGTCTAGCCTGACCTGTCTCTTCATTTTACTGTTTCTGATTACTGTATCTCCTTCCAGCCTCGCACTTGCCTTCCTGCTGTTGAGGATCTCACCACTCCCCAACCCCAGCCAATCTCGTTGAAACCCTCCATTTCAGCAGCAGTTGCAAACCTGCCTGCCAGGATACTGGTCCCCTTCCAGCTCAGGTACAACTTGTCCTTCCTGAACACGCCACCTTGCCCCACAAAAGATCCCAGTAATCCAAAAATCTCTGCCCCCTGCACCAATTCTTTAGCCACCCCTTCATCTGCCATATCCTCCTATTCTTACCCTCACTAGCACGGAGAACTGGAAGTAAACTGGATATTACCGTGCATTTTATCCTTTTCCGTAGCTCTCCACAATCACTCTGTAGTATGTCATCACTATTTCTACCTGTGTCATTCTGTCCTTTGTACCAATGTGCACAATGACTTCTGGCTGCTTCCCGCTCCCACCACCCTCCCCCTACTCCCGGTGAGAACGTTCTGCAGCCACTCTGAGACATCCTGGACCCTGGGCATGTGGGAGGCTACACACCATTCCGGATTCCCATTTGCTGCCACAGAATCTCCTGTCTGTTCACTATCGAGTCGAATAATTACTTCTGTTGTTATTCTACTTGCACAGCCTTCTGACAATGGTATTTCTTCATGAAACAGTTGAATTTGGCAGAATTGTTTTGCTTCAGGTAATGGGGAGATTCCAATGAATCCTCATCAGGAATCCTCCATTAGTGGGAAAGACGACTGGGCTTTTTTTCACTCCCACACATTGCTGTGATGAGCGACTGGGAAGCAGAAAGGGAGCAATAGAATGTTTCTCCACAGATAGGCTATATTTTCCATCTGTAAGTTAAATCAGTAACGTTTCCAGTCCCACACTGGACTCTGTGAGCTCTTCTTGAACATTGTCCGAACTATATGACTCCATAACATTCTCGACTCCAGGTCAGTGTGTTATTGCAGAATCAATTCATTCACAATAAATGGTCCTACTTGTTTTGAAGATGTATTACTATGTGCTTGTATAATGTAAAAATAAGCGTTTCATGTCTTCACAAAGTCTGTGTTAAAATGAATATTCTTAAACATGTACAGTAATTGCTGGAAAAGCTCAGCTTGTCCGTCAGAATATGTGGGAAGAGAATTCACAGTTCAATTTTACTGTCCAATGACCTTTCCTTTGAAACTGACTTATTCTTAAATTATTTCCCCAGTTTTATTCTCCCACACCATAAGAAATATCCATCCAGTATTCACCAACTACACTCTTCTCCAGATCTTATATGGTCAATAAAACATCCCTCATTCTCAGGCCGAACTGTTAATTCTTCAAAACGTAATGTCTTCATCCCAAGAATGCATAAAGAGAAACATCTTTGAGACATTTCGAAAGCAATTTTTTTTTCAGTTTAGGCAGTTATAACTACACATTATACAACAGATGTAATCTCAGCAATGCCCTGTACTGATGCAAAAAACATCACTAAGATCATACCCAACACCCCTTGCACGAAACAGGATCATGACATTTACCTTCCAAATCACTTGCTACATCTTCAGGTTAATTTGATATGATTCATGTACTACGACCCACAAATCTCTCTGTAACACTGAGTTCTGCATTCTCCTTGCAGTTAAATAAATTTCTGCTGTTTCGTCTTTTCCACAAAACAGAAAATTTCCATCACATATATATTGTACTGTTTTTGTTTTCTGCTGAAGCTTTGATCACAGCCATCCTCTGTCTTCATGCCATTGCTTATTCTGCCTTCCCCTGTCCGTATCCCATTGCAGATGCTCGGCCCTCCCCCTGTCTGTATCCCATTGCTGATGCTCTGCCCTCCACTGTCTGTATCCCATTGCTGATGCTCTGCCCTCCCCTGTCTGTATCCCATTGCAGATGCTCTGCCCTCCCACTGTCTGTATCCCATTGCTGATGCTCTGCCCTCCCCTGTCTGTATCCCATTGCAGATGCTCGGCCCTCCCCCTGTCGTATCACATTGCTAATGCTCTGCCTCCCCGCGTCTGTGTCCCAATGCTGATGCTCTGCCTCCCCCCGTCTGTATCCCATTGCTGATGCTCTGCCCTCCCCTGTCTGTATCCCATTGCAGACGCTCGGCCCTCCCTCTGTCAGTATCACATTGCAGATGCTCTGCCCTCCCCTGTCTGTATCCCATTGCAGACGCTCTAACCTTCCCCGTCTGTATCCCATTACAGACGCACTGCCTTCAACTGTCTGTATCGCATTGTAGATGCTCTCCCCTCCCCTGTCTGGATCCCATTGCAGACGCTCTTCTCTCCCCCTGTCTGTATCCCATTGCAGACGCTCTGCTCTTCCCCTGTCTGGATCCCAATGCAGGTGCTCTGCCCACCCCATCTGTATCCCACTGCAGACGTTATGCCACCCCTGCCTATATCCCACTGCAGAAGCTCTGACCTCACCCATCAGTATCCCATTACAGGCACTCTTCCCTCCCCCGTCTGTATCCCATTGCAGACGCTCTTCCCTCCCCCGACTGTATCCCATTTCAGACGCTCTGCCCCTGCCCTGTCTCTATCCCATTGCAGACGGTCCGACCTCCCCTGTCTATATCCCATTGCAGACACTCTACCCTTCCCCTGTCTGTATCCCATTGCAGACGCTCTCCCCTCCCCCTGTCTGTATCCCATTGCAGACGCTCTTCCCTTCCCCTGTCTGTATCCCATTGCAGACGGTCCGACCTCCCCTGTCTGTATCCCATTGCAGACGCTCTCCCTTCCCCTGTCTGTCTCCCATCGCAGACACTCTGCCCTTCCCCTGTCTGTATCTCATTGCAGACGGTCCGACCTCCCCTGTCTGTATCCCATTGCAGACGCTCTCCCTTCCCCTGTCTGTATCCCATTGCAGACGCTCTACCCTTCCCCTGTCTGTCTCCCATCGCACACGCTCTTCCCTCCCCCAGTCCGTCTCCCATTGCAGACACACTGCCCTTCCTTGTCTGTATCCAATTGTAGACGCACTGCCCTCACTCTGCCCTCCGCTGTCTGTATCCCATTGCAGACAGTCTTCCCTCCACTGTCTGTATCCCATTGCAGACGCTCTGCCCTCTCCCCGTCTGTCTCCAATTGCAGGTGATCTGTCCTTCCACTGTCTGCATTCCCTTGCAGACGCTCTACCCTCCCCCTGTCTGTATCCCATTGCAGACGCTCTGTCTCCATTTGACATCTTATTGAATGACTAGCCTGGTGCATGAGCAAATTGAGCTCCATCTCCTTCATCCGGTTCATTAGAATAGATTGTAATTTGTTGATGACCTCATACAGATCCCTGAAGAATTCCACTCGTTACAGCTTTCCAATCACAAAATGAGTAATGATCTATACTCTGCATTTCCTGACAGCTCCCCAGGGCTCACCCTCTTCTGCATAACAGCCTGGGATGGTTATAGGGCGTCACCCTGTGCGGTAATTTACTGAATACTTCATTCTGTTTGGTGGGGTCTGTTTGGTGCAGCCCATTTTGCCGCAGACGCATTTAGGCACAGAACTATTTCAGCGCAGCTCATATTTATTCCTTTTCAGGCTTAGGTAAAAGCATTAATCAAAGCAATAAAAATAAAAATAATGTTTATTGCCTTTAGTAAAAATGTTAAAAAGACACCTGAGTAAGTATAACATTGACTCAGAGTTTTATTTCAGAGCTAAAATGATAATCGGTCTTGCATTTATTCACATTGAAAACATTCATGAAGCTATTGAACATTTGTCTGATACGCTTCCAGATGAACTGCAACCGCTGCTGGACTGGTTCGAGGATAACTATGGAGGTAGAAGATTACGCAGTGGAAATGGTCGGCGTTCACCGCTTTTTCCAGTTGGAATGTGGAATTTATATGAAAGAACTCTAAACAATGTGAACAAAACAGACAATAATGCAGAAGCTGCCCACAGGAGATGACAATGCGAACATGATGTGGAACATCCAGTTATTTGGAAATATATTGACAGTTTACCAAAGGTTCAGAGAGGAAGGGACCTTTACTATGAGCATTTCATAGCAGGGCACGATAGTCCGTTGAAATTAAAGAAGCAGATGCTAGAATATAAACACTCGTAAGAAGATTTAGTGAGAGAAATGATGTCGAGTATTTACGAGGATTGCCCATAATTTTGAATGAACGTCATGTTTTAGATTTTTCGGAATGAACTTATATCATTTACTTTTTTTCTTTTTATCATTTTTACTGAAGAGAAGAAACATTATTTTTATTTTTAGTCTTTCATTAATGCTGTTAACTAAGCCTGAAAAGTGAGAGAGATTAGATTGGAACTGCCAGCGAGTTTCAATTGAGAATTGCTCTTTACTGAACATTGATACTTACTTGGTTGGTGGGACGTCGATGTTTCACAATCTCCACACAAGGTGTCCTGGTCCTCTCTGGCTTTTTGAAGGATCCTCCCCATATGTCGAGGTAGACAGTGAGGGAACGGATATCGGGCACTCTACTTCGTTACAGCATCTGTAAGCCGCCCTCTCTCTCTTCTCGCCTCCCTATCCCTCTCTTTCACCCCTCCCTCTCTCTCTCACCCACTCTCTCTCTCGCCCCCTTCACTCTCTCGTCCCCCTCCCTCTCTCTCTCGTCCCCCTCCCTCTCTCACTCGTCCCCCTCCCTCTCTCACTCGTCACCTCCCTCTCTCTCTTCCGCCCCCTCCCTCTCTCTCTCCCGCCCCCTCCCTCTCTCTCTCACCCACTCTCTCTCTCGCCCCCTTCACTCTCTCGTCCCCCTCCCTCTCTCTCTCGTCCCCCTCCCTCTCTCACTCGTTCCCCTCCCTCTCTCTCTCGTCACCTCCCTCTCTCTCTCATCACCTCCCTCTCTCTCTCCCGCCCCCTCCCTCTCTCTCTCCCGCCCCCTCCCTCTCTCTCTCCCGCCCCCTCCCTCTCTCTCTCGCCCCCTCCCTCTCTCTCACCCCATCCCTCTCTTTCACACCCTCTCCCTCTCTCTCACCCCCCTATCACCCTCCCTCTCTCTCCCTCTCCAGCCCACCTCTCTCTCTCGCCCCCTGCCTCTCTCTGTTTCACCCCACCCTCTCTCATCCCGCACCCCCCCTCTCTCTCGCCCCTCCCTCTCTCTCTCACCCACCCACCTGTCTCTCATGCCCGCCGCCTCTCTCTCTCACCCTTCTCCCTTTCTCTCTCGCACGTCCCTCTCTACCTCGCTCCCCTCCCTCTCTCTTACCTCCTCCTTCTCTCTCTTGCTCCCCCCTCTCTGTCGCCCGCCCTCCCTCTCGCTCTCGCTGCTCCCTCTCTCTCTCTCAACCACCCACCTCTCTCTCTCTTGCCCATCCCCTCTCTCTCTCTCTCATGCCTCTTCCTTTCTCTCTCGCCCCTCTCTCTCACCTCCACTTAGTGGAGCTGCTGGGGATGGTTTGCAGAAGGTTGTGCTGTGAGCTGCCTCAGATATCCCGGAAAACCTGATGATTTGGTGACGCAACTCTGAATGGAACATGGGTACTGTAGTTACAGCATCTGGGTCTGCAACATGAACAACAAATGGAGCAGAGGCTACAGAGAGGGGAAGCTCTGAAACCACAGACTGAGTGTATGTGGGGAAAGGGACATGCCGTATTTGCCTGTGCCTTAGTCTGGACAAGTACACATTCTCACTCTCCCCGTTACATACACTGATGCACACTCTCCCTATCTGCCCCTCACACACATTCACACTGCCCCTCTCTCACGATCCACACATGCACTCCACTCTGTCACACACACGGATGAACACAGACCCGCTCTCTCTCTCCCTCCCCCGCACACACGCACAATCCACCTCACTCTCTCTCACATACAGAATGGGTGTCTCTCACTCCCCTTCACGCAGACACGCCCTCTCTCTCACACATACACATGCGCGCTACTCCTACTTTGTAAATAAAACCAGTCTGACTCCAGGGCAAGACACAGACAGAGTCCAAATAAGGCCTCAAGCTTAGAATACATTATCTGACCGCAACTGTTACTTCATTTACATCGATAGTACCTGAAGGTGTCTCCAGGCAGTGACTTGAAATAAATTCTGTGATTTGCATTTTAATCAATCAAACCCGCCTCTCCATTCTGACTGATTAAGTACTTAAGAGCCATCCTAGGTGTGTACAATTCATGTGCATGACTTGTACAACCCTTTGATCTTGGATAAAGATGGCTGGAAGTGAAGACTTTATGGTGGAACCGTTGATGAACAGTGGAAGGCTTTCAAAACAATTTTTCAACGTTCTCAGCAACACCATATAATGGTGAAAAGGAAGGACTATAGGAAAAGGGTAATCTGCCATGAATGTCTCAGGAAATAAGGGAGGCTATCAAATTAAAATAAATGGCATAAATAATGGCAAAGACCAGTGGGGAAGTAAAAGATTAGGAAAACTTTAAATGTCGAAATAATGTCAAAACCTTTAAATGTCAAAATAAAGCAACCAAAAAGTTATCAAGTCACATCCGATAGGTTACAAGAGTAAACTACCTCAGAATATAAAGACAGATAGCAAAATATTCTATAAATATACAAAACGAAATGAATGGCTAAGGTAAGCAATTGTCCTTTAGAATGTGAGAAGTGGGATCCAGTAATGAGATATGAGGAAATGGACAAGGAATTGAAGAGTTATTTAGTTGGTCTACACAATGAAGGACACTAATAACATGTCAGTAATTGTCAAAGACAGGAAGATAAGTGAGTACCTGGAAACAACCATTCCCAAGAGAGAGATATTGTTGGGCAAGCTCATGGAGCCAAAGGTAGATAAGTCTCCTGGCCCTGATGGAATGTATCCCAAGGTACTAACAGAGGTGATGAGAGAAATAACAAATGCACTTTTGGAAATTTTTCTGATTTCACTGGACTCTGACACAATTCCAGCAAATTGGAAAACAGGAGTACAGACACCACTGTTTAAAAAGGGAGATAGACAACATGACGGGAATTATAGACTGGTTAGCCGAACATCTGTAGGAGAAAATATTTCAATCTATAATCAAGGAATAAATGGCAATGCATCTTGATAGAAATTGTCCCGTTGGGGAGACACAGTGTTGGTTAATGAAAGGCAGGCCACGTGTAACTAACCTACTGGAATTCTATGAAGACATTACACGGTGGCACAATGGTTAGCACTGCTGCCTCACAGCGCCTGAGACCCGGGTTCAATTCCCGCCTCAGGCGACTGACTGTGTGGAGTTTGCACGTTCTCCCCGTGTCTGCATGGGTTTCCTCCGGGTGCTCCGGTTTCCTCCCACAGTCCAAAGATGTGCAGGCCAGGTGAATTGGCTATGCTAAATTGCCCGTAGTGTTAGGTAAGGGGTAGATGTAGATGTAGGGGTATGGGTGGGTTACGCTTCGGCGGGGCGGTGTGGACTTGTTGGGCCGAAGGGCCTGTTTCCACACTGTAAGTAATCTAATCTAATCTAATCTACAGGAGCCCAGTAGGTGTGGTGTACTGAGATTTCCAAAAGACATTCAATATCGTGACGCCAAAAAGGCTGCTGTGTCAGGTGTGGCATTACGGGCAATGTATTAGCATGGAGAGAGGATTGGTTAACTAACATGAAGCAACGAGTGGGAATACATGATTGTTTTTCTGGTTGCTGATCAGTGACTAGTGGAGTGCCTCAGGGATCGGTGCTGGGACTGCAATTATTCACAGCTTACATAGATAATTTGGAGTAGGGGAGCACGTGTAGTGTCTCAAAGGTTGCAGCCGATACTAACATGACTGGCAGAGTAAAATGTGGAGAGGATGGTTAAACTTTACAAAGGGACATAAAGAGTTGAAGTGAGTGGGTCAAGGTCTGGCAGATGGAGTGCAATTATAATAAATGTAAAATCATCCATTTTGGTAGGACAAATACTAAAGAGGACTCTTATTTGAATTGTTTAAAAATGCAGCATGCTCTTGTGCAGAGGGACCTGGGTGTCCTTGTGCATGAATCACAGAAGCTGGTCTGTAGGGGCAACAGGTAATTAACAAGGCAAATTGAATTTTGTCCTTCATTGCGAAAGGGATTGAGTGTAAAAGTAGGGAGTTATGTTGCAGATTTAAAGGGTGCTGAGGAGACCACACCTGTAGTACGTGCAGTTTTGGTCTCCCCGTCTGAGAAAGGAAATACTCGCACTACAATGTATGCAGAGGAGGCTCGTTAGGTTGGTTACAGAGGTGAGGGGTTTGGTTATGAGGAGAGACTGAATACATTGGAATTATACATTGATTGGAATTTGAAAGATTGAGGGAGGAAGGAATAGAAACATTTATAATTGTGAAGGAAGTAGGTACGATAGAAATATAAAGGATGATTCCAGAAGCATGGGAAATTAGATAACAGGGCAAAGCCTCAAAACTATATGGAGCAGATTTAGGATTGAATTGAGAAGGAACGTCTTGATCAAGAAGCTTGTGAACCTGAAGAATTCTTGAGGATTTGTCATTGAATGTGTTTGAACTCTTATAGATAATTGTTTGAAGATTAAAGGAATGATGGATTATGGTGAGTGGGCGGGTAAGTGGAGCTGAGGCTATGAAATGATCAGCTATTATCTTATTGAATGGTGGCGCAGGCTTGAAGGGCCCGATGGCCTACTCCTGCTCCTAGTTTGTACGTTCTTATGTAATGGGTCAACATGAAATGGGAATTATATTTGACAAACTGACTGGTCGATGCATACAGAAAAGAAATGGATGCAATGTATTTAGAGTTTCAGAAAGATCTTGATAAAGACTATGGCTGAGTGTGCAAATTCAAATGTTACGGCATTGGGACTAAAATATGAACATGATTTTAGAATAGGACAACTGACACGAAACAGTGAACAGGAATAAAACAATCTGTTTTGAAGTTGAAGGATCATGGCGTGTCGTAGGGATTAGTGATTGCGACACAGCTATTCTCAATGCTTACCATCATTTAGATGAGGGAATCAAATGCAATATTTCTCAGTCTGCTGACAGCACTAAATGATGTCGGATTGTTAGTGGGTGAGGAGGATTTTTAAAAAAAAAGCTCCAAAGTGATTGAGACAAGTGGAGTGAATGGGCAAATATGTGGTAGATGAAGATCAATGGGGGTGGATGTGATGGTGTGTACTTTGATAGGTACAATAGAACAGCAAACTATCATTTCAAAAGGGATTGTATGAAACATGTTGGTCTTTGAAGGGATTTATGTTCTTTCTTTTTTTTCCTGTTGCGCAGCCCTCCGAAGTCAGTGCAGGGCAGTGAGTTCTGAACCCAGAAGTCAATACTGGGAATGGCATTGACATGCTGACCAGTGTACATAAACCCACCAAGTGGGGAACTGTAACATTTTAAAGGATCTGTATTTCCTTGTACACCAGTCACTGAAAGCAATATTGCAAGAGCAGAAAGCAGGCAGGAAGATAAATGGTGTGTTGACCTTAATTTCTAGGGGATTGACTGACAGAAGTAAGGGTGTCTTACTGCAGCTGTACAGGGCCTCGGTGAGAGCCCATCTCGAACATTGTGCAGTATGGTGTGCAGTACTGGTCTCCTTACCTAATAAGTGACAAACCTGACATTGAGGGAGTGCAGTAATGCAGACTGATCTCTGGAATGACAGGCTTGTTGTGAGAGCAGAGTTTGGGGCGTTTAGGCCTGTGTTCAATGGGCTTCAGGAACATGAGTGGAGATCTCAGTGAAACATATAAAACTATAACAGTGTGAGACATATTGGAAGATGATAATTCCCCGGCCTGGGACGTCTAGAACAAGAGGCCACCGTATTAGGTACAGACAGGCCGCTCTGCATTGAGATGAGAATAAATGTCTGCACTCAGTGACTGGTGACTCTGGGAATTTCTCTGCCACATAAGCAGTGGAACACAAGGCACTGAATATGAGTAAGGATTTCTCGACACGAAAGGGAGCGGGAGGCATCTGGAGTATGGCGGTCACAAGCTCTCAGACGTTAGGAAGGAGGCCTCTGCAGGGTCAACAGAAATGTGTTTCCCATTCCCTTTTCCGATACTGAGGCTGGTGCCGGGAATTCTGTCAGTTTTATCCTTACAAACTTCAGAGCAGTTTGATACAATTTTGTGTCCTACTTTGCCGTTTTCGAGACCATTGAAAAGTTTATCACATGCATGTGTGTACAGAGTATCGTTTAGGCCAGACCAGGAATGCATGGAATTCACCAGGCCAGTATTCACTTCCTGAATGTACATTGATGAAGCAAATTGGAGTTTACAATCGGCATTGATTTCAGCATCATCATTACTGATACCAGATTTTAGATCTCGATATGTTGTTAATTGCTTTTCAATTCCATCAGCTATCCAGGGCATTAGCCTGGACCGGATTAGTAACCCAGTGATATTTCCACAACAGCACCATCTCCACGTAGGGACCTATTGGAAACCACACTGAGCTGGTTATTTCTGTGCGGATTGACAGATCTGTCCAAAAGAATTTCTACCAGTTTAACTATCGTGATGGGACTGAGGGGGTGGCAAATGGTCAGATTGTAATTATTCTCCGCTTCGCGGACTGGACATAGTTGAGTAATTTTCCACATTGCCAAGAAGATGTCAGAGTTGGAGCTGGAATGAAACAGCTTCTCCCAGGGACACGGTTGTTGTGCAGCACAAGACTTCAGTCCTGTTGCAGGAATCGTGTCAGGGCCCTTTGCCCTTGTCGTATCTACTCTGTTCAGCTGTTTCTTCATTTCACTTGAAGCAAATCGAATTGATTGAAGACTGGCATCTGTGATTCTGTGGGCATCATGGCGAGGGTGAGGTGGATCATCCACTCAACACGTCTGGCGGAGTATCTTGCCAAAAATACATCATTATCTTTTACACTGATGTACAGGACTGTTCCATTATTTAGGATGGGGATAATAGTGAGCCCTCTCCTCCATGAAATTGTTTAACCGTCCATCACCATTTATGGCTGGATGTGACAGTACTGTTGGTTTGTTGGTGTTGTGATCATTACACCCTCTCTATCACATGTTATTGCTGCAGTTTGGAATGCAGACAGTTAGTTATGGTAGCTTTAACGGGTTGTCATCAGGTTTAGGTACACACGATTGGGACACTGGCACGTTCACCTATACATCACTGAAACATAGATCAACTTGGTTGGCATGGTAGACTGAGGGATTATCCCAGGAAAAACGTTAATTTAAACAGAATTTAATTCTGTTTCTGCTGCTGCTGTGGTCTGCAGAACCACATCAATATCAGGAATTCTCTATTTCAGAAGGTTTGGAGAGTTAGATCATTTAAAATATCTACAGATGAGCTTTGACCTGGAAATGAATTGAATGCAATTAAAGACGAGTGATGAAGTAGGCGTGAAAAAGTCATAGACTCTTAGAATAATACAATATTCAAACAGACATTTTGGCTCAACTCGTCCATACTCACCTGGTTTCCTAAACTGAATGATTACTATTTTTCTTCTTTAGACGCACACCCCTCCAAACCTTTGGTATTCATGTACACATCCAATTGTCTTTCAAATGTTGTAACTGTACTCCCCAATGCTACTTCCTCTGAAAGCTCACTACATATACACGCCACCCTCTGTGAGAAACAACTGTCCCTTAGATCTCTTTTAAATGTCTTCACTCTCACCTTAAACCTATCCTGTCTGGTTCTGGACACACCCACCTGGAGGAAATGATCTTGTCTATTTATCCTATCCATGCATCTCATGATATAATAAAGGTCACCTCTAAGCCTCCAACGCAAAAGGAACAAAATCCCAGCCTATCCTTATATCTTAAAACTTCCCGTCTCTGTCACATAATTTTAAATACTTTTGTCCCCTTCTCAGTTTATAACATTCTTCCAATAACAGGACAACAAGAATTGCTTCAAATGTGGCCTTACCATTCTCTTGTAGAGCCACAACATGATGTGCCAATTCCTATAATCAATCCTCTGACCATTGGAAGTCAGCTTGCCTTACGCCTTATTCACTGTCCTGTCAATCTGCGACTCAACTTTCACGGAACTATGTACCTGGACCCGAGGTTTCCCTGTTTGGCAACACTCCCCCCAGCGCGCTACCATTTTCTGAATAAATCCTACACACTTTTGTCTAACAAAATGCAAAATCTCGCATTTATCTGCATGAAGATCCATCAGCCAATCCTCAGCCCACTTGTCAAGTAGATCAAGATATCTTTGTTCTCTAAGACAGCCTTCTTCACTGTCCACCATAACTCCAATTTTGGGGGTTTCACCTCCAAAATCCTATCCACGGTTCCAATATGCTCATCCAAACCATTTACAAAAACCATGAACAACAGCAGCCTGGTCCTTGTGGCACAACGCTGGACACAGGCCTCCAATTGGAACAGCAGATCTCTCCCAGCACCCTCTGTCTACTACAGTCAAGTCTGTTTGTATCTAAGTAGATCGCTCTCCCTGATCTCCTGCGATCTAACCTTATTAAACAAACTACCATGTGGAACCTTGTTGGGCCTTAATAAGGTCCACATAGACAACGTATGTTGCTTTACCTTCATCTATCTTCCTGATCACTTCTTCAAAAACTCCAATCTAGTTTGTGAGACATGGATTCCCAGACAAAAAGACGTGCTGAATATCCCTAATCAGTCCTTGCCTTTCCAAATGCATGTAAATCCTGCCTCCCAGAATCTCCTACAAACACTTATTCACCCTTGACATCAAACTCACTGGTCTGTAGTTCCCTGGGTTTTCTTTGCAGCCAAATTACAAATAATGTAACAACATTAGCTGTCTTCCTGTCCTCCAGGACCTCAACCGTGGCTGTCAATGATACACATAAGAAAGTCAAGAGAACTTCAGATTTCGTAAACCAGAAACTAAGACAGAAATGTGCTGGAAAAGCTCTGCAGGTCTGGCAGCATCTGTGCAGAGCAACCCGATTTAATATGTTACAACACGGGGGAAACCTTCCCCCCCCCCTCCCACCATCTCCACCACCCCACGCTAATTTAAACTTGCAACACAGAAAAGATTTAACCCATGCTGTAATTTGTAAAAATTCGGAAGGCCAATAACCATCCTAAAGGTCACTATTTAAAGCAAGAATTAACATTTTTTTAAAAAATGTCTAACAGGGAATAATTACCTAACAACTTTTTGCAACTCCTTTCTCTGACCAATCTTTTACTTACTCTTCTATAATACTGGTCCGATAATCCCCCCACCCCACCCCTCCCCCAATTAAGATATACCAAAACATTCAAATTTCAGAACCAGCCAGCTGTCGAATCTTCTCTTTGTATCGTCCTCTGTCTTCGCTTCTTCTCCTTAGAGCTTCTGTTTCACAGGTCATTGATAAATAAAGGTACATTTTGGTGACCTATTCTCCGGTCAGTCTGCCGATGTTGGTGCCGTGGCAGTTCTCCCCGACTGGTCAAATTCCTTTTCAGCTTTCTATCCCAAATCATCGGGTAATTTCCATTTTTTTATAATATTGCCAAATGCCAAATGTAAACTCGATTGTAGTTTAGCTTCTTGGGACATAATTTAAATGAATTGATCAAATTTGATTTTATTTTTTGTCTCATAGTAACCCAGGTACTGCAAGCTGCTGGACCACATGTTACATTGTAAATTTTCCAGATCTCACTGTGCTTGGAAATCCTTCAACTCTCTTAAAGGTACAATACCCTTTACACATTCATAACCCCTTCTCTCTCAAAAAAGAACAATCATAATGAAAACACGGTCTCATTTGTTTTTCTATTCTTTCAACACATTACCATAACACACCGATAACCTAAATCTAAGTTCACCTTAACTTCTTCCCCTTATCCTATATGTAACATTGGATAATTTCAAATCTCGTCTAATCTTTATCAGTTAAATCTGTGAGAACGCATCTGAGATTACATACTTACGACACGCTACGTGTACGATTTTTAAATTAAAAGTCTGTAACATAAGACTCCAATGAAATAGCCTTTAAAGCGTTCAAAAAATGTCAGCAGATTGGGGTCCGTGTACACAACCATCTCCAACACTCTGTTTGTGAGTATACATTAAAATGTTATAACTGTAATACCAAACTCAACAGTCCTTTCTCAATCGTGGAATATTTTCTCTGCTGAATGTTGAGCTTCTTTGAAAAGGACGATCCCATCTCATCACAGTGCAGCTCCAACTCCTCTGTCACTCACATTGACGGCAACTTTGAAATGTTTTCAAGCATTTGGTGTAGCTGAAACTGATTTGGTGCTCAATATTTCTTTTTAATGGTCGAATGTCTCCTGGCATTGTTCTGTCATCCAATACTTTGTGTTTTTCTTCAGCAAGTCGGTAAACGGTGCTACTACACTGCTGACATTTGGAACAAACTTCCGATAGAATCCGCTGACTCCGAAGGAGCGAAGCACCTTTTTTCTTCGAGGTTGGCCGTGGAAATTCCTCGGTTGCTTTTGTCTTTGCGTTCCATGGTATCAACCTTCCATGACAGATATTTTGTCCCTAGAACATCATGTCTGCTTTCATAAATTGTGTTTTGTTTAATTTTATCAGCAGTTTTGTTTCTCGTATTCGTTCAAAAAGCTCTGCCAACTGTACCAAGTGATCTTTCCAGGACTTAGTGAAGATCACGACATCGCCTAAACGGACTGCACAGTTTATTAATCAGGCTACAACACTGTTCATGAGTCTTTGGAATGTGTTGGGTGTGTTTGTCATTCCAAAGGGCATCACTTTGAATTGATACAGACCATTTGCTGTTACAATTCAGAAATTTATTTCACTGTCTCTGATAAAGGTACCTGCCAGAAACCACGCATTAAATCCAACTTCGTGATGTAACTGACTTGTCCAACTTTCTCGATACAGTCCTCCAATGTCGGTATTGGATGTAAGTCTGATTTTGTAACAGTCTTGATCTTCCAATAATCCAAGCAAAATCATTGAGTCCCATCAGGTTTTGGAACTAAGATGATCGGCGAGCTCCACTCGCTCGGGCTTGGTTCAATGATGTCCTCATTGAGCATAACCTCCACCTCCTTCTGGACCTGTCTGGCTTTGAGGGATAAAGCCGATATGGATTGTTTTATCGGAACAGTACTCTCTACAACAACTTCATATACAATAGTGCCCACCATATGATTCTAACATATGTCCTCATATTGCAATAACAAACCTTTCAACTGTGTTCTATGCTCCTGAGACAGATAGTTTACTAATCTACCCCACTGCTCAAGGACTTCTACGTTTTTGACATATTTTGAGGCACATCAAAACCCACGACATTTGGAATTGATTCTTCACTCTGTGGGGGAGTAAATAACACCTGTTTCTCCAATTCTTTCTCTCCTCTACTTTTCAGGAGGGGACCTGCACACTCATTTATAAGTCACATGAAGTGGTCTTCAAATGTGGGAATTGGCAACAGAGGTGCTAGTTTCATTACTGTCCGTGTCCTACCTACCATCTGGCATGAATGACATGTATGCAAAACGTTAACCACATCTTTGTGCATTCCAGGTCAATAAAAATATTTTTGTCCCTTAGCCCGAGTCTTTCGTACCCCTCAGTGACCTCCTTCAAGTAGTTCATATCCTACCTGTAAAACCTCCTGTCTCTATGCTATCAGCAACACAATCTGGTGCACCTCAGCACATTTCTCCTCTGCACTAACCTGATGTGGTCTCTATTTCTGTCTTAAGGTCTATCTTTCAGATAATAACCCTCATGAATATCCTCTGCCTCCTTTTCAGAGTACACATCCACATATATATCTTTTATCGTCTTGTCTGTCTGTTTCAAGTCCTTTAGCCTTTCAGGACAAAACACCTCTGTCTGACCCACTGCCTGTTCAGGTTTTCCCTGCACCATTACGGCAAACAGGGTGTCCATTAACTGAATCTCAACTCCTTCATCTTTGTCTATAGTTTGTCCTTCGTGCTGTGACTTATAATAGTGGAATATGGTTACTGCACAGCCTGGGAAAATACCAGGATATTTCCGATTTAACACTTCCGTTTCTTTGTCTTCCTTGGGCTTCTCCACAACAAGCGATGTCACTCCCAACTTGGACCCTGCTAAACCGTTCCCAACAACAAACTGCATTCCTGGATGTGACAGTCTGTCAAACTTTCCCGCTATAACTTCCCCAGTCTTGATTAGGCACTCCAACCTGATCTTACATTGGGAAATGCTAAATTTCTGTCCATCCTTCCCATAAATTAATGCATTCCCGGGTAACAGATCAGAAAGACTGCAAATTCATTCATCTCTTCCTATTATCGTCTGGTTAGATCATGTATCTCTCAAAATGGTAACTTCTTGCTCTTCTACCCCCGTTGGTTCTGAGTAAACTTTACTCACAGACGCAAATTCTTTATAGAGATCAGGTACTAACTCCATACCCAGCCCCTGCCTTGGCTGTGCACTTTCCTGCAGCTCTTCGGTCTTGTTGGGGTTTCCTTTAAATCTTTCACTAATGCCACTGGCTTAGCTTCTTTTACAACATCTTTTCCCACAGTCCTTTTCTTAACAATCAGCACTGTGACCATACATTAACCTCCTTATGTTGGTGAAAACACCTTTTCCCAATGCCCTTCGGAAACCACTGGCACTGTAATTTTCTGTGTTCCACTCCATTACAGTGAAAACACCTGAGGCCTTTCACCTCCTTTTCACTCTCTTGGGCAGCTTCTTTAACCTGTGGTAAACTCATATGTTCTACTCTTTCTTTTATAGTGTAGCATCTCCCCTTCTCCCAAACTCTATCCCTCACAGGACAAAATTCTGGCTGGAAGCTTGTCTTATGCAGCAGCATGTATTCATCTATTAATTCTCCTGCCCTTCTCAATTTCTGAACTTTCTTTTCCTCCACATGAATTATTATCATCTCTGGAAGTGAGGTTTTAAACTCCTCCAGCAGAATAATCTCCTTTAGAGCTTCATAGGTCTTATTTTTAGATTAGATTAGATTACTTACAGTGTGGAAACAGGCCCTTCGGCCCAACAAGTCCACACCGCCCCGCCGAAGCGCAACCCACCCATACCCCTACATTTACCCCTTATCTAACACTACGGGCAATTTAGCATGGCCAATTCACCTGACCTGGGCATTTTTGGACTGTGGGAGGAAACCGGAGCACCCGGAGAAAACCCACGCAGACACGGGGAGAACGTGCAAACTCCACACAGTTAGTCGCCTGAGGCGGGAATTGAACCCGGATCTCAACATAAGGCTGATCTTGTTCCTTCTTTATGTTTCTGAATTGCTATCTGTATGCTTCCAGTACCAATTCGTAAGCACATAAAATACCTTGTTTCACGTCTTCATAATCTCTTGACCCCTCAACTGGCAGGGCAGCAAATACCTCACTAACTGTGCCGACCAGCTTAGCCTGAACTACCATTACCCATACATCCTCTCACCACTCTACCTGCCTAGCCATTTTTAAAAAAGAAATAAAGAAGGCTTCAACATCTTTCTCATCAAAATGTGGCAGAATTTTGACATAGTTGTATACATCACTAATGTCCCTTTTACTCTCCAGCCTGTTCACTTGACTTTGCTTACTAAATCACAACTTATCAAGTTTAAATTCACTCTCCCTTTGCTCAGCTGAGAACCTTCTCCTCTCTTTTTAATCCCCTATCTCAAAAGCTTCTGACCTCCATGCAGAAGACTAGACTGTCTTCTCAGAGATGGAAGATGCCTCCTTGAGACATGGCACAAATCATCCGCTGTGCCTCCTTACCATCAGCAAACCACGTTAATGCAACACGCATGAAACATTAGCAATGGAGCCAGAAGGCACAGCATGGAACAGTCTGTTTGTGCATTCTCTGCTTCATTGGTTTGTAAGGTTACAGCATCGATGACAACCTCCTATTTCCGTGTAACAGTTTGGAGGGGCTGAATGGCCTCTTCTGTTCGTGTGTCAGTGTCTCGGGTGGCTGAATGTCCTCTTCCTCGTTCCAGGGAAGAGGCTTATTATTGGGTGACCCGTGGTAGCTGCTTACCTGCGTGCTGTGCTGACTAGATTCCTTATATTCCTGTGTAACATTAGACAAACAGGAGATTGGAAGAAACAGCAAGTCAGGTAGCATCAGGAGGTGAAGAAGTCAACAGTTCAAGTATACCCATTCTTCAGGATTGCAGGTGGGGGTAGGGGGAACTGCAGGTAAAGAGGGAAAGGAGTGGTTGGGGTGTGGAGAGCAGAGGGATGGTGAGGTAGGGGATAGGTGGACACAAGTGGTGGGTGCAACGTGGTTGGTCGATGGGAGGGATGAATATAGTTGGGAACTAGAAGGTGGGGTCATTTGGTGGAATGGAAGGGAGGAGGCGGGGCTGGGAAGGCTATTTAAAATTGGAGAACTCAATGTTGAGTCCTCCAGGCTGTAGGCTAACCATGCAGAGGGTAAGATGTTGTTCGTCTAATTTGTGGTCTGACTCACTGTGGCAACAGAGGAAGCCAAGGAGGTCACGTTGGAAAGGAATTGGGAAGGGGAATTGAAATGGGTGGTGACTGGGAGCTCAGGCCAGCTCCTTTGGACCGGGCTGTGATGCTCAGTGAAATGTGCACTTAGTTTACGTTGTTCTCCCCGATGTAGACAAGACCACATCAGGAGAACCTACTGCAGTGAACTAGGTTGAAGGAGAGGCAGGTGAACCTCTGTTTCACCTGGAAGGACTGTTTGGGGCGCTGAATAGAGGTGAGGGAGGTGTGTGCCAGCAGGTGATGTATTTTATTTTTCATCTGCAAGTGTCAGTTGCCCATGGGGATTGACAGGTTTGGTGGGGAGTATGGCACGAAACAAATTTAGTGAAGGGATCAGTCCTTGTGGAAGATGTGCCAGGTAATGGGATCCAAACTAGTTTACTGTATCTGCCATTCCTGATGTGGTCTTCTCTATATCGGGGAGACCAAATGCAAACTAAGGGGAATGGTTTGCTGAGCATCTCAGCTGGGCCTGTAAGGGCTGACCTGACCTCCCAGTCACTGCCTATTTCAATTACACCTACCAATCCCATTCCGACATGACATCATTGACCTACTCCATTGCCACAAAGAACCAAAGCACAAATTGGAGGAACAACGCTTCATATTCTACCTGTGTCGCCTACAGCCGGGGGTCTCAACACTGAGTTCTCCAATTTCTAGTAACCTCCCTTCCAATCCCCAGATCTCCTGCTTAGCCCCTCCCCTTTCCATTCCTCTGATCAACCCATCTTCCAACTGTCAACTGGATTCATTCTTCCCATTGGCCAACCTGGTGGTACCCTTTACCTGTGTTCGCCACCACAACACGCCGTCTCCTCCTATTTCCCCACCTCGCCTCATTATCAGTACACACCCTTGCCCCCACCCCCAGACATGAAGGAAGGTTATACCCAAGATGTTTACTTTTTCTCCTGATGCTGCCTGGCTTGTTGTGGTCTTCCAGTTACCTGAATTCCAACATTTGTAGTTTTTTTTTAAAAAATCTCTTCTTGTGTAATAGGTAAGAGAGAGTGAATGCGCTGTGCCTCTACTTATCCAATAGCTTCTATGGGCTGAATGGCATTCTCATATTTCTGTGAAACCAGCTTGAGATGCTGAATGAGCTCCTCATTTTTAGTCCTGTGGAAATGTTCAGGGTCCAGCAGTGCTGTTACATGAATGTTGCCTACACAGTAACAGCATGAGCTTGAATGTTGTCCATGTTTTGCTGTTTTATGCGATCTTTTCTGAGCATCCTCACTTTTGATCGAATGACGGAGAGTAAGACGTTGCTTAAGCAGCTGAAGATGTTTGTGCCGAGGAAGCTAGCCTGAGGACCGCCAACAGAGATATCCAGGGACTGAGAGGATTGATCTCCATCAGCCACATGGTGCTCCATATGGCCCAACAGCTTGGGATATTTACAACTGATTCCAATTAGGTGCAATTTTATTCAGCCTCCTTGACATCTTGTTCAGTCATGTCCTTTCAGGGCCAGTCATTCTGACGCTGTGTTCATATCTTTTGACTTGGAGATGGGTGTTGGACTGGGGTGTACAAAATTAAATATCATGGTATTCAAACAGATGAAAGACTCAACAGACTATCAATTTTTCAATGTTATAATTTCATTTACATCACACTAAAGTTTTGCTCTAAATTCTGTGTGTTACGATTGAGCCCTCCACCATCAACTAATGAAGGAGCGATGCTCCGAAAGCTAGTGTGCTTCCAATTAACCCTGTTGGACTATAACCTGGTGTTGTGAGATTTTTAACTTCATAGCTTTTGTTCATGTCAACGGCCAAGGTAAATGTGTGGGGACTGTTTCCTTCTCTCAGAGGGTAGTGACTGTTGGGACCTCTCTATCCCAGACAGCTACAGCTCTGAATGTTTGAGGGAGCAGGGTGGTGTTAATGAATGTTGACACATCAGGGAGTTAATGCTACAAAGAATTGGGCATGAAAGAGAAATTGCGGCCAAGAGAGATCAGCCCTGACCTTACTGAAGGAAGGACAGGCTTGACGGGCTATATAGCCTGGTATTATTACAATAAACCCGATAGCCCAGTCACTTTATTGCCTCTTCCATATCCTGTGGTACTTCAAGTAGCTGAATAGGTTGACATTGTTGCTGCATGATCTAAACTGGGACTAGTTCTATAGATTGGAGGGGCTGATTGGTCTCTTCCTGTAAATGTATATCATGGTCCAGGGGCTGAGAAGCCTCATCCTGTTCTGGTGTAACTGAAATCCATATACACCAGATCGACCACCCTTGGAGAAAGTCATCACTGCAGATGCCGGTGATCAGAATTGAGAAGTGTGGCGCTGGAAAAGCTCAGCTGGTCAGCCAGCATCCGAGAACCAGGAATATCGATGTCTTGAACATTCCTGATGATAGAGTTGTGCCCAAAACGTCGATTCTCCGGTCCCTCGAATGCTACCTGACCTGCTGTGCTTTTCCACCACCACACGTTTAGATGTCAACCGGCCCGCCCTACTCAACCTTCCTGGTCACATCATCAAAGAACAGGCATGAACTTCCACTGACAAAGCCATTCTTACTATTACTAATGAAACCCTGTTTTCCCAATGCATATACATTTTATCCCTCAGAATCTTCTCAATTAATTTACCTAACACAGGTATTAAGCTTACTGGTCTATATTTCCCAGACTTTATTTTTCAGTCCTTCTTGCTTTCCTCCAGTCTTCTGGGATCTCACTTGTGGTAACTGATGATCAAAATTATCAGCCAGGGCCCCCGTAAGTTCTTCTCTAGCCCCTGCTCTGAGAAATATTTGTTGAGGACATCGCTCATCTCTTATGGTTCCCAACATACATATCCATTGAGGGGTCCTATTCTCTCTCTAGCTACTGCTTTTCCTTTAATATACTTAAAGCATCTCTTTGGATTCACCCTGATCTTCTCAGGCAAAGTTGTCTCATACGCCCTTTTCTCCCTTCTGATTTCCTTCTTCAGTAAACTCCTGTATCCCCTGTACACCTTCAGGGATTCGCTTGATCCCAGCTGCCTCTACCTGAGCCACGCCTCCACATATCTTTTGGTAAAAGCCTAAACATCTCTTGTAATTCAGGGTACCTCATTCCTGTAAACTTTCCATTCACACTCACAGGAACATATAGATCGTAAGCTCCCACTTGCTGGAGGTCCCTTTGCTTGCAAACATACTACTCCAATCAACCCCTGCAAACTCCTGCCTGAGTCCATCAAAATTAACCTTGCCCCGATTTAGAACTAGAATCTGTGGACCAAGTTCTTCCCTCTCCATAACTATTTTAAAATTAATAGATCTATGGTCACTGGTCCCAAAGTGCACATCTACTGTCACCTCACTCACCTGTCCTGACCTATTTCTTAAGAGTAGGACAAATATTGCTCCTTCCCGATTAGGACCCTCGACATTCTGCTTGGGGAAATTTTCCTGACGCACTTAATTGATTCCATCCCATCAAATCCCTTAATGCTCTGGCAGTGCAAGTCTGAGTTATAAAAAATATTAAAGCCCCCATTATGACAACCAAAATGTTCCTGAAAGTCTCCGCAATATCTCTACATATTTTTGTTCCTGCAATTTCTGTTTACAATTTGGGGGCCTACCGTACAACCCCAATAATGTCACCATCCCCTTCTTATTTCTTAGTTCCACCCACAAAGCCTCATTGGATGATCCATCAGTTATTTTATCTCTGATCACTGCTGCGATACACCCTTTATTCAGAAATGCAACTCACCTCCTCCCGTTCCACAATCTCTGTTCCTTCGAATGCATTTGACCCTGGTACATTAAGCTGTCAGTCCTATCCATCCCTCAGCCATGTTTCTGTAATAGCTAAACTATCGAGCACCTATAACCTATCCACACCCTGAATTCATCGGCCTTAACTGTCAGCTCTTTTGCTCTGAAATAAACACAATTTAATCCATAGGCATTTCATGTTCCCTATCGTGGTCCAGCCTGATATGTCTCCTCAACGTACTATGTTTGATTACTGTATCTCCATCCAGCCTCTCACTTGCCTCCCTGCTGCTGAGGATTCCACCTCCTGCCAATCTTGTTTAAACACTCCCCTGTTGTACTAGCAAAACTGACTGCGAAGATATTGATTCCCCCTCAAGTGGATCTGTCACCAGTCCCACTTGAACAGGTCAACTCTGTCACAGAAAAGCTCCTAATGGTCTAAAAATATGAATCCCTCCCACCAATTCTTTAGTCATATATTTATCTTGATATCCTCCTATTCTTACCTTCCCTAGCTCATGACACTGGAAGTAATCTGGAAATTATCACTACCGAGGTCCTGGTTTTTAACTTTTCTCCTAGTTCTCAGTTAATCATTCTATAGAAACACATTCCTATATCTAACCGTGTCATTTGTACCATCGTGCACAATGACTTCTGGCTGCTCACCCGCCCTCTTGAGAACATTCAGCAGCCACTCAGAAACATCCTGGATCCTGAAATCTGAGATCCAACACAAGATCCTAGTTTCCCGTTTGAGGCCACAGAATCTCCGATCTGTGCCCCCTAACAATCAAATCTCCTATCTCTAAGACCCTGTTTACCTTTATCCTTTCCTGCTGCCCCCCCAGATCCAGCGCATCCATCTTGGCTACTGCTGCTTTCCCCTGAACAGTCATTCCCTGACACCTATCGCCCATCTCCCAACATACACAAAATCAGTATCCAGAATGGTATACTTGGTTTCGAGAGGAATAGCCACAGGGGATTCCTGCACTTTCTGCCTACTCCCTTCGCCATTCCTGGTGGTCGCCCAGATACTCTCTGCTTGGAACACGACAGGAAGCAAGGAAAGCCTGTTGGATTAAATTGCTTTAAATTAAATGGAACTGGACTGACAGGTAACGCAGATGAACTCAGGGCGTGGATCTTTACATGAGACTGGAATATTATAGTCCTTACAGAAACATGGCTAAGGGAGGGACTTGGGTGTGATCACCTCACTAAAGCTTTTATCTATGAAATGTTCCATATCTCGGATGATCCAGAATGCTCCTGAACACGGTCTCCCAGGAGCTGCAGCAGGGTGCACTGCCCACACGTGTAGTCATCGGGGATAATGGAAATCTCCCTGAGCTCCCACAAACCGCAGGAGGAACAGACAACTGCCCTAACTGCCATCTCCACTGCTGTCAGACTAGCGTTAAAAAAGAGTTTATCTGAGCTTACCTTTACCTTTTGCTGAACTGCTGCTCACCGATTTCTCTGGAACCAAAGCATTACTACCTATTCTTCCACTCACAGTACGTTAATAGACCACTCCACATTTAGGTTTGGTTAGGGTAGGATGGAGACACTACAGTGATGTATTGTTTGGGCCTTAAGCACTCCTAAACACCAGCCCCATGCTTGGACATGGGGGATGGGGGTGGGGTTGTCTTGATGAGGTCTTCCTCCTAGTAGTGGTGACTGCGCTGATGCAAATATTCACCCTGACAGCCCATCCGCGTTGGCGCAGTCCTCTGGTTTTTTCGGTCTCCTAGTACTGCATTTATGAATTCCTTGTAACTACTGATTGTATTCGAAACTGTGTCTCACTCCGGAGTGAGAGATGTTGATATTCCACTAAGTACAGTCTCTTAAAAAAGGTTTGCCAATGGACATATGAGCGACAGTATGTCCACCCGCTCTCTGACTCTGCGTTTACTTTCAATTAGGGTACATTTATTCTGATAACATTCCATTTCATTTTCCTGCGTTTTCCCTGTAATCCTTTTTTAAAAATCTGTGGATCTCAGCCTTGAAGATATTTAGTGATCATTTCTTAACAGCCTTCACAATTTTCTGCAATTGTTTCCCTCCCACTGATGTGAGACTTAGTGGTCTTTCATCCCATGGCTTTTTTTCTCTAGCACTCTGTGTGGAAGTTGAACCTACATTAGATGTTGTTCTGTTTGATCACACCACCTCGCTGGCCAAAGGC
Source organism: Chiloscyllium punctatum (assembly GCF_047496795.1). Classification (NCBI taxonomy): domain Eukaryota; kingdom Metazoa; phylum Chordata; class Chondrichthyes; order Orectolobiformes; family Hemiscylliidae; genus Chiloscyllium; species Chiloscyllium punctatum. The sequence continues at coordinate 50,461,561 of NC_092751.1, forward strand.
AAAACAAAATAAAGCACAAAATGTAAGAGCCTGTAATCTCCTCCCTCATCTTCCACATCAGTCTAAGAGACAGTTCATCCAGATCTAGAGATTTTCCCACTTTTTATCCTGCATCAACTTCCAATTATTCCTCAGCTTCTGTCCAGGAACTGCTTCTCCAAAGTGAACACCAATATGCAGTACGTGTTTGACATTCACAGGTTCTCTGCACAGTTTGCCTCCTCGGTCCCTAATACTCCCTATTCTTTCTCTTGTTACCCTCTTACCCTTAATAAACCGATAGAATGTCTTTGAATTCTTGATAATATTGCCCATTAATGTTTTTATCACCCCGCTTTTTGCTCTTCTACTTACTTTCTTGAATTTAGCCCAACACGTTCTCTACTCTTCTGGGACCTCCATTGACCTGCTCACTTTATGCGTGCTTTAAGCTTCTCTTTCATTTTTAATTCTGTTCTGAATATTTGTAGACATTCCATAGTCTCTGGGCTTGTTTTCCTCATTTTTATCTTTATTGTAACATGTTGTGGTGACACCTTCATCAATTCCATTTTGAGCATGTGATCCCCACCACACCCACGCTGTTCTGCTAAAGTTTCACCCAGAAGTAATTATACGCTGGCCAGATCCTGTCTTTCTTTTGATAAGATCTGCCTCTATCATCCAAATTATTTTTATTTTTCAAGCCTTTTTCCTTTTGGTCTTTTCCTTAATAAGCTAAAAATGCTTGAGTCATGATCACTGATCCTGAAATGCTCAGCCAATCCTGCCTGCAACACCTGACTGGCTTCATTCCACAGTGAGGCTCGGCATAGCCCCACCCATTGTTGTATCTGCTACATGTTTATATGAGGAGCTCTCTGGAATAAATGTCAAGACATTTTTGCCCTCTTAAAAATAATTATCGCTGCCCTAATCAATGTTTGTAATTGAAATGCCTGAATATAATGATCCTATTATTGCATTGACACACCTCAGCGAATTGGTTATGTACCTGCCCCTGTTTTTTATTTTATCTGGGGGCCTATAATATGTCCCCAGTAGTGTGTCTGTCATTGATTTGAACCTAATTCCAACCCACAAACCGTCATTTGAATGCCCTTCCAAGATATCATCCGTCCTTACTGCAGTCTTTGACTCCATAATTAATAAGGCAACACCACCTTGTCTTTTACCCTTCTCCTCTGCTGCCTATAGTTCTTGTACCACAGAATATCGAGTTGTCAGCTCTGACCTCTCTCAAACGCATCTACGTGATGGCAAAAATATCCACTTCCCCATGTCACCTTGTTCTCTTATCAAATCTGAAGATCTGATAATATTACTAGCATCATGGTAAAGGACATCCAGCCTGGAATATAGCACCTGGAATATTTCGTACCTCGGAGTTCTTCAGCCATTTACTTTTTGTTATCAAGTTGCCTTTCCATGAACTAAAAATGTAACTCTGGGACTGAATGAATAATCGTTGATTTGCAATTTATTGTTAATTAACGTCTTAATCAAATACAACTTTCCAGAACTGAACAGTCAGCTTCAAATAGAATGAATTCCTGCTGATTAATTCCCTGCTCAGTGTGCAGCGGGGTCAGCCCTCAGTAATGGAGAAAGTAAGGACTGCAGATGCTGGAGATCAGGGTCGAAAAGTGTGGTGCTGGTAAAGCACAACGAGTCAAGCAGCATCCGAGGAGCAGGAGAGTGAAAGCTTTGGGCATAAGCCCTTCATCAGGATGGCATTGGTGTGTTCAATTTTTTTTTCCATTCCATGATTCGTGGAATATTTGGAATTGTACTTGCTCAGGAGGGCAGCACTGTATATAGCCCTGAAATGGAAAGCAGTCAATCAGTGGTTGGACAGGGAGTAGATAAAGTGAGGTGAAGTACAGAATGAGTGAAGTCCAAACAGAAGGATAGATAAGTCCCCTGGACCATACAGGAAGCATTCGAGGTTACCAGAGGAACTGAGGGAAGAGATTGCTGCACCTTTGGCGATGATCTTTGTGTCCCCAGTGTCCAATGAAGTACTGCATGATGATCGGATGGTGGCAAAAGTTATTCCCTTGCTCAGGAAAGGCAATAGGGATAATCCTGCGAAATACAGGCCAGTCAATCTTACTTCTGTTTTGGGCAAATTATTGGAAAGGATTCTGAGAGACAGAATTTATGATTACTTGGAAAATCATAGTTTGATTAGAGGTCGTCAGCATGGCTTTTTGACGGGCACGTAATGCCTCACACAACTTATTGAATTCTTTCAGGATGGGATCAAACACATTGATGAAAGTAGAGCAGTGGATGTGATGTACATGGATTTCAGCAAGGTTACCATAAAATCGGCTCATTCAGAAAATAAGGAGGCATGGGATACAGGGAAATAGGGAAATCTGTCTGTGTGGATACAAAATTGTCTGGCCTGTAGAAGACTGATGGTGGTAGAACATGGAAAGGTTTCAGCCTGGAGCTTGGTGACCAGTGGCGTTCTTCAGGAATCAGTTCTGGGACTGTTGTTCTTTGTGATTTTTACAAATGACTTGGATGATAAAGTGAAAGGGTGCTTTAGTAAGTTTTACGATGTAACAAAAATGTTGGAGTTATGGAGAGTGTGGAGGGCTGTTGTAGGTTGTAATTGGACATTGACAGGATGCAGAACTGGGCTGGTAAATGACAGATGGAGTTCAACCTGGATAAGTGTGAAGTGACTCATTTTGGAAGGTTGAAATTGAATGCACAATACAGGGTTAAAGGCAGGATTATTGGCTGTGTGGAGGACCATAGGGATGGTGTGTTCCATATCATAGGACGCTCAATGTTGTCACCCAAGCTGATAAGGTTATTAAGATGGATGGTGTTTTCATGAGCCAGGGATTGAGTTTAAGAGCTGCAAGTTTATGCTGCAACGCCAAAAAGGTCTGGTGAGACTGCACCTCCTATATTGTGTTCAGTTCTAGTTGTCGCATGACTGGAAAGACATTGATGCGTTGGAGAGGATGCCGGGGAGATTTACCAGGATGCTGCCTGGACTGGAGGGCATATCTTACAAAGAAAAGATGAGGGAGCTAGGGCTTTCTCCTTGGAGCAATAAAGAATGAGAGGTGACATGATAGAGGTGTATAAAATGATGAGAGGCATTGGTAGAATGGGTTGCCAGAGACTTTCTCGCAGGGTGGAAATGGCTATCTCGAGTGAGCATAATTTTAAGGTGATCGGAAGAAGGTTTGAGGAGATGTCAGAGGTAGGTTCTTTACACAGAGAGTGGTGTGTTCTTGGAATGCACTGCCAGCAGCGTTAGTAGAGTCGCATGCATTAGGGGATATTTAAGTGAGTATTGGATAGGCACATGAAGGGTATGTCAGTTATTCTGATCTTCGAGTAGGATAAAAGTTCAGCAGGACGTCAAGGGTCGAAGGGTCTCCACTGTCCTGTACTGCTCTGTGTTTTATGTTCACCCAGTCTGTGGATTCTTATCAATCGCTAAATGTGTGAGAGAGTGGTGGGTATGAGATTAGGAACCTGGGGAGGGGCGTTAGCCCAAAACTTCCAGTGATGTTGTCCATTGTTTCATTCACCTGAATGCCAGTCTGTGTGGTGTCCTACACCAGGCAGGCTCCGCTAACTTCAGTTATTAACGTGATTCTTGACTTGTCATTTACTGCTGTTTTATTAAGGTACAATTTGTTGGGTGACCCATGTATTCATCAGATGTTTACTATGTTTCGTGAATTGGGCAAAAGTAAGATGTCAACTATGATTTTTCAACTGTACTATAATCTCTGAAAAGCATTAGGTTGATTCTTTATTTATGGAACAAAAATATAGCCTCCTGTCATGATTTTCTAACACAGAAATAAAGAATGTGCATTTTATTTTGTATCGAACAAACAACATGGATGTAACTCTTTTGGCGATCAGAATTACATACACAATGTCAGGATTCAAAATAATGCATTGTCACTCCAACATTTTGAAAGTGGTTGGATTCTGAATGATTACATGTTTAGGGTGAGCAAATGGTTGAACAATCAAATAGAATTTGCGTTCTTATACATTTATATATAATCAATTTGTTTAATTTCTCACTGAAATGTACAAGCTTCAGCCATTTGCCAGCGAATTAAAAATGGTCATAATCAAAAATGGACTGTGAATATTAACCTAAATAAATGATTTGTGCTATCAAATTTTAGTGAACAATAATTTGAAAACTTTTAGTTTTTAGAAAGAATGTTATTTAATATGAAATGTAGACAGTAAACAAAAAACGATGAACATATTATCGTGTGAGAGAAAAGTCAGACCTTTTCAAAGAGGTTTGTGCCAAAGCGATGACAGATTTGTTTTAGCAATAGGAATACAACAATTAATATATTCGTGTTCTGAGCAATAATTAGACTACAAAATGAGGCTGGTCTTGTAATACTTGCATTTTAAATGCTTATGCTGCACTAAAATAATCAGATATTTGTGAGCATTTTCAATGGGAAATAATCTGATACTGACTTTTATTCTAATCAGACACATGATAGAGTGCAAAACTTTAAAGTACAGGAGGAGGCCATTGGCCACTGTGTGTACATCAGCTCCAGGAACGTCTCCCAAGCCCACCACCCCCACCCCCGCCATTTGCCAACTCTATCGCTGCAGCCTGTTGAATTGATAATTTCAAATGCATTACCAGTTCTCTTTTTAATCTTCATCCACAACTCTCCCAGGCAGTTCCATTCCAAATCCTAACAAGCCTCTCAATAAAGAAGTTTTTCCTTTTCTCACTCCTGGCTCTTTTGCTGACAAGTTAAAAAATTAGAACTGCTTGATGCTGTAATGCAAACTTACGGAAACAGAGTATTCCTGTTTTACTCTTCAACTTTTTTTCATACTTTTGAGCACCGCAATATGTTCACACATTTATCTGTTTTCCCCCAGGGAGAATAAGCCTTGCAAGCACTGGAACAGGCACTACATCGGAAAAACAGGCAGAAAACTAGCCATCTGGATACATGAGCAACAACTAGAAAAATGACATGACCCACTATTACCAGCATCGTTACATACAGATGAGGAAGTACACCATTTCGACTGGGTCTGAACTTCAATCTAGGACAAGCCAAACATAGACATGCACGAGAATTCCTAGAAAAAATTCCTGATGAAGGGCTTTTGCCCGAAATGTCTATTTTACTGCTCCTCGGATGCTGCCTGAACTGCTGTGCTCTTCCAGTACCACTAATCCAGAATTGCTAGAAGCATAGCATTCCAAACGGAAATCAATCAACAAACAAATAGATTTTGATTCCACCTAACACTCTCTGAGAAAAAGAACCGGACATAAAATCACCAATACTGGAAATTACATCACTGACTCAAGGAAACCTAAACACGTAAATAGCAAGTGGGACATAATACCAGCACTTCACCAGAGGCTCACTGATAATGTTCCCTAGTACAGTGATGAACCATCTGAAAATGAACTCTCCAACTCAGCGAGCAAACTGACATCCAGAAGAAGCGCAATTTCTCTCATTCTCCCTTTAACTAAATCCTTCATTCCAGTTATCGTTCCAGTTATTTATATTCTTCTGCAAAGTAATGTGGTGTCTGTCTCCGTGTGTGTGAGAGAATGTGTGTGTGCGTGAGAGAGACAGCAAGAGAGAGAGAGAGAGACAGAGAGAGAAAACAATCATCTGTAATCTCTGGATTACTTTCCGAGCCATGTGGAAAAGAGGGAAGGATGAGGAACACAGTATAGCTTAACATGTTGTTAAAAACCTCGTTCAGGGTTAATGGTTTCAGATTTTTGGATCATGGAGATCTCTTCCAGGACAGGTGGGACCTGTATAAAAAAGACAGGTTGCATCTTAACTGGACAAGCACCAACATCCTTGTGGGGAGGTTTGCGAGTGCAAGTTAGATGGATTTGAATAAACCAGGAGGGTGAGAACCAAACAGCAGATCAGGAACTGAGCAGAAGGTAGAGATGATTAGGACATCAGGCATGGCCAGTCTAATGACCATGCCGAGAGAAGGAATCAAATCAGTCCAAAATGTGAGTTGGGAGTTGGAATAAATGATCGTGATGAGGCACAGGTTTTTCAGGAATTAACAAATAAGGATAGAGAGTGTGGGGGATGTGAGAGAGTGAGGAGTATGGGATAATGGAGACAGTGAACAAGAAAATATTCAAGGGGAAAGAGGTTGAGGTGGAGTGAGTTGAGGAATTCTGTGATAAACAACTGGCAGAAAAACTCAGGAAAACTTGTTTGTCAAAGTGAATACCTGGGAAAGAATTTATTATGCTTCAGAGAAATAGCAATCTTATTGCTAGAGGTCTGTATTATAATGAAGGGAAAGCTGTGTTCATGTCATGGCTGTCGCTATAATAATGGTGGCAAACAGCTAGAATAATATTGGTGCTATTATGGGACAATGCTTGCACTGAGCATATGAATTACCCTGAATGTTCCCTGAGATGGCTGGGCTGCCTTTGGCTGAGTAAGTGCTGAAGCTCCATGAGATGATGCTGTTTTGTGATGGAGCCACTTACTGAGTTCAGTAAAAGGAACAAAGCAGCAACTATCATTGTTTATTGCTTCAGAATATATCAGAGTGTCCATGGCTGCCACTGCACACAATCATGCAATGAAAACCAGGCCTAACACGCCTGTGCCCGCAAGTGCATATCCAAAGGCTTTTTCAACGTTTGTGAGGTTACCTGCCTCAACCACTCTACTAGATAATGCATTCCAGATTCATACCACCCTCTCAGTTCGAAACACATTCCACAAATTCTCTCTCAATCCCCTGCCTTTCACTTTAAAAGTATGTCCCTTTGTTTTTGATCATTTGACCGAGGAACACAACTGCTGTCTGTTCATCCTCTCCATACCCCATATGTTCTTGTACATCTGAACTAGGTTCCCTCCTCAACCTTCCCTGCTGCAAAGAAAGAAACGAGCAAATTTAGCCCTCCTCTTTCATACTCACTTGTCTTGTTACTTCTGACTTTCATCTTCACAATTTATCGGTGTTAAATTTCATTGACCGTTGATCTAGCTATCTGAATAATCTGTTTATATCCTCTTGTAGCCTAACATTTTACTCCTGGCTGTGATCCACCCAGCTTATTTTTGTGTCATCCACAACATTGATCATAATTCCACTGCTCCCCACCTTCCACATTCTCACAATCGTCATTTCTGAATATCGCAAACAAATCGTGATTTCCTTCCTGTTCTCCAAATGTTATTCAGAGGATGATTTGACAATTCCAGTCTCTTGCCTTTCCTATTTTGGTGAATTTATGAGTGATGTAGGTAACATATTTTATGAGGGAGTTTCGATAAATAGTAGTTTCGACACAGAGTTGAATTCACCTTTTACACTCTGTCCCTCTGCATATTTTATTTCTAAACCTTCTAAATAATTTCGGAAAAAAGTGCGTTTTGGCACCTTGCGCTGGAACATTAGTATTTTGCGTGGCACTGTTCTTTCTAACATTCCCTACAATAGCCAAAGCTGAAGAAATGTTTCATCTGCAGGATGGACATGGACTCATTCATTGTTTGTTTAAATCAGCGAGTGTGATGAGGATAAATGTTCAATTATGTTCTATGTTGGGGCAAACTGCAGAAGATCAAATCATATTCTCATGTCTACCTTGAATTGGAAGCAAATACATACTGTGAAAAAAAATCAAAATTGTTGAAACACCACAGTAGGGGAGAAAAAAACATGTTGTCTGCTGTTGATGAAGATATCGAAATATACAGTACATGTACAACGTGTACAAGAATCAAGTTATAGAAGGAAAAGTACAAGAAATCCTTACTTAATTTGAATGGAATCCAGATCCCGATTTTCTTGAACAGTGATTTTTTTTCTCATCCAATCTCACTTCCTCGAAAACAAGCTTTTCACTGTCACTAAAATTTCATCTGCCATTCGTCCTCCGCGGTCCTACTCTTTTCTTACACTCCTATTTCGTTTGCACTGCCCCTTCTGCTGCTACATACTCTTCCACTGATAATCTCCCTTCACACTCTTCTTCTGCCACTCCCACTGTAAGTTACACAAATTCCCCAGTTACTCCCACTTTTTCTGGCCATCCCTTCCCCTTTTTGCTTTCCAACTGGGATGATGGGAGCCACTGGCTTCTATGCTGCTATTTGTCATCAGTCAATGATGAGATTGAGATGATCAATGACCAATAGGAACAGACAATAGTGCATTTCTGTCATTGTCTGATGCACCGTGCACAGGCTAGTTTTGTTCCCCATGGTACAGAGTGGAGTGTCTTGTTATCTCTTAACAGCACTTAGCCAAATGGCCTCATCACAAATAGGATAAACCTCTCCTCAGAATCAGAAGTCAATGCATCAGTTTTCCCTTAAATATTGTGAGTAGAGTGCGCACATTGCTCAATCAGGCCGTGTACTGTCCTTTTGTTCTTTATTCATTTAACTAATTTTCCAATGTCCGTTGAGGTGAGGTCAGAGTAACTTGCGTTGCATTAAATTAGTATTTGACTCTTGTGACATCAGGGATCCTGAGGAAACTGTGGTCACTGGGAATCGCAGGAAATTCAGCGCTGGTAATTTCCTCACAGAAGAATGACACTTTCCCCAGAGTTATTGGGAATGACAAATAAACTCTGCCCTTGCTAGTGCCTTCCAAAACCATGGATAAATTTGTCGTTATAAAAACATCAAGACATATTATATTTTCACAGGTTGATCGAAAGTCTCCGAAAAGTAAGATCTTGCTGCTTGAGTGTCACTTCAGTGAAATCAGGAAGTTACAGTAAGATTACCTTCCCAATTATTTTCAATCAGTTAATTTCTGAGGACTGATCGAACGATTTCAGTGCTACTGAGTTCAACAGTTTCTCTGTCCAGCAGTATCGCATCACATTAACTCAAGGCTGCGCCACTCCACAATTCTAATTTATTCATCGGCTCATTCGCCGTACTGACCAGATGTACCGGGCACACAATTTGCAACAACGTGGAGATGCCCTTGACCCTCTGGAACCTTCCTGACATCACATACCCTGCCTCTGACTCCATCCCCTCCTCCAATTCCACCTCCTGTCGTTTATTCACCATCCCTACTGAACTTTCACTCTCTGATGCTGAATGTTCTGTTCTAATCAAATGTCTGAAATTTACCTCTCTGCCCCCACTTTAATGAATTTTAGGCATGACATTTAGTTGAGCTCTTCCGCTGTCTTCGCCTCAATGCACATTTCTTTCAGCAAGATTCCTCTCCTTGCCCCATAGACAACGTTACCAAGTTGCAACACTCTCCCTCCTCCTGGAATCACCCCTCCTTCTAGTCTTTACCTGAACTAAATCGGTTCATTGAGAAATCTCAACATGACATTGGTTGTCTTAATTATTCTGCACTCCCCTCACCAAATCCAACCTATCACTGCCCGAACAGCCGACACTCCATGTGCTTAGATCCAACCATAACTGTGTTATTCAACCTGTGCCGATAAGGGTGATGCTGCTGTAGCCTGGTGGACTGACCTCGACATTGCAGAGTTTGAACGCCCACTCTCAGATACCTCCTCTAATCTCCCCTGGACCATGACCCTACCATGGCACATCAAACCATTATATCAACTATGATAACTTGACCACCTTTCATCTGGAGATTCCTGCCCCATTCGCCCCCTTCCCCCTAACTGCCCCCGAGCTGATGGTCCTCTGATAGCAGATCTCGCTTCTATCTCCTTACAAAAATTCACAAACAGAGCTACCAGGACATACCCATTGCTTCAGCCTGCACTTGCCGCACAGAGGAACTGCATGGATACACACGTGGGCCCCAGTTATGTCTGTTCTTTTCTTGGAGTACATCGACTATTCACTGTTCCTGTTCTATTCTAGCACCCACCCACAACTCTTTCTCCGATACACAGATGATATCATCGCTGCGACTTTTATCTCTTGTCTGGAATTGGAAAGGTTCATTGATTTCGCTTGGAATTTGAAGCCCTCCATCACTTTCACCTGGTCTCTCTTTGACTACTCCCTTCCTTTCCTCAACATCTCTGCTTCCATTTCTGTGGATAGACAAGCCACTGATATCCAGTATTAACACACCGACTCCCACAGCTTCCTGGAGAATATGTCCTCACATCTGGTTTCCTGTTGTAGACTCAATTCCATTCCCCCAGTTCCTCAATCTCCACCGCATTGCTTCTGATGATACTAAATTCAACAAGGTAGCCTTTGAAATGTCCACCTTGTTCCTCAATCAAAGGATTCCCCATCATTGTTGTCAACAGGGTCCTCAACCGAGTCTGACCCATCTCCTGCACTTCTAGCCTGCCCCTCCCCTTCTCTCTCGCAACAGAGTTTCCCTACTATCTCAGCCGCATTCACTTGCAGAGGATCATCAGCCTGCATTTCCCCCACCTCTAGCGAGATGCCCCCACCTGCACATATTCACCTCTCCTCCATTGTCCACCCTCTGGAGGAATCATTCCCTCCAGGATACACTGGTCTACTCTTTATTCACTCCCACCACAGGTCCACTTCACTTTCCCCTGCTGGAGGTGTCACACTTTCCCATTTCCCTCCCTCCTCATCAGTATCAAAGGGCCCAGCCATAAATTCCATGTGAAGCAGCCCCTTACCAACGTTTCCCACAATCCAGTCAACTGCATGCGCTGCTCACAATGTGGTCTCGTCTACATTGGGGAAATGAAGGGTAGACTGGGTGACCTCTTCACAGAACATCCAAGTTGTACCGCTGCAAAACACCCTGAGCTTTCTGTTGCCTGCCAGTTTAACAGTCCGTCCTGTTTCCTGACCAATTTCTCTGTGTCAGGCTTGCTGCAGTGTTCCAGGCAAGTTCAGCGCAAGCTGGAAGAACAACACCTCATTTTCCATGTGCGGACCTTGCAGCCCTTTAGATTCAAAATCAAGTTCAATAATTTTCGGGCCTGAACTCCCCAATGTCCTAGCCCCCTATCCAGACACCGGGCTTAGTTCTCACATCGCCTTCTATTACTCACACCCTATTGTTAGCTACAAACAGTCTCCATTAAGAGCTATCCAGTCTCTTCTGCATATAAACCAACATTTTCCGTGTTAACATCAGTTCTGAGGAAGGGGCACTGGACCTGAAACGTTAACTCTGATTTCTTTGCACAGATGATGCCAGACCTGCTGAGCATTTGCAGCAACTTCTGTTTTGTTTCAACATTTTCATCGCAAGTTCTCACAATGCAATACGTCACCGATATTTAGAGCCCTGTCAAACATAGGAACTTTGTAATTTCTCATTTAATGTCCATAACAAATTATTCGAGATTCATCTGAGATAACAACTTTGCTGTTGTCATTCAGATCAGACACTTTGCCACAGTTCAGAAAGAAGAAAGAAATCAAAAGAGCTGGTGCGAAACTCAGTCGATCTGGCAACATCTGAGCAGAGATGCAAAAAAAATTCCCTTTGATTCTAATAGGACTTTTCAGAACAGTGTCACATCATATTACATATGTTAATTCTGTTGCTCTCTGCAGATACTTCCTCATATTTTTCATTTCTCCAGCATTTTCTGTTTATTTTTCATGTTTCCATTATCTCTATATTTCATGTTTCTTGACAGGTCTACATGTTGACCTTGGTAATATTTGGACAATGTGGTCCTTTCATGTTTCTATTACAGTTGGTGTGTCTGTGACACCTGAATTACAGCCGAAATCTGTTTCTTCTTTAAGATAGAAAGTAAAAAGAAAATCTGAACATCTTGTAAATCTCAGGAAATATATTTTGTTTGAAAATACATTTTAGATGCAGTTGAACTTCATGAAATAATAGGGATAGGTTTTTGATGATGGAACACTCCGCGTCCTTCATTGAACTAGCTTGTCTCCCCAATCTCCAAAAGCTTTCAATGCATAACGTGGAATTATTAAAGCAAAGGTGGTGAAACCTCAGCCCATTGTCTCTTCCAGTTTGGAATGAGCGATATCTCTATTATTATTCTCCTGTATTGTCCCCGTAGCCCTGCGCATTTTGTTATTAGTATGAGCTTTTAATTGTAAGCATCCTGCCAGATATGAACAATATGATCAATCTCACACAAAAACAGACGTTGGAAGGAAAGCTCAGCAAGTCTGGCTGTATCTGTGAAGAGAAATCAAATTTAATCCTTCAGGTGTGGTGACCCTACTCCCAATGATTAAATTGTGTGTATACTAAATATAGTTCACTTTATCACATTTAAAATTATTCTGTTAAGTTCACATTGTCATTCAGCATTGCATCTTCCAAACGTTGGCTCGTTCCTTGTTGTGAACTATATTTAATTCTATCTGACGTTAAGAGTGATGATGACTGGGGAATATCATTGTACTGCCCATGCAGTCTCCACAGCCGCTGTCCCATTCCGCCCGATCTCCCAGCATAAAAAATACTGCTTTACAGCAAATAAACCTGCATTAAGATGTTTGTCAATTTTTATATAAATTAATTACTGAAGCATATGTTGTACGGAAGGTCCAACGTTTCTGTATTAGAGCAGTGACAGGAACATTCAGAGAAGTCCACACTTCCTGTCTAGGATGTAGATGGATTCATCATCGTCATTGGCACTTAATTCCAAATTTAAAGTGACTGTCGATAAAGGTCTAAACCCAGTAGGAATATACATTAGAGGGAAATCCGGAGGCCATAAAAGGGACATGAGATAGTTCTGGCAAATAGGGTTACGGAGAATCCAAAGGGACTCTACACATACATTAAGGACAAAAGAATAACTCAGGAGAGTTTTGGGCCACTTAAAGATCAGCAAGGTTGCCGATGTGCAAAACTGCAGGATATGGAGGCGATACTAAACAAGCATCGTGCGTCAGTATTGGCTGGGCAGAAAGATATGCAAGCTAAAGAACTTTGGAAATAAATCTTGACATGTTGAAAAGTGCCTGTATTACAGAGAAGGAGATGCTGGAGTTCGTAAACCCGTTAAGTTGGGAAAATCTTCAGCACCTGATCAGATGGACCCGAGAACTCTGTGGGAAGCGAGTGAAGTGAATGCTGGGCCCCTTGCTGAGATATTTGTATCGTCAATTGTCACAGATGAGGTACCAGAAGATAGGAGGCTTGTGAACTTGGTGCGATTATTGACAATGTTTAAGAAGGATGGTAAGGAAAAGCTAGTGAGCCAGACTTCAGTGGAGGGCAAGTTGTTGGTAAGGATTATGAGGCACAAGGTTTGCCTGGATTTTGAAAAGCAAGGACTCATAAGTGATAGGCCACATGGATCGAAGCACTAAATTGACTGAGTATGTTTGAAGAAGTGACTAAGAGGATTCATTGAGGCAGAGGTGTATATTGTTGGTATGGACTTCAGTAAGGTATTTGCCAACTTCCTGCATGGTAGATTGGTTAACAAGTTTAGTTCATATGGAATACAGGGAGAACTAGCCATATGTATACAGAATTAGCCCGAAGGCAGGAGACAGAGGGTGGTGGTAAAGGATTGTTTTTCGAAAAGGAGGGTTGTTACCATTGGTGTACCACAAGGGTTAGTGCTGGCTCCACTGCTTTTCACTATTCACATAAATCATTTGAATGTGATCATTGCAGCAATAGTTGCTAAGTTTGCAGATGAAACCAAAAATGATGGTGCAGTGGACAGCAAAGAAGGTTTACCTCAGAGTACAATGGAATCTTGATCAGAAGGGCAGATGGGCTGACAATTGGCAGGTGGTTTTTAATCTAGATAAATGGGAGGTGCTGCATTTTTGAAATGCAAATCAGGGCAGGGCATGTACACTCCATGCTAACGTCCTGGGGAGTGTTGCTGAACAAAGAGACCTTAGAATGCAGGTTCATAATTTCTTGAAAGTAGAGTCGCAGTTAGGTAGGATTGTGAAGAAGGCATTTGGTATGCTTGCCTTTATTGGCCTGTGCTTTGACTATATGAATTGGGTGGTCATGTTGCTGCTGTACAGCACATTACTTTGGCCACTTTTGGTGTACTGCATTCAATTCTGGTCTCCTTCCTTTTGGAAATATATTGTGAACGTTGAAGGGAGTCAGTAAAGATTTACAAGGATGTTGCCAGGATTGGATCTATAGGGAGAGTTCGAGTAGATTGGGTTCTCACAAACTTTGATCATTGGGTTATTTTATTCCTGTAGCGTGAGGAGCATTTATAGTGTGCACAGCTAAGGTCTTTTTCCCCAAAACTAGAGGGCATGGATTTCCGATGAGAGGGAAAAGATTTTTAAAAAGACCTAAGGAGCAACTTTTTCCCACAGAGGGTGGTGCATGTGTGGAATGAGCTGCCAGAGGAGATGGTGGAGGATTTTTACAATTATAACATGTAAATGATATCTGGATGGGTACATGAAGAGGAAGGGTTTACATCAATATTGGCCAAATGCGATTAGTTTAATTTAGGATATCCCATCAGCATGGACGAGTTAGACTGAAGCATTTTATTCTGTGCTGTACATCTCCGAGACTCTGACTCTGTCTGACCTTGCACCAATATCGTATTAATTCATCATTCCCGGACATGCTAACCTATGTTGCTAGATATGATCGAAATGTCTTCATTTCAGCATTCTGAAACCTGCAAACACATCCTTCCATAACACTGACTCAGAGTCTCTCTCCCTCTGTCTATTGCCCAAATCCCTCCCATTTGTTGGTGTTTAAACTGCTTCCCCACCATCTAGTTTTAACTGTCCAGTTTCAATGTGAATAACTGTCCTATATCTTTTCCTGCCCTTGAATGTTGCTCACTCAAGAGCATCAGCTTCCAACACTAAGAAGCTGTGAAACAGTGTTCAAAAAAGCATTGCTTGCGTTTTCGTTGACTTCCCAGTGTCCTGCCCTGTACTCCATGTTGGATATTGGGGTTTTAACAGTTTCGAGGCACACCTTTGTAACTTGCTCTGTTCCTATTCGTTGAACGCCTGTGTTAATCACTATCGGCTGATCATGTGCTCAGTTACATGAGGAATCCTCACAACTGTTAGTGATTCAGACCAGGCTTCTCATTTGCCTTTGACTGACATTTAACTTAACTCTAGTTTTTGTACGTTCGGGGATTGTTTTCTGGAGGCTGTGTTTTAAGCTGCTGTGGAAATTCAGGAAGACCAGAGGCTTCCCAGAGGTGACCCAACTCTGGATGAAGCATGGTGACTGTAGTTACAGTATCTGGATCTGCAACATGACCAACAAATGGATCAGAGACTGCAGAGAGGGAAATCTCTGTAAACTGGAATGGGTGAATTACAATCAGATCAGCCATGGTTTTGAAGAATGTTGGAGCAGGATTGAATGGCTCGTTCATGCAAATTATTCAGATATTTCTGTTAGTACCAAGCCAATTCCTCTTCTCTTCCAGTGTCTCACAGTGGTGGACAGTGAGTCACCTCCTCCTGTTCCTGGGGAACAGAAATCTGGGCCTCACTAGCTTCCAGATTTCCCTGTATCGCAGTCTCGAGCAGTTGAGTGACTGCCTCCTGTTCCTGTGTCCCAGTCACGAGCAGTTGAGTGACTGCCTCCTGTTCCTGTGTCCCAGTCCCGAGCAGTTGAGTGACTCCTCCTGTGCCTGTGTTCCAGTCTGGAACAGTTGAAAGACTGCCTCCTGTTCCTCTGCCCAGAATCGAGCAGTTGAGTGACTACCTCCTGTTTCTCCCTGTTCCTGAGCAGCAGTTTGAATGCTCTGAATGATGTCACAAGGTTAAGAAAGGACTTGAGAACAGGGAATTTCAAACTTGGAGCAGCATTACGCAAAGGTATCTAGAAACGTCTCCACCAAACATTTTATGCAGCTCGTCTGTTATTTTATTCCTGTCTCCTTTTATAAACAGGGTGAATCATATACAACAGTGCAGTGTTCTGACAATACTCCCATATATAGGAAAGACAGATTCAAAAGATTGCAAGATTTATGATCTATCCCTCAGCAACTCTCATCCATTCAATCCAAACCGAGTAAATGTTCCCTTTCATTGGGTTATGTAAAATGATGTAAGGAACTGGATAACTGAACGTGCTTGTTTGCTAACTGTGAATAATGTTAGTCTCCATGGATTCTAATTATCCCAGTGGACAGTTTCCATCTTTTAATGATAAAAGGGCTCGATTCAATATGTTATCCCATAGTATGGGCGGGAGCACCACCGATAGCACTAACAGGAATCGGTTGCTCCAGAGACAGGGAGAGATCAGAAACTGAGAACATTAGACTGGACAGTTCTCACAGTGGATCAGAATCTGAGAATGTTATACTGGAATGTTACAACAATGGATGAGAATCTGAGAACAATAGACTGGAAAGTTACAACAATGGACAAGGGTTTATCCTATTATGTTTGGTTTTTTTCTACATATTATTGGTGGCCGTTATCATCGCGGATCAGATTTGTACTTTACCTTATTCAAAGTTTTTATTATCCTATCCTGGCTATTGTTGTTGTCCCTGGTAAGTTTCACTGTTGATATATTATTTGCATTAACCATGTGCGACGGTATTACTGTTCTTTTCATTTACTCTACTCTGTAAGTATTCACGCTGCAAACCACAACAAAGCAATATTGTTCATTCTTTATCTCCTTTAGTTCTGGTACTGGGCCTTGTTGGTTGACCTACTCACTTTCATGTATGAACCAGGATGCATTGCATCACTGCCCTTGCTATTTAAATATTGAGAGCTTGGAGGTCACTGTCTTCTGTTCTGGATGCAAATTCCATTTCCTTCCTCTGACTACATCTCATCCCTGGCCAATAACTGAGGCTGAAACAGACGAGTCACAACTACGGTGATCCCTTTGGCCACAAGCTGATTACCATATCCTGACCATTCCTAATTTTAACTATTGTCATCTGCACGATATACTTCACTGGTTCATCCCATCTGCTGTTTGAACCTTCAGCTATGAAACACAATCTTATTAAAGCCAATAATCTGCTTTTGCTTAACTAAATCTGAGTCGGTATTCCATGGCTTGTATCTAAACGCAGACCAAAATCCCATCATTCCTGTACGGATTGCTTTATATTGTTGTTGGGTCTGGGAAAGCCTTTACTTTAATATTCTCAAGCACATCGTCACCTCTGACTATGACACGGTCCTCAGTCTCCCTCTGTTAATGACACAAAGCCCTGTCAGTTGTTCACATTTGAACTGATTTCCTCTATGTCTATTCTCTCTCAAATAATACTTTTCATATCTACTACCACCAACACACACAGACACACACACATAGACACAATCTCTTATCTTATATTTCGGCAGTGGAGATACTGAGC
The DNA here is from genome assembly GCF_047496795.1 of Chiloscyllium punctatum. Lineage (NCBI taxonomy): Eukaryota > Metazoa > Chordata > Chondrichthyes > Orectolobiformes > Hemiscylliidae > Chiloscyllium > Chiloscyllium punctatum. Next base: position 50,478,845 of record NC_092751.1, read on the forward strand.
CATACATTTGTGGGAGTCCATTTACTGTCACTTACTGCATGGGTTACGCATCTTCCCGTACAAGACATTTCTGTAGTCCAAGTATAGTAGCCATATACTGGCAAGGTTTGCACTGTTCCCCATGCTGGGCAGGTAGTCCAGTTTATAGAGCAGTCCAGTAGCATGGACTGCACAGCTCTCCATTCTGGCTGGTGCCTTGTCCCAGTTTATGGTGTCTTGGATGGTTCTGTGAGGCAGATTCACAATTTGATGTCACTAACCATTTCAACTGAGCTGGCAATAATTTTTTTGAATGCTCCTATTCTTGTGATTGGACCCACCGTTGTCTCACTTCTCCAGTTACTCCTACTCCCCTGTCTCCTTTTCCATATTTTCACAACATGTTATCAGTTAATTAATTGTTTGTTTTTCTGTACCTTTCCCTGGTGTTGTTTTTTTCACTCCCGAGTGTATCAAGTGCTGGCATTGTGAATCTCAGAAAAAAATGCAATGGTATGTGGCGGGCTGTTTCTCCAAGTTGGAAAGGGGGTTCCAGCAGCTTTGAGACACGTCTTTGAAACTTGGCCTGTGCCTGACCTCTGAAGGCCTGTGTTTGTCCCTCTCAGTTGATTGTGCAGTCCATACCATGAGGAAACCCCTCGAGTATTATTGTCAAGGAACAGGAGCTGAGGAGTATCTGACTGCCTCCTGTCATGGAAAGGTTAGTGGAGGTGATGGAGATGGTTTACTGGAGGTTGTGCTGTGAGCTGCCTTAGACATTCAGGGAGACCTGAGGATTTGGTGACCCAACTCTGGATGGAGCATGGGGACTGTAGTTACAACATCTGGGTCTGCAACATAAACAACAAATGGAGCAGAGGCTGCAGAGAGGGGGAGAACTGGAACCACAGAGTGTTTGTGTGGAAAGAGATCTGCCAAACCTGCCTGTGTTTTAACGAGGAGACACACATCCTTTCCCACTCCCCTTTAAATACACCCATGCAAATTCACCCTCGACTTCCCGCACACAAACACACTCTCCCCTCTCTCACACGCACGCATACACTTTCTCTCCCTCCCAAAGACACACACACTCCCCCTCACTCTCTGACAAACACACACTCTCTCTCTCCCTCCCACAGACACTCCACCTTGTTTTCAATCACACACTCGCACGTGCGTGAAAACACACACACTCACACACACACACACACACATCTAATCTGTAAGATGAATTTTCATTTGCCGGTTCGTATTTCCAGATGCATTATATTTTCTCAAAAAAAGTATGATTTATAGACAGTCAGTCAAAATGATATTTTATTAACTCCTACTTTGTAAATAAACCTAGTCTGATTCCAGGTGAAGACATATGCAGACTTCAAACAAGACGGCATGCCTAAAATACAATGTCTGACTGGAGGGGTCACCTCCTTTACATCGATAATACCTGAAGGTATCTCCAGGCAGGACTTGAAAGAAACGGATTGTAGTTGAATACAATTCTGATGCTGCTGTGATTCTACCACACTACATGAATGCCCACTTTGAGCTCCAATATGTTCAATTCAATTCTACTAACTATCCCTCAGTTCACACCAAGACCCATTCACCCATCAGCTCTGTACTCAATGTCTTAACCTGGTTTCTGATGTGGTAACACTTCCATTTTCCTATTCTCATTCTGCTGAAGGTCTCTCCCTGGTGTTACGCCTCCAATTTGTTACTTTGCTCAAACCCTTAACCTATGCATCTGAATCTTTTCCATTCCCCCAATGCTATCTTCTGTGTTTGATGTGAAAGTGTTCCTCTCTGTTTTTCTAGCTGAGCATGATTAAGAGCTCTGCAGTGTCAGTGATGCCAGCCTTATGCAGTTTCAGATCAAGTAATCTGTGCACCTTGCATTATCGGTAACATCCCAGTGGATTCCGTGTGAGACAGAGCGTTTGAGCAGCTTTAACACACGTCTATGGAACTTGTTCAAAAAAAGAAATTGCTGATGAAATTCAGCAGGTCTGGCAGCATCTTGTGGAGTGAAAGCAGAGTTAATCTTTCAGGACCAGTGAACCTTCTACAAAGCTCCCATTTTCTCCAGCAATTTTTGCATTTTCATTTCCAGTCTCCATAGTTATTTGTTGAATTGAAAATTTGTTCTGAGCCTATTCATTTCTAGAGAAACTCAACAGGTCTGGTATCATCTGCAGAGACAGAGAAATAGAGTTAGCGTTTCAAGTCCAGTATGACACTTCTTCAGAACTGAAAAAGGATTGGAAAATAAGCTTTATAATCCCTTGATAGATGTGGGGAGTGGTTTGACGGGTAAAAGAGGGTGTGGCAAAAGATAAACATGCTTTTAGTAGTGGTGAACGAGTAGATCACGTGAAATAGCTTTAAATTAAGATGTGAATGGGGAAAAGGGGTTCTCTCTATTGAGTGAAAGATAAAGAAGATACAACCACACAAGGTCATAGGGAGGCCAGGAGGGAGATTGTACGGAAACTAGAGAACAGTTATAATGGGGTCAGACTGTGAAGTTATGAAATTGTACATTAACTCCTACAGGCTGTAACGTACGAAACTTTAAAGTGCGTTGTTACTCGAGCTTGGGTTGTGCTGTCTTGGGACATTGCAGCAACCCCGGGCCGAAATGTTATCATGAGAGCAATGCAAATTATTGAAATGGGAAGCAATGAGAAGGTCAGAGTTATTTCTACAGACAGAGTGGGTGTGTTCCTCAAAGCAATCTCTATTTGGTCTCGCCAATAAAAAGGACTGAATTATGAGCAGCAATGACGGGAGATCAGATTGAAAGGTTACAAGTGAAATGCTGCTTCACCTGGAAGCTATGTTTGGGGCCTTGGACAGTGAGGAGGGAAGAGATGAATGGGCAAGTGTTGCAGCTTGTCCAATTGCATGGGATGGTGCGATGGGGGAGTGGGGAAACGTTCGAGGTGATGGACGGTCACCCAGAGGGAACGGTCGCTGTGAAATACTGAAAGTGGGCGGGAGGGGGAGTTGTGTTTGATGGTGCTGTCCTGTTGGAGATGGTGGAAACGGCGTAAGATGAATATGTGAATGTGGATTCTCGCGCAGGAGGAAGTGTGGACAAGGAGGAATCTATCATTGTTCTGGGATGGAGGGGACGGATTGAGGGCAACACCGTGGAAGATTGGACAGTCATAGCTGAAGGCCCTGTCGACCAGAGTTCGGGGATTTCTGGTTTGATGGAAAAGGAGGTCACGTTAGACCCAGCTCACAGGAATGTGGCGTCGTTAAACAGAAACAACAGAGATGCAGAAACTTGGAGAATTGAGTCAGCCTCCGCTGATCATGTGTTCAGCCACAGGCAGAAGTTCCTCCTGAATGATTGAAAATAACCAGACATCTAAATTGAGGATTTCTGCCTCACATCTGATCTGAAGCGGAATGTGAAAATAGACCCAGAGGAAGTTCAGTGAGTATACATGAGCAGACATTCAAGCAGATATCCCAAAAAGCCCAGAAATTATTGTTTCTGTTCAAAAGAAGAACTCAATAAGAAGATGAAGCACCCATGGTTGACAAAGGCTCTCAAGGATACTATGGATGAGCATGAGTGGAGGGTCAGATTTAGGATGTTTATTTCAGGGACCAGAAGCAGATGCTGGGTATGAATTTCAGCTGTGCTTCCTGAATTCCCCCCAGAAACTGCTGCCTTTGCTGCTCCATCCTCTTCCCTGCTCGTGTCCCCTTCCTGATTCCAGGTTCTCCCTCTCAAATTACAGAGTACAGTATCTTACCTTATGGTCCCTCCCCACTTCACCTGAAACTCTTTGATCAAGTCTACATACTCTGCAGTAGCATCAAGCTGCGTTTTGTGCTGCCACTTTGCCTCTGGTCACAGTGTGGCTCGGCCTCTACATTCATGCTGTTTTACACCTCCCACTCACATCTCACTCGGGAAAGTTTCCTTCTTTGAGTAAATCTTATTGAAAAGACCTCTCCCCCTTTGCACTGAATTCACACTGTGATCCAAATTTCAAAAGTTATACTCAGCCTTCATCTCACTCTGCTAAATGCAACTGCACGCTGACAGTGTGGTACAAAAATTGCCCTTCTTATATGGTTCAGGCCAGTGATGTGCTTTCACTGTAGAGATCATCACCCCATTTGGACAAAGCAATTCAGGTGTTTGACCTCTTACTGGTACTCGTCACAGTTTCCTGCTGCCTTAGTATTATAACATGGAGAAAAATAAATCACAGTATGAAGCTTGGGCTGAAGGTTGTTTACCTGTCATTTGAATACTGTTTCAAATTTGCAGTGCTTTATCTGTAAATGTTTGTTCGTAAAGTTAGTGTCAGGCAGCGTGTCGGAGGTTGAGGGGTGACATGGTAGAAGTTTATAAAATCATGAGAGGTATGAATAGAGTGACCAGCTAAGGTCTTTTCCCGGGGACGGGGGAGTTCAACCATAAAAGGCAGAGGTTTAAGGTAAAAAAGGGGAGATTTGGAATGGACGAAGGGTCAATGTTTTCACATTGGGTGATGTGTGTATATGGAATGAGCTGGCAGAGAAAGAGTGGGAGGTGCAAGTACAGCTACAACATTTAAAACTCATTAGGACAAACATATGAATGGGAAAGGTTTAGAGGCATATGGACAAAATGCAATCAGATGGGACTAGTTTAGTTTGGAAAACCCTGTCAGCATGGACAAGTTGGACCAAAGGGTCTGTTTGTGCACTATATGGCTGTATCAATCGAGAAAGCGAGGAAAAGGGGAGAAAAGACATGATGTAGTAAATTGGCAAGAAATACAAAAACAAGCAGCACGATCTTTTCCAAGCATATAAAAAAAGTTCAAGATGAGTGTGCGATCTTAGGTGAAACTAATTAGGAAAATATACTGAGGATAATTGGAGGGTGTGACTGAAGAATTGGCTGCAGGGCAGACAGATAATTTACACCCGTGTTTTACATCTTTCCTCACAGGGGAAGGCACAGTAAGTATTTTAAAGACGTAAACAAAATGGTAATAGGAGGGAAGTTCTTGAACTGTCTCTAACAAAAGGATCAAGGATTTTTCTAACAGAAAAGAGGAAGAGTAGACAGGCCAGCAGTAATTCATAGCTGGTTTTAAAAGAACTGGTCACAGTCTCGGGATCATGGCGCCCTCTCTATCAGATGTTACCTCTGCTGTTTGTTAATGTAAGCAGTAAGTGCAGTAGCTTGATTGGGTTATCATCAGGTTTAGGTACACACGGTTCTGACCGTAGCATGTTCACCCACACTCATCACTGAAACGGAGATCAGCTTCATGGTAATGGTAGACTGAGAGATTATATTGTGGTTGAATATGATTCTGCTGGTGCTACAACGGCTGCTATGATTTACAGCATCACATGAATGCCCAGTTTGAGATGCAATAACTGCAATACAATTCTGCTGCCTGTCCTCATTCGCACGGGGACACGGTCGTCCTCCTCCCCTGTACACAGTGCCCTATCCCAGTTTCTCATGTGGGAACACTTCCTTTTTTAAAAATTCTCATCCTGTTTGGGTGTCTTCATGATGCCATGCCTCCAGTTGTCGCAATCCTCAAAAGCATTTAACGTTTTCACCTGAATATTTTCCGCTCCAGTAATGCCATCTTCTGTTTAAAGCGAATGTGTTTCCCGCCGTTTCTCTCCATGACCATGATTAAGAGCTCTGTAGTGTCGGTGATGACAGCCTTATGTAGTTTCAGAGCAAGTGAATTCACTTCCCGGTGTATGGCTCTCCATGTTGGACAGGGCGTGTGAGCAGCTTTGACACACATGCTTGAAACTTGTTCAAAAACAGAAATTTCTGAAGATACTGACCAGTCTGACAGCATCTGTGGAGTGAAAGCAGAGTTAATATTTCGGGTTCTATGACTGTTCCTCAAAGCACCCAGTAAGTCCAACAATTTTTGTTTTTGTTTCAGATTTCCTGTATCCAATGATCTTTGCTCTGTTGAAAATGTGTTTTGTAACTTTTCATTTTTGAAGGAACTTTGGGGTCTGGCAACATCTGCAGAGAAAGAGAAACAATGTTAATGTTTCAAGTCCAGTTTAAATCTTCTTCAAACGTGTAAAGGATTGGAAAGTGAGCGCTTTAGTATATTGGCAGAGGTGGAAAAGAGTGTTTGGAGGCCCAGTGTGAAAGACAAATGGGCTTGAAATTGTGGTGAAAGAGATACAGGTATATAATGGGTGTAAATAAATGTGTAAATAGAAGAAATTGATTTTCTCTGTAGAATGGAACATAAACAACACACGAGCTTAGGGACCCCAGGAGGGAGAGTGTACAGAAAGTGGAGAACAACCACAATGGGTTCAGGCTTTGAATTTATGGAATTGAATATTAACTCCTACAGACTGTAACGCATCAAAGTGTAAAGTGAGCTGTTACTCGAGCTTGGGTTGTGCTTCATTGGATCATTGCACTGCATTTTCTTAGAATCCCTACTGTGTGAAAACAGGCCCTTCAGCCCAACAGGTTTATACTGACCCTCCAAAGAGTATGCAAACCAATCCCATTCTCTACCCTAATACTATACGTAGACCCTTGATTATTGCACCTTACATCACCATCCCTGAATACAATCGGCAATGCAGCATGACCAGTTCACCTAACCTGCACAACTTTGAACTGTGGCAGGAAACTAGAACACCCAGAGGAAATCGAACCCAGTTACCTGATGTTGTGAGGCACCAGTGCAAACCACTGAGACACCGTGCCATCCAGGACCGAAATATTATAAGGCCACAACTCAAAACGAGCAGAAATGAAGCCATTCGGACCATCAAGTCTGCTCCGCCATTTGATCACGAATGATAGATTTTCACCCCCATTTCCCTGCTTCCTGTCAGTTATCTTTGATCCCCTTGTCAATCAAGAACTTATCTGTGTCTGTTTTAAATATACTAAATAGAACATAGAACAGTACAGCACAGAACGGGCCAGTTGGACCACGATGTTGTCCTGAGATTTAATCCTAATGTAAAATGTAGTAATTTAACCTACGCACCCCTCAACTCACTGCTATCCACGTGCATGTTCATCAGTCGCTTAAATGTTCCCAATGACTCTGCTTCCACCAACAGAGCTGGCAATGCATTCCATGCAATCATAACTCTCTGCAAAAAGAACCTACCTCTGACGTCTCCCTTTTACCTTCCTCCTAATGTCTTCAGACTATGACTTATCATACTAGTCAATCCTACCCTGGGGAAAAGTCTCTGGGTATTGACTCTATCTATTCCTCTCATTATTTTGTACACCTCGACCAGATCTCCTCTCTCCTCCTTGTCTCCAGAGAGAAAGGTCCAAGCTTGTTCAACCTTTCTTCATAAAGCAAGCCCTCCAGGCCAGGCAGCATCCTGGTAAACTTTCTTTGCACCCTCTCTATAGCCCCTGTATCGTTCCTACAGTAGTGGGTCCACAACTGGACATAATATTCCAAGTGTGGTCTCACCAGGGACTTGTGGAGCTGCAGAAAAACTTTGCGGCTCTTAAGCTCAATCCCCCTGTTAATGAAAGCCAAAACATCATATGCTTTCTTGACACCCTATCCACTTGCGTGGCAACTTTGAGGGATCTATGCACTTGCGCACCCAGATCCCTCTGTTCTTCCACACTCCCAAGAATCCTGTATTTAATGCTATATTCAGGATTCGAATTTGACCATACAAAATGAATCACTTCGCATTTACCCAGGTTGAACTCCATCTGCCATTTCTCAGCCCAGCTCTGCATCCTATCTATGTCACGCTGCAGCCTACAGTAGCCCTCTATACTTTCGACGACGCCTCCAATCTTTGTGTCATAAGCAAATTTACTAACCCACCCCATAACCTCCTTATCCAACTCATTTATAAAAACTACAAAGAGCAGAGGCCCAAGGACATAGCCCTGTGCGATCCCTCTCAACACTCCTCCACGCAGAATATTTTCCATCTACAACCACTGTCTGCCTTCTGCTAGCCAGACAATTCTGAATCCAGATAACCAAATCTCCCTGTATCCCATACTTCCTGACTTTATGAATGAGCCTTCCATGGGGAACCCTATCAAATACCTTGCTGAAGTTCACATGCACCACGTCCACTGCTCGACTGTCGTCGACCTGTCTTGACACCTCCTCAAAGAAATCAATCAGATTTGTGAGGAATGACCTGCCCCCCACAAAGCCATGCTGACTGCTTTAATCACACAATTCTTTGTCAAATAGTCATACATCCTATCCCTCAGAATTTTTTCCAAACTTTGCTGACCGCTGACGTAAGACTGACTGGTCTCTAATTGCCAAGGATTTCCCTATTACCCTTCTTGAAATAAGGAACAGCATTCGCCTCCTTCCAATCCTCCGGTATGACTCCTGTGAAGACTGAGGAAGCAATTATCCTCACCAGCAGCTTAGCTAACGCCTTTCTCGCTTCCCGGATCTCTCTAGGATAAATCTGGCCCTGGGAACGTATCTATCTTAATGTTTTCCAAAATTTCTAGCACATCAATTTCATCAATCTTGATCAGGACCAGCTCCTCTAAGTTTTCATTTGCAGCAAGTTCCCTTTCCCTGGTGAAAATTGAAGCAAAAAACTCATTTAGGGCTTCCCCGATCTGCTCAGACTCCACGCATAAGTTCCCTATGCTATCCCTGATTGGCCCTCCCTTCTCCCTAATAATTCTCTTATTCCTCACGTATGAGAAAAATGCTTTCGGATTCTCCCTAATCCTTCTTGCCAAGCCTTTTTCGTGCCCCATCATGGCTCGCCTCGGCCCATTTATGAGCTCCTTTCTAGTAAGCCTGTAATCCTCTAAAGCTGTGTTAGATGCTTGCTTCCTCCATCTTCCGTAAGCTGCCAGCTTCATTTTGACGAGACGTTCCTCTGTTCTCGTCATCCAAGGTTCCTTAATCTTACCCCTTCTTACCTGTCTCAGAGGAACAAATTTGTGTATCACTCGCAACAACTGCTCCTTAAACAGTCTCCACATGCCCACTGTGCCCTTTCTGTGGAAAAATTGCTCCCAGTCTGTACTTCCCAACTCCTGTCTGATAGCATCATAATTTCCATTTCCACAATTAAATATCTTCCCATCAGAAACTGCTCCTTTCACTCTCGCAGACTATGCTACATGTGAGGCAGTTGTGATCACTTTAAACAAAGTGCTCTCTCACCATTAGTTCTGACACCTGTCCTGGCTCTTTGCCGAACACCAAATCCAAAATGGCCTCTCCTTGTTGGTCTGTCTCCATACTGAGCAAGGAAACCATCTTGAACACACCTGACAAAAACGGCTTCATCCACATCATCTGCACTTAGGAGGTTCCAGTCGATATTGGAAAAGTTGAAATCGCCCATAACATTAACCCTACCACTTCTGCATTTTTCTGGAATCTGCCCGCCTATGAGATCTTCAATCTCTCTACTGCTTTTAGATGGTCTATAGAAAACCCCCAAATGCGGCGACTGCTCCCTTGCTGTTCCTAACTTCCACTGCACTGATTTGGGTGGTGTGCTCAGACCATGGTCTGGGAAGAGAATGGTCCCCCTCTATACTAGACCATTCACCATGACCTCCATGCCTCTGTCGTCAAGCTGTGGTGTAATTTCCCTTTATCTGCCATGCTCGGGTAAACTGTGCAGGGCAGCTCCAAACTGACAAAACTCAACCGTGTGCCCATTGGACTTTTCATGATGGCAGCAGTACCAGGGATCACTGAATATCCAGGGGCATCCGGGCGATGGTGAGCACCTCCAGCCATAATGGGTGGGAAAATCGTGCTGGCGTTGAATGAGAGGGACACCATGAGGTAGGGTGGGTAGTTAATTAGGTGAGTTCGATAAGATAACACCAGGAAACTAACTGCCTCGTGCAGACATTCCTTCTGTCACATTCAATGAAAATGGCACTGAGACAAATTTTTGTTCGATTCAGCCCAGTGAGTCGAAAACTCTGCTGATCCTACTCCCAGTTACAACGCTGCAGGACAAATGCTTATCCAAAATTCTAAATCATCATAACTTACACAAATATCCTGCTCACCCATCATTCCTAGAAACTGTGGCTTATATTGCAAGATGCTATCAAAATGTTCTCATTTCACAATTTTAAAACCTACCATCAGATCATTCTCTGAAATTCTCTCTCAATCTTCCCCTCGCTTTTAACAAAGTTCCACCCATTTGTTGGTATTTAAACTGATTCCCCCACCATCCCGCTCTGGCAGTGAGTTTCACACCCATAGCACTCCTGTGTCATGCCACATTGGACGTATGGAGCTGGAAATGGAGAGGTGCTGCACATCCTGTCGCTTCCACCATGAGCTGCAAGTTTCCCCACGCTGGGCAGTGATCTAGTACAGTGTCACACAGCAATGCATCAATTGGTGCACACAGCTGCGTGTGCTGGGAAGGTAACTGCTCCAGATTAAAAGATAAATTCACTGCTATTTACTGCACAGCTCCCCATGCTGCACAGATATCCAGTCCGTGTGAATAGAACAATGCCTTTGTGTGTTCTGCACAGCGCCCTGTGTTGAACAGATCATTTAGTCCAAATTTATAGCTCAGTACACTGTTGGACACATAAGTAGTGAACTTGTGAGCTCTAAACAGTGTTCGATCCTGAACGGATTGCTGAGCAGTACACTAGCCTGGTCTACGCAGCACTTCATGTTGAGGAGGTACCTCATCTGGGCTTATACGTGTCTTGGCTGGTTCTGAGAGGTGGATTGGGTAACCGATATAATTCTTGACATGATTATCACTCCTCCAGCTCGGCCCATTCCGCTGGTAAATGTAAGGTGCTGTGTTTGAGATAGAATTTACTTGGTCAAAATATTCGACATTAAGCAAAACACAATTTATTCGAAGACTGTCGATAAAAGACAACAAAAGGAAGACGAACTTGCAATAACTTAATTCTGTTCAAAAACTTAGCAAATAATAGTTTATTTAACTACTATACAGTAACTGCTCCAATATGGTATCATCCAATAAGCACACAAAGGTCAAAAAACATATGCAGGAAACAGATTGTCTGACATGCAGTTCTCCAATCCAGGAGGAAAGAACATCAAAAGACAGTTCCGAGAGAAATCACAGACAGAGTGTGTAGAATCGGGGAGAGATTTCCTGCCTTCCAACCCTGCTGAGACCCCAGCAATAATTGGTGAAAGTTAAAATTAAGAGTCCTGGTTCTGTGAGAGTTTGACCATCACTCCACAGGACCAGGCCGTGGCTGCAAGAACACAAGGAATGGACTGTATCTATACCGTCTATGGCTCTGTAGGCATCTCTCCAAAATGCCTAAACCCACCTAAGCCGTTAAATGCTGGACAGACAAAAGTCAAAGTTAAACAAAAATAAACAAAAAGATGCAGCGGGCCTGGTGATCAGACACAGACGGCCTCGGGAGCCCAGCAATTCCTATACTACCAAAACACAGCAGAATAATCGAGCTTGTAAAGAGAAAGAATGATGTCTCTCCCCCACCTCGATGTTTACAACTGGAGATGTGCCATGAGCCCAATAATCATCGATATCAAAATCCCACCCACACCAATTATTGTGATATATCAGAGTTGCCATGAAATGGGTTAACTTGATCTGTTTGTTCAGTGACTGTGATTAATATCAGTCTTTCTGGACCCACCTGGGTCACTGGAAGCTTTCCCTCTTCCATAATTAGAGCCTTCTTTCAAACTTTATGTCATAGTATTCGGCGCAGAGTCAACCTCAACAAGATTGAGATCAGTAGCTACAGAGGAAGAGAGAGAAATCAGACTCTGAGAACATTAAAATGGTCCAACAATTGATTTAATTTGAGAATTTTAGACTAGAATGTTCCAACAATGGATCCGAATCTGAGAACATTAGACTTGAATGTTATAACAATGGACAGGAGTTTATTATTGGGTTTTTCCTGGCTTTCTCAGGATTGGGCATGGTTATAGTTGCGAATACGAGCCGTACTGCTGATTAGTCAAGCTGGGTACTATCCCATCCTCGCTATTATTGGTGTTCCTGGTAAGTCTATCTCTGTCGATTCTATAAATAATGCTGAATGTTATTGCTATTCTGGTTGATTATATTTAACAAATACATAAACTTGGAGTCACAAACGCCACGTCCCTCTCATGCATTTCCAAAGTACTTACTCATAAACATGTGAGAAGGAATAAGACTGTACGGAACCTTGAGTTTCCTTTATACAGTGAACTGTTTTATGTCTCCATATTCTCTCTGTGTGATCAAACCCGCCGCCACCCACCTTCATAATATCCCCAATCTCCACCTCTGCCTGTGTTGTGTTGCTGACTTCGCCATCATCTACCCCTTCGTTAATGACAGATTTTATGGCTCCAGTTCTCTTCTGACCTCTCTTCCAGTTACAAATAGTTTGACCACAAGCTTGTTCTTGTCTCTACAGTTACTTCACAACAGACATTCGTAAACAGAGTAATAATGTCACTTACTGTTTAATTCAGAGGCGCAAGTCATGACTCAAAAAGCATTGTCTGAAATCCTACCACAGCCGATGACTAAAGTTAAATTCCAATATCTAAAATTGGAATAAAACCTAATTTCACTCATGGCAAGCATAAACCATCAGGATTTATTTTCTTATTTTATTGATAACCTTTGGTAAAGAAGCCTAACATATTTCCCCAGTCTGAACTAAATGTCACCTCAGATCCACAACAATTTAGTTGCCTCCATATTGCCTTGACAAATGTCCGCGTGGTCAAGGGCAGCTAGGATGGACAATAAATACTGCCCTTGCCAGTGATGCTGGCATCCTGCGAAGCAACAACATTAAAGATGAAATAACCAAGGAAATGTGGATGCTGGTGATCTTAAATAAAATTCTCCCCTTCTGAAAGAGTGTTGGAGAATCTCAGCAGGTATGGCAGTCTGTCGGAAAAAAAATGTTTCGAGTTCAGTGAACCTATCAAAACTGAATGCAGCTGAGAAATAATATTATTATATCAGGGATGGTAGGAAGGGTGAGCGGGAGGTTTGTGTTGAGGGGATGATGTCCATCAAGAGAGAGAGAGAGAGAGAAAGAGAGAGATATGGAGAGAGAGAGAGAGAGAGAGAAAGGAAAAGCAAGTAAAAGGATTGCTGATGATGGAATGGAAGGAAAACAGAATGGGAAGTTATTCTACCATTTCCCCTTTTCACATATTCCTGAATATCATGTTTATTATGGGATCTCCCTGCTTACCGTGAGTTATTTTCCCTCTATCTCTTGTCTCTGAGTGTGGTGAGACTCCATCAGCATTACTTATAGTCGCTGAGATAGAGAGCAACGTAATGTTCCATTGTCAACTGTTTATTTGGAGACAGGAACTGTTATTGTGCGTCTGTGTGGAGATGTAAGAGCTTTCTCAGCCAGGAAGAGAAACTGAGCAGCTAAAAAATGTATTGCTGGAAAAGCACAGCAGGTCAGGCAGCATCCAAAGATCAGGAGAATCGACGTTTCGGGCATGCCCTTCTTCAGGAATGAGGAAAGTGTGCCAAGCAGGTTAAGATAAAAGGTAGGGAGGAGGGACTTGGGGGAGGGGCGTTGGAAATGCGAGAGGTGGAAAGAGGTTAAAGTGAGGGTGATAGGCCGGAGAGGGAGTGGGGGCGGAGAGGTCAGGAAAAAAATTGCAGGTCAGGAAGGTGGTGCTGAGGACGAGGATTGGCATTGAGACAAGGTGGGGGAGGGGAAATGAGGAAGCTGGAGACATCTGAATTCATCACTTGTGGGTGGAGGGTTCGTAGGCGGAAGATGAGGTGCGCTTCCTCCAACAGGAAGAGTGCCTCATCTTCCGTCTGGGAACCCTCCAACCACAAGGGATGAATTCAGATTTCTCCAGCTTCCTCATTTCCCCTCCCCCCACCTTGTCTTAATCCCAATCCTCGAACTCAGCACCACCTTCCTGACCTGCAATTTCCTTCCTGACCTCTCCGCCCCCACCCCCTCTCCGGCCTATCACCCTCTTTCCACCTGTCGCATTTCCAATGCCCCTCCCCCAAGCCCCTCCTCCCTACCTTTTACCTTAGCCTGCTTGGCACACTTTCCTCAATCCTTAAGGAGGGTTTATGCCCGAAACGTCGATTCTCCAGATCTTTGGATGCTGCCTGACCTGCTGTGCTTTTCCAGCAACACATTTTTCAGCTCTGATCTCCAGTGTCTGCAGTCTTCACCGTCTCCTAGAGAAACTGAGGAGACCGAGGCATTTTCAGTCGTGATTGGATGCATTGCAGGTGTGGGGAATTCACTTGCTGCTGTCATCTGGAAAGTCAGTGGAGGGTCTGTGGATGGTGTTCTCAGGATTGTGATGTCAGCTGCTGGGTTCAATCATGGAGCCTCGGTTGTCTGGGAAGTCCATTCTGGATACTGCATTTACAGTGTGTTTGGGTCCATGATAAACAACTGGAGCTGAGACTACAAAGAAGGGAAGCTGTATACACAGGGAGGAGCGAGGCACGATATTTTCCTCTCTGGGATTTCCAGGAAGATTTGTCTAAGCTGCAGCCATTCAGGTGTAAAGTGTAAAACCTGCTTGTCTCAAAATTGAGGTGATCACTGAGCTGTATCCTCTCCTCCAGTATAACCTGTGTTCTCACACCAGTAGCAGGACTGCGCTGACACTCACGATAAATTAAACTAAATTGATTCTGGAACTTTGCAGGCAGCAGTGGGTAATATGTCCACCATCACTGAAGTGCAGTCTTCCAATGTATTCACGAGTTGACTGAAACCATCTGCCTGCTGAGAGGAATGCATTGGTTCCATCTCCGCAAGGGAAGGTACAGAAACTACTTTCCACAAATATTAGGGAACAGAGGGACTGGTAAAAATTGGAAACTGAAGGAAATCAGAATTAATGAAGCGTATGTTAATGAAAATCTAATTGAATTGAAGTTTCATAAGTTGCTGCATCTGATGAGTTACATCTCAGAGTGATTGAGACGAGAACAGAGCTAGTGAAAAAATTACTGATTATTCTTCAAAGCTAGTTAAATTCTGGAAAGGATCCTGCAGACTGGACAACAGCTAATGTCAACCTAAATATATAAAACAGGATGGAGAGGGAAAACAGAAAACTAAATAATTTGATGTCAACTGTGAGAAAAAAAAAATTGGAACCTTTTTGAAGGAACATGACGACTAGACACTTGGAGAATAATGATATGATTTGGTACATTCAGCCTAGATTCAGGAAAGGGAAATGATCTTTGATAAACCTGTTTGTGGAGATTGTCCGTTGTGACATCGAAAGTTGAGAACCAATGGGAGTGGAGTATTTGTATTTTTAGAAGACGCTTGACATGTCTGAATACAGGTGAATGGGGAATGTTAGAGTCCATGGGTAGGTAGGGGTGGAATATACACCACATGGATTAAAATTTGAGTAACGGAGATATGAGAAGAGTAGCGTTTTTCTCTGGACTGAAGGATTGATGGATGGCAGCAGGATCAGTGTTTGAGCAATAGCTGTTCACAAGGTATAACAATTATTCAGATGTGAACAACAAATATCATCATGTACATTTATATTTATTAAATGGTAGAGAGGTTGGTGAGTGCTTTTGTTGAAAAAGACCTGGATGTCCTTGGTAATAAGTCACTGATAGAATTCATACAGGGACAGGAAATAAATGATATGTGGCTCTTCAGGCAAAATGATTGAAGTATAAAAGTTAGAATATCTTTCCCACTGATCGTGTTTTGTTGAGATAGTATTTGGTGCTTTGTGTAAAGGTTTGGTCTGCTTTATAACCAATGATCTCTTTGTCACCGAGACAGTGCAAAGGAGTCTGACCAGACTAAACACTAGCATGATGTTACCATGAGGAGAGAGTGTAGCAACTATGTGCTTAATCTGTAGCGCTGTGAAAGAATAAGAAGTTGAAGCTTGATGGGTATGGACAGAAACTCATTATGTCCCAAACAGCTGAATTGGGTGACAATGTCATACTTTTCATTGAATGTTTAATTCACGACAGTTTTCATGCATCTGCAGAACCCTCACGCCGATTGACAGAGAGGTGCAGACTCTGAATGAACTCTGAACACTTTAATGCACAGTTACTGTGTGACACTGCATTGATTGTCACTTTGTACACAATCCTGTCAGCAGCCAAAATGCCATCATTCTGAAACAGTTTGTTATTCCCCATCGGTTTCTGACCTCCACGGAGACCATGGGTCTGCCTTCTTGGAGATGGAAGATAACTTGGAGAATGGCCAAAAAATGTTGGATTCATTCTGACTGCCAGAAACCCATGTTAAAGTAACACATATGTGCCATGAGTAATTAAGCCATGTGGATCAATTTGGAGCAGTCTGTTTGTGCAGCCCCTGCTCCATTTGTTTGTGATGTTGGAGAATCTCTGACACTTTCCTGTTCCTGCGTTAGTGGCTTGACAAGCTGAATAACCTCTTCCTGTTCCTTTGTGAGTGACTGCGGGTGTGAAATGGTTCTTTCTGATCCCATGTACGTGACATGTGGGAGAGAGCAGACTCCCACGTTCCTGTGCAACAGGCAGGAGGCACTGAATGGGCTCTCCTTCTTTTGCCCAGTAGTTTTGATGGGATGAATGGCTTCCCCACATTCTCGTGAAACCAGATTGAGCTGCTGAATGAACTTGTCCTTTTACTGTGGAAATGTACTGTGCTGTTACATAAATGTTACCCAGACATTAACAACACGGTCTTGAATGTTGTCTGAGTCTTGCTATACATGGTCACAGATTGTTTCAAGAGCTGAAGAGGGACAACCTGTCCTGAAAACTTTGTAGACTTCATGCCCCCTCATCTGCTGGCACGGTGAATCAGTAGCTAACGCTGCTGCCTCACAGCACCAGGGTCCCAGGTTCGATTCGAGCCTTAGG